>NC_066580.1:77219466-77538858 GCF_024323335.1 Lathyrus oleraceus | reverse complement strand
GCCACTTTTCTGTAGCGGTGTATTCGTCGCTATATGATTTATTGATTAAACCATAAGTAAAGCATACAATGAATTCGAGTCGCCACCGCACTTTTATTTATCCAAAGGACTGGCTAAAAAGCGAACAAAAGCCTAAGAAGTTTTACGCGTAGAAAACTAATAAAAGATCAGAGAGTCTGGGTAAGGGGTAAATTACGCAATGGGAAGGTGTTAGGCACCCACTACGTCCTAGGTACTCCTAGGGAGCCCTTTTCACACTTGTTGTATAAAATTTGTTATTTGTTATGAAATATTTATTGTGCAAACATGATTGGGATGATGAGAAAAGAATATACATGTTAATTATTTTTGTGTTCGAACGGATGAACCCGTTGCCTACGTACCTTCCATCAAAGGTAAGGATCAAAACGCCGTAGTTCGGCTAAAAGATTTCCAAAAGTTAGTGGATTCAATTTTAAACACAAGCCCTAAGGTCTTACGTTATCCACGGGAGAAAACTCAACCTTATACAAACAACAGGTCCACCATGTGAGAAAAGCTTCAACTTGCTAGTGAGGGGTTAACCCTATAATAAGCAAGGAAGACTTACAATTCAATCAACTAAGGACAAATAGGTGAGATTGACATCAACCAACTAGGATAAATCAAACCTATGGCTAATGTATGAAAACTTAGCAAGCATGGACAAAGCCACAAGACAATTGAATGGGTGAAATTAATTGATTATGAGTACTCATGAAAGTAGGGTCAAAGTATGATTAAGATTGATTCAAAAGAAGTATTATGAAAGGGAGTTTGAAAAAGTCAAGGACTTGGGTCCAGGTTTTTAATTTAAAAGCATGAAGATGTTTGCACAATATTTATCTCAAGTTTTGAAAGCAATGTGTGAAAAGGTTTAGGACAAAGTGGATGAATGGATGAAGATGGAGTGTAAAACTTCTTAGAAGGTTCACCTCTTGAAATCATATAGAAGATGACTCAAGTGTGTCCTTTGGAATAGGCAATGGGTAATAACAAACAAGCAAAGCAAAAGAAGAAAATCAACAAAAGCGGATACCGGATGCCAATCACTGGACTTATACCAATCTCCTAAAACAAAATCGGATATCAGAGGCCACTCTATGGACTTATACTAATCTCCTCAACAAAGAAATGAAAGCGGATACCGGATGCCAATCTATCTGGGCTTATACCAATCTCCAACAAAGCAAACATTTGGATGCCAGATGCCAATCTATCTGGGCTTACTCTAACCTCCACAGTATGGTCCTAGGAATACAAATGCCAACTTGCAGGGACTTACAATTGCATCCTCACATACAACAAACAAATGCATCAAGCAAAGAGAAGATGAGTGGCCAATGAGATGGTCTTATACTCACTTCCATATCATAGGAACAATGGCCAATGAATGGTCTTACAATTGTCCTCAATGGGCAAACAACAAGGATATGTCACAGAGACAAATGAAATGATCATGCATTAATGAGTAATTGATGATGATAAATGCACAAAGCATGCAAGCAGACATGTTTATATGAAGTAAGCAATCAATCAATCAAAGGCATTCAGCACACACTATAACCAAACAATGAGGTTCATACAAAGGGTTAGGCATTGAAGCCAACTGGAATAGGGTTAATGGTGCTCTTAACCTTGCCATTGAGGGGCTAAGGTGAAGCAGATGAAAGGATATGAGGGGTGTGCCTCATCACTCTTATCCCTGGTCAGGGAGAGCATTTGAATATCAGAAGGTGTGGGAGTTCAGAAAGTAGGAACTCTCTCCACAGATTATTGACTCAATAGATCTTGGGTTTGGATCTCAATGCTACAACCATGTAATGGGAGCAAGGAGAAGACTCACAGAATAGTGGGAGATAGACTACATATCTCTTATATCCACCAATTGCCTTATTAAAAGGACTTTTCCTGCTTGGGACAAATGTAAACACACACAAGCATTGCCTCTTAAGGAGGACTTCAGACAGTTGCCTGGCCAGGTAACAGGCCAGGTCTTCCAGACTACATGAAGATAAGAAATTATACCTCAATGCAAATTGCTATAAAGCAAAGCAAAGCAAGTTCTTAAAGAACTAAGCAACTAATGGTACCTGAAACCAGTCAAAAAGAATCAGTACACAACTCAAAGTCAAAACAAAATGAGATAAAGATCAACAGTCAACTCAATCAGTTAAATGTGTAATGCACAAGGCTCAAGGCATGTGAGCCAAGCAACCTACAAAACAAACAAGTTAGTCATGATAATCAATCAAGCTCAATCAATTTGTATTGATCTCTTTGGGTATTTGTTGCTTAACCTGAAACAACAAACTTAAACATGAGCAACATGACCACTAGGACAAGCCTAGGGTCAAAAAGAGATAAGAAAATCAAAACAGCAAGTGACAAGTGTCCAAAATCAAGTTCAAACAATCAAGAAGCAAACCCAAGTGGTTGCACATTCATATCATTCACCATCATCATTTCATGATCAAATTAGGTCAAGGCATGGCATATAGAAGCTCATAGAAGTCAACAGCAAGACTTAACTCAAAACCAATCATAAACATTTCAATAAATCATCAAATAATTCATGATCAAACATAATCCATAACATGATAAGCATATCAAATTTCAACTCATTTGGATCAAGGGAAGTAGGTCAATGAAAATCAGAAAGGCAAGGCAAGTTCAAGCATGCTCAAAGAAGTCAACCAAACATGTACCAACTTCAATAAATCATAAATCAGTGACAACATATGAGAAATGAATGGGATCAAAACCATGGCAAAGTTTAAGATGTCTACTAATCACATGTCAAATTTCAAGTTCATCCAATAAAGTATGGGAATTTCACAAACAATATGAGAACATGTGTCACAAAAAGTCAACATATGACCAAACAGGGGAGAAAATCCCAAACAATTAGGAAATGCCATCAATAATTCCAGGAAAATTCACATGTAAACTAGACATCCATAAGCACATTCATGAAAAAAATTCAAACCAATTTGAGTTCAAGAAGCATGGTATTCAAAATCATGAAGTTGGACATCAATGGTGTGACACAAATTGTCACACCCTAATTCAAAAAATCATAACTCACAAACCAGCAATGATAAATTCACAAACTCTACACCAAAATCACCATGAATGTGTCTAGTTTAAGCACAAAAAAATTGGAAGCCATTGGATAAAGCATCATCATTTCACAATTGATTTGGCAAAGTGTACAAAAATTGGACACATGAACAAAACCCTAGCACAATTAAAAATCCATACATGCAAAAATTCTGGAAAAATCATGATAAAAACCTAGAGATCATACAGAGCATTTTGCAAAAAGTCCCATGAATTTTGGATGAAAAATGAAGGTGATATGAATTTTGTAAGTTTGGTCACAAAATGAAATGAATATTGAAGAAAATAACATGAATTAATGGTTTAATGGCACGGAATGGCATATTTGGTAATTATTTGGAACTATAAGTGAAACGCTGCGCAGCGGACAGAGACGTGGCAACAGGCTATTGGTTCATGGGCAATGTAATAGTGAGCACATGCAAAAACACGTTCAAATCAAATTCTGGGAATGAAGAACTAGGGTTTATGTGTACAGTGGCAACATTCATCTTCTTCATCAATCGTGGAAAAAAAATTTGCCCAGAAATGGAAAACCAGCATATCATTAGAACCATCTAATCAACACACATCACAACTACAACATCCATTTTCAATGAATCGAGCTAAACAACAAGAAATGTGCAAAAACATATTCACACATCAAGTTTCAAATCAACATAACTTTCAGCATATGCAACCATTTTCCAAACCACAACCACCAATGAACTCAGCATAAAAAGATCTCTCTAACGCATACAATAATTTTGAAAATGGTCATGGTCGAAAACTCACCAAATCTGAAGCACAATGATGAAACAGATGCTGTTTGGCTGTGAATGGCTGAAACAGATGAAGCTTCAAGTTCCAGATGATGAATGGAGCACGAGTTTTAGCTCAACAGTCTTTGAAACCACCCCAATCAAGATCTGCCATGGCAACGCTTCAATGGAACAGCTGCAATTCCCTTGCTTACAGTTAAGAAATGGTGCTCAAAAATGCTTCCAAAGTGATGGTAAATGATGAGGCAACCAAAGCTAGCTCGTGTTCTTTGAGGTTTTACCAAGAAAAGTTCCAATGTGCAAAAATGAAGATTTTAGAGAAAAAGAGTTTTGGTCTGTTTTGGTGAAAGTGTGCTAGGGTTTTCAGAGTCCAAAAGTTGTATATGTACTCTGTTTAAGGTTTGCATTAGCTGGTTAATTGAAATGGTAATCAAAATTTGCATAATGAGTGTTTTTGCTAATTTGTGCAATTCCACTCAAATGACATGCCCATGTGCTAACAGCTGCGAAAATGGGCCTTGTACACACTCCAAACATGTTTTCTGATCATTTTCAATTGGTAGGAGGTGTTGGAATTGATTATTTTGCAAAGTCAATTTTTTACCTCACTTGAAATAATTCAAGTCACTTCAAAAAGTGCCATTTTGATTGGTGAGTTTTTGGTAAATTGTGATGACAAATTTGGAAAGAGGGCATCAAATGTGACTTGTAGCAAAAAACCCCACCCAATTTGGCCAAATGGTTTGGAAGATATGGCCTTTTGAAGTTCAAAAATTTTTGAGAATGATTTGATCATAACTTGCCAACAATACATGGGAATTGAGTGTTCTTGGACTTTTTGGAAATGGGAGAACAAGATCTTCAACTTTCATGTTGGGCAAAAATTCATTTGAAGCTTGTATCATGATGTAATTTTGAGGATCAAGACTTTCCATTTTTGGCAAATTCCAATTACAGGTCAACTTTCTATTTTTGGAAATTTCTTGTTTGACTTCAAGTTCTTCCATGATGATGTTTGACATGATATATGAGGCTTATATGGACATGAATGAGACCTCTCAAACCAATTCCCACCATCAAATCACTGATTAAATGCACAGTTGACCAACAGTTGACTTCAGTTGACTTTGCTAGGGTTTTGCTTGACTGAACCATGTTCTGATGAATTCCAAACCCTAATCACTTGAGATCTTGATTCCAAATGATAAAACAACTCACATGAACTCTTGATGAATGATCATGGTGCCCAAATTCTTCAAGAATGGCCACCATCCATTGCTTAATGGCTGATTTGACTGTTTGACTGTTGATTGCTTCAGCTGCAAGTAACATGGTTAGATGACAATATTTTTGTACTTTTGGTTAGTAATCATATGAAAAGCAATGATATACAAATGCAATACATGCTTGGTGATCAAGACCCACACTCACAAGATAACCCACCCACTAGGAGGGAAGCTAGGGCATGCAATGATCCTTGAGGCCATGGTATGATATGATATGGGCCATGAGGGATCTTAGGGCCAAAATTGGGGTCTTACAGTTACCATTGGAGATATTGACTAAATCCAAGGTAAATCATACAAGTCGAGTCGCCATCGCACTTCTATTTATCCAAAGGAATGGTTAGAAAGCGAACAAAAACCTAATAGTTTTAACAAAAACTAGTAAAAGAAACAGAGATATGGGTAAGGGGGTTGGTTATGCAATGGGAAGGTGTTAGGCACCCAAAACATCCTAGGTACTCCTAGGGAGCCCTTTTCAGACTTGTTGCAAAGGTTATTGTTTTGTGAAAATTTTATTTGTGCAAACATGATTGAAGAGATGAGAAGAGAATGTACAAGTTATTTACATTTTGTGTTTGGATGGATAAACCCATTGCCTACGTACCATCTTATAAAAAGATTAGGATCAAAACCTCGTAGTTCCGGGTAAAAATCTCAAAACAAATTGGTGAATTGATTGGTCCAAAAGCCTTAAGGTCTTTTGTTATCAAAGGGAGAAAACTCAACCAAACCACAAATCCACCATTTGAGGATAGCTTCAACATGCTAGTGAGGGGTTAACCCTATAATAAGCATGGAAGACTCATTGTCCATCACTAAGGATATAGGTGAGTATTACATCTACCACAAAGATAACTCAAACCTAATAGCTAAAGGTTATGAAAAAGTTTGGATTAGAAGGTGGCCATTGGAACCACAAAAGGGAAATTTGAATGGGTTATATTTACCAATTAGAAGTATATACAAAAGTAGTCAAAGTTGACTTAAAGATTCAATTCAAAATGAGTGTTATGAAAATAAAGTTTGAAAATCAAAAGCATAAGGCTTAGGTTTCTAATGTTGAAAACAAAGGTTGAATGTTTGCACAAAAAGGGTTTTTGCTTGGGTTAGAGTGGAGAGATGAAGAAGAAGGGCTAAGTCCTAAGGAAAACAAAAAGATGAGGGATAAGAAATGAAACCACACTAGGAGTTCCTCTCTTGAGATCATATTGATGATCCAAGTAGCTCCCATCCTTTGGAATAAGCAAGCACAAAGTATAAGCAATCAAACAAGTCTCATAAGAGATCCTCAATGTATCTTGTATCTTCCACTTAGATGAACATGGTAATGATCCTCCAATTAAGCTCAAATGGAAACTCCTAGTTCAAGAGCACACACATCAAAAGTTCCATGGGGTAAAACACTCTCCTAACCAGAGACCAGGGAAACAATAAACTAATAGGGAAATTAAGACTCGAGCCTAATAGTTGTCATACAATCAACATCCCTAAGTTGAGGTCTCTAACAAGAACTTAACTCACAAGTAAACAAACATCACACACTATATCCATACAAGAGGCTCAAACAATGGGTAGGCTTTAGTCAAGAGGGGTCATGTCAACCTCGACAAACAAGCCAAACTGTAAAGGGTAATCTGTAGCTCTTAACCACTAACATTGAACGTTAGGGTGAAGCTGATCAAATCGGTAATGAGGATGAGACCTCATGCTCTTAACCCTGGCCAGGGTGAGCTCATGACAAATAAAGCGTGGGGATCCAGAAAGTGGGATCCTTTTCCACTTGACAGACTCTGGACAAAGATCTGGGGCACATGTTCAGAAGCATCAGCACGTAGTGCGAGCATAAAGAACGACACACTGAATAACAGGGGATTGGCTACTAATCCCTTTTATCCGCCAATTGCCTCTTCTCTTGGAGGTCTTATCAAATATAACACATGCCTCTTCTTGGAGGTCTTTGAGCACAATTTTAAACAAACACAAACAGAGCCTCTGAAGGAGGACTTGCCAGCAAAATGCCTGCCAAAAAGGTGACAGGACTTCAGACTACATGAAGTAAGAAGCTAACTACCTGAGTGGTGTGTCAACCACAATCCAATGCTCAAGCAAGAGCTAAAGCAAGCAAGCAACTAAGGTACCTGTACAAAGACTAAATAGTCAGTATTTCAGTCATAAAACCAGAAAACACGCAGTGAAACCCTCTAACAGTTACACAATTCAGTGCATAAGTGCCCTAGCACTCAAATGAGCTCATGAGTTCACCACATCAATTAAAACCCTACAAAACAAAAATAGGTCAGTACTCAATGCATTTGCATCTCACAAGGAGAGAATAAACCCAACCATTAATGCTAAGTATCCAATCCTGAAACAAAACAACAAAGTTAGCTTATGTACATCCAATCAACATAACAGAGCATAAACAACCAATGGCATGAGATGAATCAAATCAAAAGCCCCAAACAGAACCATATGAACCCCTAAACACCAATCACCATGGCCAAAGATCCACCATACTCCAAATATCATTCAAATGCTTCAAAAAGCCTCAAAAATATGCACAAAATGAGCTTCCAACTTAGAAAAGTCACACCAAATCAGAAATGCATGCAATGACTTTGAGAGTTTTTGTATAAGTTTCTCATGCCATGAATGTTCAACATGCAAAAAATCAAGTCCAGAATGATGCACATGCTATGTGAACAAAAATGCACCAATTCAATGTCAAAAATGTGACACAAATTGTCACACTTTTCTCTATGTGTCAAAAATGATGATAACATGTGAGAAAAAATCCAAACCAGTGACCAAAAATTCATGTCATGTATGAATGTCATGTATGCAAAAAATTGGATTAAATGGCTCAAAAATGAGGATTTCACAATGCATTGAATGCAATAGATCAATTTAACACAACATTGATTCAAAACTTCACACATAATAATCCAGACATCAACAATTCTTGAAATTAACATCATAAAAAAGTAGACATCAATACAAAACTATGAAAAAAAATTGGGACTCATTTGGATCGTTTTTGCATTTTTTATGAATTTTCTAAAATGACTAAAATAAATGGAAATATAATGGAAATTGGAGGGAAAAGCAAATATTCAAATAAATCCAGAAAAAACAGCAGCCATCAGATCTGGCGCGCACACACAATCAACGGTCCAGGTTTAAACACATGAAACACACCGTTTCATTTATGACTCAGCCTCCGAGTCACACGCTCAGTCATCAGTTCAACGCTTGCATGGCCTAGTCAAAGAACTCCTATCCAATCAAACTTCCATGCAATGGCACACATGGCTCCACAGTCAGCACAAACCCTAAAACACGCAGACGCCGGAGCTACAGCTCCGGTCGTCTTCTCCGGCGAGACGCGCGGTGGCGGCGCCACAAATTTTTCCAGAACTTCACAAAATCTACATCATTCTACTCGTCTTCTCACGTAGGTTCCAAATATGACCTTGGTTCATCCTAATTCTACCTGGATTTTGCAGATCGAAGGGAAGAAGTTTGTAGATCCAAACTTCCAGTCAACATAACAACCTCAATACTCACTCATTTTCAATTCTAAACATATGTACATGATCTACACAGCAGGATCTACAAGTCTATGATCTAAAAACAACAAAAGGAGAGATCGAAAATTGAGTCACCTGAACTTGAAGCTTTCTGTACACGCGTTCTCTCAAGCTCTACTGCTCCAGATTGTCTCCTATGAGCTTCCTTTGAAGCTTTATGCAAAAATAACTGGTCAAAACCTCTTGAATACACCTCAATTTCCAACTTCCATCTTCATGAGAATGCTCTTGATCTGCTCGAATTCTGGCTGAATTGCTCCAATCAATGGACGATTCTTGATCAGTGAAGCATGAGGATCAAGAATATGCAATAATATTTGAGGTTTGTGTGAAGGAAATGAAGAATCGAAGAGAGAGAATTTTTGGAGAGTTTCTTGAATTTTTGATCTCAAATGGTGGTTCCTGGCAGTTAGGATTAGGGTTTCAGTATTTATATCTCATGCTAATGACACTGCTAATCCTCTTTTCCATTTACTAATCATGATTAGTGAGATATGAAGCCATTTGAAAAAATGCAAAATGAGCTCACATGCCTATAATACACGTGATCAACTCCATGTTAAGCTTCCAATTCACTTATGGACATCCAAGGGTCAAGATTGAAGTGTTATTTTGCTTGTACCTTAAGCCAAAAATGAATGGTGAAGATTTACTTCAATTTGAACATGTGTGAAATAATGAGCATACGCACTTTTACCATGCATGGCAAAGCTCATTTTGATATGTCTTGAACATGAGAAGCATTTTTCCAAAAGAATGAACCAATTTGGAGCATTGTATCAAAAGTTATGCCATTTTGAATTTCCATGCACACTTTGTGATCAAATGACCATAACTTCTCAACCATTTATCATATGGTCATGAATTAGGACTTTTTGGAAAGGGGAGACAAAGATCTACAACTTTCATGTTCACCAAAAATCCATTTGAAACTTCTTTGACATTGACAAGTCAAGTTGAAAGTGGACCAAAAACTTGCCAAATTTGGAAACTTTGAATTATAGGTCATTTTCCATTTTTAGTAACTTTTGCCATGACCTTTGAATATTCAAGATGGATGTTTAGAATTATGAATAGACCCCATTTGAACATTATTGAGGTGTCTCAACTCATTTCCCCACCTCATAGCCCTCAGTTGACTGCACAGTTGACTTTTGGTCCTGAGATGACCTTGAAATGTCTTGATTAACTTGAGCCTCTACCACTTGGTGAAATTGCTTCAAAATGAAACCCTAGCTCATGTAAGCTCCTTATAATAATCATGTGATCCTCATCCCAAGAAAATACCTCATCTCTTGCACAAAGGATCTTCTTGAAGCTCTTGACCTGGTGATTGCTTAAGCTACAAACAAAAGATGTTAGTGACATATTTTTGTGCTTTTGGTTAGTAAATAAAACAAGAAAAGCAATGATATACAATTCAAGCATGCTTGGTGATCTCAAACCACTCACAAGAGATCCCTACCCAAAGGGAAAGGGAGCCAAGATGCTCAATGATCCTTGAGGCTATGCAATGCAATGTTATGATGCCATGAGGGATCTTAGGGACAAAATTGGGGTCTTACAGATGCCCCTATTTAAGGTCATTCTAGCCGGAGAAGTGACGGTTAAAATCTTCGTCTCGACGAGGTAGAATGGGCTTAAATAATAACAAAGAGACAAATTTTGGTCCCTAAGAGACCTCATAATGCAAATGTATGTATGCAAAACAAACAAACTCTGTGGGGATATGTGTCCACAAAGAAGAAAAGACATCCGGAGAAATTGACAATCCATAGGAGTAATACATTCACTAGGGATAGAGACTCTAGGGACTCTCATAGGGATAAGAAGAAGAATAAAAAAATGCGTGAGCAGGTCACGACTTGAAACTTGGGGAACAGAATCCCAAAGGGAGTAAACCCAATGGAAGGACATCGAGCTGACTCGAAGGTGCATGTGTTGGGGAATATGCCAACACAACAAAAGGCGATCCACAACAGATACCTCGCTGGGGATGTCTAAAAAGACTCTCCTGGGGAAGCAGCGGGATGAGGTGTTACCGGTTACTGGGTAACAAGCTCAATGAGACATGTGATCTGATCACCGGTATAAGGGTGAGAGAACAACAAGCTCGGGAAGAATGAATATCTAAGACCGGTATAAGGGTGAGAGATATCAATCAACCAAATCATCTGAGGAAGACCTAAAAGGTATATCTCAACTCAGGAAAATCTGACTCCACAGGGGACCAAAGTCACAATAGGGAGCAGAAGGAAGGAACACCAGGGATACCGGTTACTGGGCATATAATAGGTGACCAACCAAAGCATGAATTGGGGAATATTCCCAAAACACTCATCATCCAAAAAGAGGGAAGAACGCAAACTCGATTATGGGATGGACATTCGATTCCAAAACAGGGATACAAATCTTACTCGACTGGGGAAGAACAAAAGGCTTCGACCAAAGAGTGCATGAGATATATTATCTATTACCGTCGGAACGTAGATAATATACTCGCATGGAAGATTATCCACAACCGGTTACTGGGTTAATAAAGGATAAATCGACCGACAGAGAAAGGCATCGGGATACCAAAACTAGGTATATAATGATGACCAAACAAGGGGAGCAACAAACATCACCGGCAGACGGTAAATGAAAGAGGACCCGCTGGGGATAAAATTGCTTAATCAGAGCAATTATCCAAAAGAAGGAGGGAATATCAATATCGAATATTGGATAGTGATAACCGTCAAAGAGGGGATTACATCTACCGGATACTGGGTAGAAAACCACGAAAGAGTAACTGTCATCAACTAGGATGAACAACAATGGTTAACTCTGCAAAGGGGAAAAAATAGGGTTTACAACTACCGGTATAAGGGTAGAAAACCACAAACTCCGCTGAGGATAAGGTGAATAATTATTAATTACTGAGCAATTATTCATTTACCACAGGGAAACAACAAAGACAATCACAAGAGGCCAATTTAGGATCAAACCAAAAAGGCAAACTGAATCGAGACTCATCCTAATGAGGATATAACTCAATAGGGGAACCCATCCCAATATATGTGTTGGGAGGAAGCGAAAACAGCCGTCGTCCACGAGGATATAACTCAGTGGGGAATATGGCAGGAAAGATAAACACTTTCTGCTTAAAGGGGCTGACTCTATATTGAGGGATCAGACACCGACATCTGCTTGGGAAATGTATTACTAACTAGCAGAGGATAACAAACAATAGATATATGGAAAAAAATGCAATATGAATATCCAAATGTTTGAAGGTTATATGCACATATGCGTGATTTATGTATGATGAATGCTGACAAACAGACATTCTAACACAAACAGCTCCAAAGGAAAAGGCACACAGCCTTCCGGTACTACATCTCAAGGGAGGAAGCCCAAAATTCCAATGGAGAGTATCCAATCTACCGGGGAATCAGAGATACCAGGAAATCACAAAATCTCTGGGGGATGAATCATCAGTCAATCCGGTTGGGGAAAAAAGTTCATTGCACAGGCAGAAACTGCCACAAAAGCAACTCTATCGGGGAATCCATCTGAGGGATATAAGAGGAATCTGGTGATCCGACACCAAGTACCAAACTCACCAAGGAGATCACACATGCTGAGGAGAAAAGATCGCTCTTCCGCTGAAGGGGAGAGTGGTGAACATCTCAACAAGCATACCACTCGGGGATGAACCATAAAAGGGGCTCCGGAGGAAGAAGATACAGTCATGCCAGGGATATGAACAAATGTCTTACCCTGTTGGGGATCATACCACCCTTGGGAGAGCACTGAGGATCTCCTAAGTATCCTTTATCATTGTGAATGTTCACTTTGTTTAAAAAACAAGTTATGAAAAATTCATTTATTTAAAACAATGATATCTTCTCAATTAAAAGCATGCAAAACATTTGTTGAAATAGAAACAAATAAGAGTGCAAATAATTGGATAAAAGGCTCAAATTCGTTTGATGGAATGGTAGCCTGCAAATGGCAAGACCCCATAGATTTTTTTCAAGTTTGAAATTGGTGATATATATTGGAAAAGGGCTACATTGAACATAATGAACATTTCTCCACCAATTCTGAATTCGATGTATTCGAAGCTTTGGTTGACGACGAATGAACAAGAATCTCTGATGGATGACAGTTGTAGAACATAGTCTTGTCAGGATGCAGTTACTTGCCAAATCCCTAATTTTTGCCTAGATTGCCCCAGGATGAGGTACTCAATCTAGCGGGATGCATATATTCATTTTTTATGTCTCTAACTTTTGCCTGGATCGCCCTTTCGGGTTTTCAATCCACCGAGACGCTTATTTTTGCCTAAGCCGCCCTTTCGGGTTTTCAACTTAGCGAGCTATTCTGTTTTTATTTTTTAGGCAAAGTATTTCTTGACTGCATCTGAATTCACAGGACGAGTGAAATCCTCCTCATCCATAGTGGTAAGTATCAAAGCACCGCCTGAAAAGGCTCTCTTAACAACATATGGACCTTCATAGTTTGGAGTCCACTTGCCCCTGGAATCGGGCGCGAAAGACAAGACTTTCTTGAGCACAAGGTCACCTTCTCGGAACACACGAGGCTTGACCTTCTTATCAAAAGCCTTCTTCATTCTCTGCTGATACAACTGACCATGACACATGGCAGTCAATCTCTTCTCTTCAATCAAATTCAGCTGGTCATAACGACTCTGAACCCATTCAGCATTAGTCAACTTGGCCTCCATCAAGACTCTCATTGATGGGATCTCCACCTCTACTGGGAGTACGGCCTCCATGCCATAAACAAGAGAGAAAGGGGTTGCCTCTGTTGAAGTGCGGACAAATGTACGATATCCATGCAAAGCAAATGGCAGCATCTCATGCCAATCTTTGTACGTGACAACCATCTTTTGGACAATCTTCTTGATATTCTTATTAGCAGCTTCAACAGCCCCATTCATCTTGGGTCTGTAAGAAGAAGAATTATGATGCGCAATCTTGAACTCATTACACAACTCTTCCATCATCTTGTTGTTCAAGTTAGACCCATTATCAGTAATGATCTTATCCGGCACACCATAACGGCATATGAGTTGATTCTTGATAAACTTCACGACCACCTGCCTGGTCACATTTGCATATGATGCCGCTTCAACCCACTTAGTGAAGTAATCAATTGCTACGAGAATAAATCTGTGTCCGTTGGACGCTTTTGGCTCTATCATGCCAATCATGTCAATTCCCCACATGGAGAAAGGCCATGGTGATGAAATTACATTCAGAAGTGTCGGGGGAATATGAATCTTATCCGCATAAATTTGACACTTGTGGCATTTCTTTACATATTTGCAGCAGTCAGACTCCATTGTCAGCCAATAGTAGCCTGCTCTTAACATCTTTCTAGCCATGGCATATCCATTGGAATGAGTACCAAATGAACCTTCATGGACCTCGGTCATCAACAGGTCTGCTTTGTGTCTATCCACGCATCTGAGCAGAACCATGTCAAAATTTCTCTTATAAAGCACCTCGCCATTGAGGTAGAAACTGCCAGATAATCTCCTCAAAGTTTTCCTATCTTTCACAGATGCCCCAGGTGGGTAAACCTGGTTCTGAAGGAAACACTTGATGTCATAATACCATGGCTTATCATCCTTCACTCCTTCAACTGCAAATACATGAGCTGGTCTATCCAAGCGCATCACGGTGATATTGGGAACTTCATTCCAATACTTAACCACAATCATTGAAGCAAGCGTAGCAAGAGCGTCTGCCATCCGATTCTCATCTCGAGGAATATGATGGAAGTCAACTTCAGTAAAGAACGTTGAAATCCTCCTCGCATAATCCCTATATGGAATAAGACCAGGCTGATTCGTTTCCCGTTCACCCTTAATCTGATTGACAACGAGGGCCGAATCACCATAAACATCAAGATGCTTGATCCTTAGATCAATACATTCTTCCAATCCCATAATATAGGCCTCGTACTCAGCCATATTATTCGTGCATTTGAAAGTTAGTCTTGCTGTAAAAGGAATATGTGTGCCCTGAGGAGTAATAATTACTGCCCCAATACCATTTCCGTACTGATTTACAGCACCATCAAACACCATACTCCATCTGGAACCAGGCTCTGGCCCTTCATCGAGTGTAGGCTCGTCGCAATCTTTCATTTTCAAATACAGAATCTCCTCATCTGGGAAGTCATACTGAACTGACTGATAATCCTCCATCGGCTGGTGTGCCAAGTGGTCAGCCAAGATACTACCTTTGATATCTTTCTGAGCTCGATACTCAATATCATACTCAGATAACAACATCTGCCAACGGGAAATCCTCCCGGTTAAAGCAGGCTTCTCAAATATATACTTGATTGGATCCATTCTGGATATCAACCAAGTTGTATGATTTATCATATACTGGCGTAAACGCTTAGCGGCCCAAGCCAAAGCACAACATGTCTTCTCAAGCATTGAGTATCGAGACTCACAATCAGTGAACTTCTTACTTAGGTAGTAGATAGCATACTCTTTCTTCCCTGACTCGTCTTGCTGACCAAGGACACAACCCATTGAATCTTCAAGAACAGTCAGATACATGATCAAAGGTCTTCCTTCTACAGGCGGAGACAGGATTGGAGGTTCAGACAGATATTCTTTGATACTATCGAAAGCTTTCTGGCAATCCTTGGTCCAATCATGGGACTGATCTTTCCGAAGGAGCTTGAATATCGGCGCACATGTGGCAGTCATGTGGGATATGAATCTGGAAATGTAATTCAAGCGGCCAAGAAAACCTCGGACTTGCTTCTCGGTTTTGGGCGCAGGCATCTCTTGTATTGCTCTGACCTTTGCAGGATCAACCTCAATACCTCTTTCGCTGACAATGAAGCCCAATAACTTGCCAGAACGGACTCCAAATGTACACTTGTTAGGATTCAGACGAAGCTTGTACTTCCTCAAACGCTGAAAAAGCTTCAACAAGTGCTCTACATGTTCAACTTCCGTTCTTGATTTAGCAATCATATCATCAACATATACTTCAATCTCCTTGTGCATCATATCATGAAACAAGGTGGTCATAGCTCGTTGATACGTGGCTCCGACGTTCTTCAAACCGAAGGGCATCACTCGATAACAGAATGTTCCCCAAGGTGTGATGAATGTTGTCTTCTCCATATCCTCGGGTGCCATTTTAATCTGGTTATATCCGGAGAATCCATCCATAAATGAGAAGACATTGAATTTAGTTGTATTGTCTACCAACATATCAATATGTGGTAGAGGGAAATCATCTTTCGGACTAGCTTTATTCAAGTCTCTACAGTCCACACACATCCGGACTTTTCCATCTTTCTTAGGCACGGGCACAATATTGGCCACCCATTGGGGATATGTGGAAGTCACCAGAAACCCTGCATCAATTTGCTTCTGAACCTCCTCTTTGATCTTCACTGCCATATCGGGATGAGTTCTTCTGAGCTTCTGCTTCACAGGCACGCACTCAGGTTTTAGCGGCAGGAAATGTTGCACAATATCTGTATCTAGACCCGGCATGTCTTCATACGACCAAGCAAAGACATTGACATATTCTCGTAGCAATTCAATCAACCCCTTCTTGACAGATTCTTCCAGGAGTGCCCCAATCTTCACTTCTCGCACACAATCCTTAGACCCCAAGTTGACTGTTTCTAGATTCTCAAGATGCGGTTGAATGATCTTCTCTTCATGCTCAAGTAGACGGGTAATCTCGTCAGGAATCTCTTCAACATCATCTTCCTCTGCCTCAAATACAGGGAACTCAAAATTGGGAGATGGTGTCGGATCATTATGTTCAATGGGTTTGATCAACCTGCATAATGATTTTGGATATGAAAAGCTTTTAGAAATCAAACATGGCAAATCATTATGCAGATGAAAAGATTGATTTTATTCTATTTTTAGGGTTTTATGTGATCACCAATTTCATGCAAAAACGAAAAGGGAAAATAATTGGGAAAAACAAACATTTAACATGAATTTATTGAATGAAAATATCATTGTATTTATGTTGCCAACAATGTCATCACTTCTCCTTTTGGCATGTGAGAAGGGTTTTTTAAACAAAGTGATCATTACGTTGACTTGTGGATGACTGTAGGAATATCCACAGCGACCCAATTGTTGTAGACCCCTCTAGGGATGATGAAATTGCCAGAATCCTCAGCATCTTCTTCCAAGACAGCAGCAGCTTCTTCCTCCTGACCAGTATGGATAAAACCTCCACTCTTGAACAACCCTTTCTCATTGAAAACCCCAGAAGAAAAGCCTATGCCAGCCCGAGACTTGTTGTCTTCCAGCTCAATCATTTTTCCTAGACCAACAACTGCACCACAATCAATGGCCAACTTCGCATCTCTATAGGAAGTAAATGAAGGAATTCTCTTCTCGACAGGCTCAGCTATAGATAAAGCTTGGAAAGGAGTTCCAACTTCATCTTCAGCATCTATGTACGAGAAGGAAGACAAGTGGCTAACCAGGAGAGCCTTTTCTCCCCCTACCACTACCAGTTTTTTATTCTTCACAAATTTCAGCTTCTGGTGTAGGGTGGATGTCACGGCGCCAGCCTCGTGAATCCATGGTCTGCCTAGGAGACAGTTGTACGATGGGTGAATGTCCATAACCTGGAAGGTAATCTGGAAATCACTTGGTCCAATCTTGATTGGGAGATCAACTTCCCCAATTACAGTTTTTCGAGACCCATCGAAAGCTTTCACAACTACCCCACTCTGCCTCATGGGAGGCCCTTGATATGATAGTCTTGAGAGAGTGGACTTTGGCAATACGTTTAGGGATGACCCAGTGTCCACCAGCACATTGGACATGGCGTCGTCTCTACAATTCATGGATATGTGTAAAGCCAAGTTGTGGTCTCTTCCCTCCTCAGGGAGATCAGAGTCACAGAAACTCAAATTGTTACAAGCAGTAATGTTCGCAACAATGCTATCGAACTGTTCTATAGTGACATCATGATCTACATATGCCACATCCAAAACTTTCTGCAGAGCCTCTCTATGTGGTTCTGAATTCAGAAGCAATGATAATACCGATATCTTGGATGGCGTTTGTAGAAGCTGGTCTACAACGTTGTACTCACTCTTCTTGATGAGCCTCAGCATCTCATCACAGTCTTCTTTCACATTGCCACTCGGGCCAACAGAAGTAGGAGTCTTCAGCACAGAGGAGGGTTTAACAACAGAGGCGGAGGAACAGCAAGGACCGGGCTAGATGCCGGTATAGAATCAAAAGTCGGACCAGGACCCTCAGGCATGAAATTAGGAGGCATCCCCCACGGAAATCCGGTTGGCATGGCTGTCGGAGCAAAATGTGCACTGGCTGCAGGCACAGTTGAGGAGACAATCTCAGAGATGATTGTCCTCTGGGGAGGAGTTGAAGGTGTTGGAGAAGACTGGCTCTGGGCAGCCAAGAACGATTCCATCAAAGCACTCAGTCTGGCGACTTCTTCTTTGAGTTCACAGTTCTCTTGCTCTAGATGATCCATCAGTCTTGAAGAGTTGGCTCTAGTGTAGTACCGGTGAGTCAGCTTGTCTTCAAAATAAATGAAGAACACAGAGTTAGACCACATGACCAGAAGCCGGGAACAAAACCTGCTTATGCACATGATGCATGCAATGCTTGTGCACATGATTTGTTTTTATTTCAAAGGAACTCTAGGGTTTTATTTGCAAATTTTGGAAATATTAACTGTTTATCACATATGGAAATATCTCATAAAATAATATCAGAAGTACAGCATTGTCAATCGTATACAAGAGGAAAGGAAAATAATCATCCTATGGGTCCCTAGGAACAATCATCTAAAGCTCGGGACACATGAAGATAGGATGCGCGAAATCTCTTCACCTCCTTCTCGTAAGCTGCCTCCATATCTGCCTTTTCCTTGGCGAGTCGGTCATACTTCCTCTTCCAAAACTTGGAAGACTGGGGAAGTAGAGAAGTCCATGCATCATTAGGATCATCAATAACCTGATGCTCGAGGAACTCTATCAAAGCATCTTTCTCCTTAATCTGCCGAAGCAACTCTTCCCTTTCACGGATCCAGGCACGTGATAGGTCTTCGTCTCTCAACTCCTCTACTCCTTGGTTAGGGAGGGTTGAAGGCCCAGCCACAACCAAAGTTGTAGGTCTCGGATATTCGTAAGGCATGAGATACTCAGATGCTCTCTTCCTTACCCAAGCAGTGTAAGGCTCCATAGCAACACAATTCTTAGGACCCAACTCCTTCCTTCCTTTCTTATGAACCTTGCGCCAAGCGCGAACCATTCTGCCCTTCAAGCCTTGGGGATCTTTACCCTCCTGAAAGAACACACCCTCTAACAGAATGTTATTAGGTTTATCCATTAGGGGGAACCCAAGCTGACGACGTGCTAAAACAGGGTTGTAGTTAATCCCACCACATGTACCAAGAAGAGGTACATTGGAGAATTCACCACAAGAGTCAATAATCTGCACACCATCATACACACGGTTATACCAAGAGATATCATCATTAGTGAGAGACATAAGTCTCGTGGACCACCGTAGACATCCCTTATTCTCCTTGAAAGCGATCGTCTGAGGTAAGTGAGAAATAAACCACTTATACAACAGAGGCAAACAACACACAATGGCACCACCACCCTTTGCATTCCTCATATGCAAAGAGAAATAGGTATCACCCAACAGAGTCGGAACGGGATTAAGAGCGGAAAAGATCCTAATAGCGTTCACATCCACAAATTTGTCGATGTTGGGGAACAATACCAACCCATAGATGAGAAGTACAAATATGGCTTCAAAGGCATCCTCACTCATGGCCTTCCCATAGACAGTAGCTTGAGCAATGAGGAACTCAGAAGGGAGACCTTGAATTCCACCTTTGGTAGTCATATGAGCACCAACCAGAGATTCATCTATGTGCAACATGTCAGCTATCTCTTGAGAAGTAGGAATACTCTCCAAGCCACTGAACGACAACTGATCCAGGATAGGTATACCCACAAGATAAGCATACTCCTCAAGTGTAGGCAAAAGCTGAAAGTCCGAAAACGTGAAGCAACGGTACAAGGGATCATAAAACTGCACCAATACACTCATCAACCCTTCATCCACCTGAGTAGTCAGAAGAGGAAGAAGTTTCCCAAAGCGAGCCTTGAAACCTAAGGGATCTAATACATAGGATGTCAGATTCCTTAACTCTTTCAAATCTGGCTGTCTGAAGCTGTACTTCTTTGTATTCCTTCTTTGTCTTTCCATGTCTGAAAATTTTGCAAATAAACCCCTTAAGTTCCTTGAAAATTTCTTTTATTATTGATGATATGGATGCAAATGAGTGCATGGATGCATGAATGCAACAATCACACTCAAGGATCAAGCAAAGCACACCAAACAAAGGTCATGGGATGGATCATATTATCCTTAATATCAATCATCCATTTTGGTGGATTATGGTTTACACCTTATCAACACCCAAGTTCCATTGATATTAAGGATATATGAACGGATCAACCATGAATTAAGGGTTTGTTGTAAGTCGCGAGCATGGGGTTTAGGTTAAGAACCACCCAAAGGGAATGTACTAGGGTTTAAACCTGCCAAACATGTTCTACAAGAGGTTCCCATAGTCATCATCTCATCTTTCGAATATTATCGGAGAAATGACTACTCGTATTCCAAAAATATTCTCAAGAGAGACTCTTATGAGTGTAGTATCGCGTCACAATCATATCAAATCTTACATTTGAACGACTTTCGCACTACATCCTAAAAATAGGCCAAGATGGGCTTGGTAAACTAAGGTCCTTGGCTTCTAAGGTCTATATTGGAAAGAGTAATGTCTAACCACAACTTACTTGTGTGACATTATTGATCCCAACATGACCTCCACCAAGTGAATGGACTTGCAAGTCAACTTGCTAAGGAATAACTCCACACAAGTCAACAAGACTACGCCATTCTCCTATCCTAAGTGCACTCGAGTCCGGGTATAGAACTCATCTCACAAAGATCACCAAGCATACAAGGAATTAATATCAAGCAAATCAATCATTACATACAATACAGTAATCCCAAATTGCACAAAAATATGTCACAAGACAATACAATACAACAAGCATGAAAAGTTGGCAAAACCCACTAGGCAAGTCCCCAGCAGAGTCGCCACTTTTCTGTAGCGGGGTATTCGTTACCATTGGAGATATTGACTAAATCCAAGGTAAATCATACAAGTCGAGTCGCCACCGCACTTCTATTTATCCAAAGGAATGGTTAGAAAGCGAACAAAAACCTAATAGTTTTAACAAAAACTAGTAAAAGAAACAGAGATCTGGGTAAGGGGGTTGGTTATGCAATGGGAAGGTGTTAGGCACCAAAAACATCCTAGGTACTCCTAGGGAGCCCTTTTCACACTTGTTACAAAGGTTATTGTTTTGTGAAAATTTTATTTGTGCAAACATGATTGAAGAGATGAGAAGAGAATATACAAGTTATTTACATTTTGTGTTTGGATGGATAAACCCATTGCCTACGTACCATCTTATAAAAAGATTAGGATCAAAACCTCGTAGTTCGAGGTAAAAATCTCAAAACAAATTGGTGAATTGATTGGTCCAAAAGCCTTAAGGTCTTTTGTTATCAAAGGGAGAAAACTCAACCAAACCACAAATCCACCATGTGAGGATAGCTTCAACATGCTAGTGAGGGGTTAACCCTATAATAAGCATGGAAGACTCATTGTCCATCACTAAGGATATAGGTGAGTATTACATCTACCACAAAGATAACTCAAACCTAATAGCTAAATGTTATGAAAAAGTTTGGATTAGAAGGTGGCCATTGGAACCACAAAAGGGAAATTTGAATGGGTTATATTTACCAATTAGAAGTATATACAAAAGTAGTCAAAGTTGACTTAAAGATTCAATTCAAAATGAGTGTTATGAAAAGAAAGTTTGAAAATCAAAAGCATAAGGCTTAGGTTTCTAATGTTGAAAACAAAGGTTGAATGTTTGCACAAAAAGGGTTTTTGCTTGGGTTAGAGTGGAGAGATGAAGAAGAAGGGCTAAGTCCTAAGGAAAACAAAAAGATGAGGGATAAGAAATGAAACCACACTAGGAGTTCCTCTCTTGAGATCATATTGATGATCCAAGTAGCTCCCATCCTTTGGAATAAGCAAGCACAAAGTATAAGCAATCAAACAAGTCTCATAAGAGATCCTCAATGTATCTTGTATCTTCCACTTAGATGAACATGGTAATGATCCTCCAATTAAGCTCAAATGGAAACTCCTAGTTCAAGAGCACACACATCAAAAGTTCCATGGGGTAAAACACTCTCCTAACCAGAGACCAGGGAAACAACAAACTAATAGGGAAATTAAGACTCGAGCCTAATAGTTGTCATACAATCAACATCCCTAAGTTGAGGTCTCTA
Source organism: Lathyrus oleraceus (assembly GCF_024323335.1). Classification (NCBI taxonomy): domain Eukaryota; kingdom Viridiplantae; phylum Streptophyta; class Magnoliopsida; order Fabales; family Fabaceae; genus Lathyrus; species Lathyrus oleraceus. Next base: position 77,516,621 of record NC_066580.1, on the reverse strand, counting down.
ACAAGAACTTAACTCACAAGTAAACAAACATCACACACTATATCCATACAAGAGGCTCAAACAATGGGTGGGCTTTAGTCAAGAGGGGTCATGTCAACCTCGACAAACAAGCCAAACTGTAAAGGGTAATCTGTAGCTCTTAACCACTAACATTGAACGCTAGGGTGAAGCTGATCAAATCGGTAATGAGGATGAGACCTCATGCTCTTAACCCTGGCCAGGGTGAGCTCATGACAAAGAAAGCGTGGGGATCCAGAAAGTGGGATCCTTTTCCACTTGACAGACTCTGGACAAAGATCTGGGGCACATGTTCAGAAGCATCAGCACGTAGTGCAAGCATAAAGAACGACACACTGAATAACGGGGGATTGGCTACTAATCCCTTTTATCCGTCAATTGCCTCTTCTCTTGGAGGTCTTATCAAATATAACACATGCCTCTTCTTGGAGGTCTTTGAGCACAATTTTAAACAAACACAAACAGAGCCTCTGAAGGAGGACTTGCCAGCAAAATGCCTGCCAAAAAGGTGACAGGACTTCAGACTACATGAAGTAAGAAGTTAACTACCTGAGTGGTGTGTCAACCACAATCCAATGCTCAAGCAAGAGCTAAAGCAAGCAAGCAACTAAGGTACCTGTACAAAGACTAAACAGTCAGTATTTCAGTCATAAAACCAGAAAACACGTAGTGAAACCCTCTAACAGTTACCCAATTCAGTGCATAAGTGCCCTAGCACTCAAATGAGCTCATGAGTTCACCATATCAATTAAAACCCTACAAAACAAAAATAGGTCAGTACTCAATGCATTTGCATCTCACAAGGAGAGAATAAACCCAACCATTAATGCTAAGTATCCAATCCTGAAACAAAACAACAAAGTTAGCTTATGTACATCCAATCAACATAACAGAGCATAAACAACCAATGGCATGAGATGAATCAAATCACAAGCCCCAAACAGAACCATATGAACCCCTAAACACCAATCACCATGGCCAAAGATCCACCATACTCCAAATATCATTCAAATGCTTCAAAAAGCCTAAAAAATATGCACAAAATGAGCTTCCAACTTAGAAAATTCACACCAAATCAGAAATGCATGCAATGACTTTGAGATTTTTTGTATAAGTTTCTCATGCCATGAATGTTCAACATGCAAAAAATCAAGTCCAGAATGGTGCAAATGCTATGTGAACAAAAATGCACCAATTCAATGTCAAAAATGTGACCCAAATTGTCACACTTTTCTCTATGTGTCAAAAATGATGATAACATGTGAGAAAAAATCCAAACCAGTGACCAAAAATTCATGTCATGTATGAATGTCATGTATGCAAAAAATTGGATCAAATGGCTCAAAAATGAGGATTTCACAATGCATTGAATGCAATAGATCAATTTAACACAACATTGATTCAAAACTTCACATATAATAATCCAGACATCAACAATTCTTGAAATTAACATCATAAAAATGTAGATATCAATACAAAACTATGAAAAAATATTGGGACTCATTTGGATCGTTTTTGCATTTTTTATGAATTTTCTAAAATGACTAAAATAAATGGAAATATAATGGAAATTGGAGGGAAAAGCAAATATTCAAATAAATCCAGAAAAAACAGCAGCCAACAGATCTGGCGCGCACACACAATCAACGATCCAGGTTTAAACACATGAAACACACCGTTTTATTTATGACTCAGCCTCCCAGTCACACGCTCAGTCATCAGTTCAACGCTTGCATGGCCTAGTCAAAGAACTCCTATCCAATCAAACTTCAACGCAATGGCACACATGGCTCCACAGTCAGCACAAACCCTAAAACACGCAGACGCCGGAGCTACAGCTCCGGTCGTCTTCTCCGGCGAGACGCGCGGTGGCGCCGCCACAAATTTTTCCAGAACTTCACAAAATCTACATCATTCTACTCGTCTTCTCACGTAGGTTCCAAATATGACCTTGGTTCATCCTAATTCTACCTGGATTTTATAGATCGAAGGGAAGAAGTTTGTAGATCCAAACTTTCAGTCAACATAACAGCCTCAATACTCACTCATTTTCAATTCTAAACATATGTACATGATCTACACAGCACGATCTACAAGTCTATGATCTAAAAACAGCAAAAGGAGAGATCGAAAATTGAGTCACCTGAACTTGAAGCTTTCTGTACACGCGTTCTCTCAAGCTCTACTGCTCCAGATCGTCTCCTATGAGCTTCCTTTGAAGCTTTATGCAAAAAGAACTGGTCAAAACCTCTTGAATACACCTCAATTTCCAACTTCCATCTTCATGAGAATGCTCTTGATCTGCTCGAATTCTGGCTGAATTGCTCCAATCAATGGATGATTCTTGATCAGTGAAGCATGAGGATCAAGAATATGCAATAATATTTGAGGTTTGTGTGAAGGAAATGAAGAATCGAAGAGAGAGAATTTTTGGAGAGTTTCTTGAATTTTTGATCTCAAATGGTGGTTCCTGGCAGTTAGGATTAGGGTTTCAGTATTTATATCTCATGCTAATGACACTGGTAATCCTCTTTTCCATTTACTAATCATGATTAGTGAGATATCAAGCCATTTGCAAAAATGCAAAATGAGCTCACATGCCCATAATACACGTGATCAGCTCCATGTTAAGCTTCCAATTCACTTATGGACATCCAAGGGTCAAGATTGAAGTGTTATTTTGCTTGTACCTTAAGCCAAAAATGAATGGTGAAGATTTACTTCAATTTGAACATGTGTGAAATAATGAGCATACACACTTTTCCCATGCATGGCAAAGCTCATTTTGAGATGTCTTGAACATGAGAAGCATTTTGCCAAAAGAATGAACCAATTTGGAGCATTGTATCAAAAGTTATGCCATTTTGAATTTCCATGCACACTTTGTGATCAAATGACCATAACTTCTCAACCATTCATCATATGGTCATGAATTAGGACTTTTTGGAAAGGGGAGACAAAGACCTACAACTTTCTTGTTCACCAAAAATCCATTTGAAACTTCTTTGACTTTGACAAGTCAAGTTGAAAGTGGACCAAAAACTTGCCAAATTTGGAAACTTTGAATTATAGGTCATTTTCCATTTTTAGTAACTTTTTCCATGACCTTTGAATCTTCAAGATGGATGTTTAGAATGATGAATAGACCCCATTTGAAAATGATTGAGGTGTCTCAACTCATTTCCCCACCTCATAGCCCTCAGTTGACTGCACAGTTGACTTTTGGTCCTCAAATGACCTTGAAATGTCTTGATTAACTTGAGCCTCTACCACTTGGTGAAATTGCTTCAAAATGAAACCCTAGCTCATGTAAGATCCTTATAATAATCATGTGATCCTCATCCCAAGAAAATACCTCATCTCTTGCACAAAGGATCTTCTTGAAGCTCTTGACCTGGTGATTGCTTAAGCTACAAACAAAAGATGTTAGTGACATATTTTTGTGCTTTTGGTTAGTAAATAAAACAAGAAAAGCAATGATATACAATTCAAGCATGCTTGGTGATCTCAAACCACTCACAAGAGATCCCTACCCAAAGGGAAAGGGAGCCAAGATGCTCAATGATCCTTGAGGCTATGCAATGCAATGTTATGATGCCATGAGGGATCTTAGGGACAAAATTGGGGTCTTACAACATTATGGCACATCTAGATTTTATTTTACATTGTGTATTTGTAGAGGTAGTTGTATGAGTCGTGGAGGTTGAATTCATAGAGACACCAACATCTTTCAGGTGAGTCGTTGATGTTGCATGGGAGTTGTTTGTCGTATCGGCCATGACTATATAAATTAAGAATAATAACAAAGACACCATTTCAGTGATACTAACACTAATGCAAGTGAAAAACTAATGCAAGGGTAACAAATAGAGAGACACCATTTCAGAGAAAAACAAATGCAATCCAACAATGAATGATGAGATATAAACAAAATGAAAAAATAATAATCAAGAGAAACCATTTTAGTGATACTAAACCATTTCACTGATATAAACAAAATGAAAAAATATATATGATATAAACTAAAACTATTTCAGTGATATGAGCTAAAACTATTTCAGTAATATAAATAAAAATGTGATAAAGAAGTAACTCAAACGTGACGACGAAGATTTAGTTAAGGTTGAAACTAAAGATGACGTTCATGTTTTGATGAGAGTGACGATGAAAGTCTCCAACGGTTGGAAGAGTTTTGATGAGAGAGTGACGATGAAATCACCTAGGGTTTCTGCACAGAGAATGACGATGAAGTTAGAGCGTTGATAGGAAAAAGAAAAGTTAGAGACTAGTTCTTTAAAGTATTTCATGCAAAATATTCTCATGTCGGTTTTTAGGGAAAACTGACGTGTATTCATTAATTAAAAATAAAATGAAAAGAAAAAGCGCTATAACGTCATATTTTGGGAAATCAATTAAAAGATCTTTCACGTCGATTTTAAAGAAAAATGGGGATATATGAGTTCATAAAATAAAAGAAAACTTTTGAAAAAGTTATTAATAAATATTAACACAATATATTACCTCTAAGTTGATACATTAACCGGGTTCATAGAAATAAAAAATAAAAAAATAATAAAAGATTAACAAAGAAAAAAAAAGGGTAGTTGTAAAGGCGCCAAGTGAGAAATACTAAATAAATTATAAAAAATAAAAATAACATAAAATGAAGTAACTGAGATTCGAAGCGAGGTCTTTATATATATATATATATATATATATATATATATATATATATATATATATATATATATATATATATATATATATATATATATATATATATATATATATATATATATATATATATATATATGCAGTCAGCACCATCTATAATCACACAATAAGTAGGTAGGTTATTGCAAATAACTGAATGATCATATGTGTAATAAATGAATAAATAAAACGGGAATATGCCTTTTAAGTTAGATGACCATCACCCGTTCATTTAGCTCAGTGGTTGTTGAACCTCTAATTGTTAATGCTTAATGCCAGAAAGTGCAAATCTAATTAAATGTAGATCATAATCACTAACATACTTGCCTACCATGTGTATGAAAAGATAAAGGGATTAATGTGATTAATCATAATAAAAAAGGATGAAAAATAAATAAGAGAGTTAGGTTTTGGTATAATGGCATGATTCATATTGGTTTGCATATGAGGGAGACTTTTGACTGCGAAACACGGAATTGTGTCTTCGCGATATCCTTGGGGTGCTGTTAGTACCTATAAAAAAATTGTCGAATCGGATTTGGTAGCCACATATGAGTATTTGAGTGCTACAGTTTCTTTAAGTCTTTTGTACCTTATTGTTGCATCACACTATTAAATATGTTAGCTGACTTGCTTAAGGACAAGCAATGGTTCAAGTGTAGGAGAGTTTGATAACTTAGAAAAGTATTGTATTTTCTATTTGATTTGCATGCATATTTTAGTATTTTTCTATTTAATTTATGGTATTATGTTGGTATTTTTATGTCCATTTCCTGTATTTATCACCTAGAGGCCTCTGTGTGAAAAAATAGTGCAAAATAGTGAAAACAGGAACGTAATTTGCATTTGCAACTGTCGTATCGCCCACAACATGGGGGTGGCGAGCGCCATGACCCTCAAAGGCCCAGTGAATCACCACAACAAGACAAAAAGTGAAGGAAAATGTGTTTTAGGGGCATGATGGGTTACCTGTCATGCCCATGGTGCCTACCATGGCTTCCTGACTCATGACGGGTAGGTCGCCATGGTCATGGCGCCCGCCATGGACCTTAAACTCGGAAAAAATACCCACGTTGCAGTTGCTCAATCCACTTGTCTTCCATATTTCTCTCCCACTTCCAGCTTTTCCCTCACTCAAGAGACACGATTTTATCAGTTATTCACATTACTATAAATAGGACCATTTTTGGAACATAGAAGATAAGAAGTTTTTAAAGAGATTTATTTTAGGCATAAAATATCAGTTTGTAAAAGTGCTTACTTGCTCACACTGAATGATGAGTGATAAGTACACCTTAGATTAAGATTCTACGAATTTCCAGTATGTTATTGGATCGTTCTTGTTGTAATTGTACCACCATAAGTTTTCCATATTTTTTTCAAGTTTTCCTCTATACGGGAATTTGGAGCTTTTTCTTAAATATACATATATATTTTTATGCAATTCAGGGTTTACTTTACTGCTTTTATATTGAATACCAATTGCATATGTTTAGATTATTTTAATATTATAATTGATATACTTAGAATGTTTAGATTTAGTTATCAGTACTGATTTTGTTTGTTGAGTAATATGTCTGGTTAAATTCTTTAGAGTCCGGAATGTGAGGATCGTTGTACCGAGGATGCTCGCATTTGAGTCATAAAATTAATGATTAAAATGGAATTTGTTTAGGAACTGACTTTTATTCCATTTTTAATGAAAATATTTACTACGAAAGCGTAATTTAGAGATACTGATTCAGATTTAAAAGAACGGAACTGATATCCGACTTAGAAAAAAATCATAATTTAATTAACACACTGCAAAAACACCTTTTACTTAAGTTGTAAAATTATATATTTTCAAAAAGAGATTTTAAGAACATAAATAGACATGCGAAAATGGGTGTTTATGAGCTTAAAATCCAGTATTAGACAAGTGAAAACCTGTAATATCTTTAAACTTATTTTTGCATTGTAAACAACTTTTTGATTTAATAAAAGTAATTAATTTTCAAAAACATGAGTTTTGCACTTTAACATGTTGAACATGCGAAAGTGATAGTATAGATTTTAGGCTAAAATGCGGTTTCGACTGCGCGAAAGCAGAAGATTCCTTTAAATTAATTTTTTTCTCATGAAAACAAATTATCTCAATTTAATTATAAATTAATCTGACTTTGCGAGTATTGTTGGTCAATGTGAGCCACATTTCAGTCTCCATCTTTAATTGATTTATCCAAACTAGTTTATTTAGTTATTTTTCATCCTAAATTGTTATTAATAGTCATAGATTTACATAGCAACGATAGATAATGATACATTTGATAAATGGTCTTTATGGGTACGACATTATTTTATATTACTATGATACTTTCGTGGACTAGCGGAGCTATCACTTATAAACCACTAAAAAGCAATAAATGTAAAAATAAACGAAGACAAACTCCAATGTCACCTTCCACTCACAAGCAACTACTATTTTTGAGTACATGGTTGTCTATACCCCAAAGGAGCATAGACATCACAACAACAAAAAGAGGTGAGAATACACCTTACAAATGTTAATGGTGAAAATTAACAGCAGGATGGTGAACAATCACAACAACAACAAGTATAATAATCTCACAAAACACAATACCATTCCAATTTATTATGAAAATGCTAATGCCACAAACTCCTTCATTAATATACATGTGGTATCTGGTTTTTGAGGTCGGAGGTTTATTACTAATTCCCCATGTCTTTAGTTCCTCTTGAACCATGTCCCTATCTGGACATGAGACAGCCATGTTTCCTCTTTGAACCTGTCCGTCACTGGACTGAATTCTTACCTAACTCCAAAATATACACATGCATGATCTTGTATAAAAGCAAGCATGAAACTCAAACAATCATCACAAATCGTCATCAAAAATCCCCTAAAAATTCATCATAAAAAATTATCATCAAAATAGGTTTCACTCTTGAACCAAAATTTCCAATATCAAGTCTCACTATAATCTCACCGGATTACTAACTTCAAAAATATAATTTTGCAAATAAACTGACCTCACTATAATCTCACCAGGTTACTAATTTTAAAAAATATAATTTTATCAATAAACAGGCCTCACTATAATCCTACCCGATAACTAATTTTCAAAAATATAGTTTAAAATAATTATTATTCACCTCAAAAGGAGTAAAGTTATGTTATTACTTAACAACTTCAAAACTCATCAAAATTACTTAGAAAATCTTAAATTTTTATTATATTATTTATAATTCAATAGAGTTCTCAAAAAGCTCAAAAACACTTTAAAATATTCTTCAACTCTCAAAATAACTCTAGAGTATCCAAAGGTATTCTAAAGTGCTCAAAATTACCCTATGACAACTTTGACAAGAGATAACTCTATTAGGCTAAGGGGTTGCAGCTTGGCTCAAAACTACTTAGGAATATGTAATTCACATAACACTTCAAACAAATCAAACTAACTCATTGAGCACATTAGAGTTAAATCAAACATTTCAGACTCAACCCTAAACATGTCAAAATACAACACTAACTCACTATTATAAACATATCTTACTCAAATTCAACACTAGACATGTTAAGTGTTAGAATTTTTGAGTGTGAAATGTAATATTTCATGTGTTAGAGCCATTATTTAATTAGCCAAAATGAAGTAGTCTAATTAATATTAAGTAAGTGGTTAAAAGCATAAATATCATGAAATATGAGATTATTGTGTAGATACAATAAATCAATATCTAATTTGATGAGGGGTCAAATTAGAATATTGAAAACTAAGAAATAACCCTATGATTATTTATAGGGGTTATGATTCCCATTTAGAGACAACATGGAAATGGCTCATCAATAAAATTCTCTCTTCATCCCCATCCGAGGAGATTCAACGAGTCATAAGGAAACTCTACAAATTGGAAGCTCAAATACCCGTAAACCTTCAGTGATTCCCAATGGAAAATTCTGGTAAGCTTCCGCTTTTATTCTATGATTGAATTCTAATATGGGTTTAAGGGATACAAGTTCATGGATTATCGACTCATAAGGATTAGTAAAGAGTTTTGTTTTTATTTCTATTTCAATAGAAATCATAAAGTTATGAATAGATCTAACCCATATCTAATTCAATTTGATTTTAAGATTTATTGGGATCCCTTTGATCTTTCAATTGTATAAATCAATATTTTCATCATGTTGATCATGTGTTTTTGAGTTTATGTTTGATCTTTTTTTTCGTTTTGGATGCCGAACATATTCGACAAAATTTGGGAAAAACTTGATTTTGGCACTGTTCTGCAAAATCCATTCTACAAAATTCGTAAGACAATAATATGGGTATTCTAATACCCCATTAAAAGTAATTTTCCTTAAGACTGTAACATGGGTATTATGTATATTAAAATTACTTGTCGCCTACATTAAACAAGAATTTTTTTTTCTTTCTTACATTTAGTATGTTTAATTTCTTTTACTTCAGTTAATAACTTTATGTCATCCCTCTTATGAACAATTTTTTTTATTTTACTTTAGTGCTTAATTTTTTATTTATTTATTAAAACAAGTAATTTTAATAAATAAATTTGATAAATTTGTTTGTTTTTTTTAATTATATGATATATTATTTGTTATTATTTTTTGTTGTGCTTCGCATAACAAACTAAATTAACTTTAGTACAATCTTGTTCAATTTTTGGCTACGGTTTGTAAATTTACAGAGTAATTTAATTTTTGAGTGAGTAATTAAAATGAAAAAGTCGCCAAAGTGATCTCTTTTTATGAACATTGCTTATGAAAAATATTGAATAATTTTCTGGTTGTGTGTATGTTTATCCATGCGAGTATCAATTGACCCAAAGGACAGTTGGTGGTTGGTCGATTTTCATACGTGTCTATGATGGTAAACATGTGATAATTATAAGATCTTACATGTGAATAATAAATCAACCTAAAGAGGGTTTTATTATTCGACATGTTTTTATTATCAATATTTGATCGTTACAACAAGAGTACCACTAGCCGTTAATATTAGTGTCCAAAGACTCAATATTGATGACGCACTAGGTATCTTGAGACGTGTTATGTATTTATTTGAACAAATTGATAATTCAGTTTTTTTATGTGAGTATATTTAAAATGTTTAATTTTGTTCTTGTTTTTCAGTTACAATTGCTTCAATATCTGTTAATCTGAATTCGGTTCCGGATATTAATGGGCAAAATTTCAAGGATTGGAAAGAGATTGTTCTTGGTTGCATGGATATTGACCTTGCATTAAGAAATGGGCAACCTGCTTCTCCTACAGAATCTACCACCTATGAATAAAGGAAATATTATGAGAAGTGAGATCACTTCAATCGCATGTGTCTCGTGATCATTAAGCACGACATTCTTGAGGTATTTAGGGGTACTATATCGGAAGAAATAACTAATGCCAAATATTTCCTTGTTGAGATTGAAAAGTGCTTTAAGAAAATTGATAAGGCGGAAACAAGTACTCTTCTTTAAAACTTGGTTTCCATGAAGTATAAAGGCAAAAGGAATATAAGGGAATACATTATGAGCATGTCAAACATTGTTTCAAAACTTAAGGCATTAAAGCTTGAGATGTCTGAAGATTTCCTCATTCATTTAGTATTACTTTCTCTTCCTTCACAATTTGGTCAGTTTAAGATATCTTATAATTGTCAGAAGGATAAATGGCCTCTTAATGAGCTCATTTCATTTTGTGTGTAAGAAGAGGAAAGGACAAAACAGGATAAGACAGAAAATGCTCATTTTGTTAGCACATCTAAAGACAAGGGCAAAAGAAAGAAAAATTATGAGCCCAAGAATGAAGCTGCAAGTGTTACAAAAGAAATAAAAACATGATGATAATTGTTTATTTTGCAAAGTGTCTGGACATGTGAAGAAGAATGTACTAAATATCACGCTTGGCGTGCAAAGAAAGGTACACTTCTCACTTTGGTTTGTTCTGAGGTCAATTTAGCTTCAGGAAATACTTGATGGTTAGACTCAGGTGCAACTACTAACACCAGTGTTTCAATGCAGGGTTTCATAAACTACCAGAAGTCAAATGATGTTGAAATATACATCTATGTTGGAGATGGAAAGTCGGTGGAGGTGGAAGTTGTAGGGCATTTTAGATTATTATTGGGTATTAGATTTTAATTGGATTTAAAAGACACTTTTGTTGTGCCCTCATTTAGACGGAATTTAACTTTAGTTTCTTATTTGGACAAATCATGTTATTTGTGTTCACTTGGGAATAATATGTTTAAGTTATCTTTTAATTCAAATATCGTTGGAACTGGTTCACTTATGAGTCATGATAATCTATATTTAATTGACACGATAACTACCTGTGGCGAATCCTTAAATGTGGAAACACGTGGTAGTAAGCGTAAAATTAATAATAATAATAATAATAATAATTCAGGAGCATTTTGGAACAAACGCATTGGTCACATCTCAAAAAATAGAGTTTAGCGACTAGTGTCTGATTGAATTTTAGATTCAATTGACTTAACAAACTTTGATGTTTATGTTGAATGTGTTAAAGTCAAATAGACCAAACCAAAGAAATTTGGTACATATAGAGCTACGGATGTCTTAGAATGAATACATACGGACATTTGTGGACCATTTTCAACACCTTTCTGGAATGGTCGACAATATTTTATATCATTCATAGACGAATATTCTAGATATGAATGCGTACATATGTCTTATACATGAAAAGTCCCAATCATTGGATGTGTTCAAATCGTTTAAGGCTGAAGTTGAGAATCAACTCAACAAAATAATTAAGTCAAGTCTGACCGTGACAGTGAATATTATGGCAGATATGACAGTTCAGGTGAACAACATCCATGCCCTTTTGCCAAATACCTGGAGGAATGTAGAATCGTCCCACAATACACCAAGCCAGGATCACCTAGTATGAACAGTGTTTCTGAAAGACAAAATCTAACTCTTAAGGATATGGTAAGGAGTACGATTTGTCATTTACTTTGCTAGAGTATTTAAGACCCCAATTTTAACCCTAAGATCCCTCATACAATTTCATCATATGCATTAGCTTTGGGATCATACCTTGGCATCCTCCTTACCCCTTTTCCATTGGGTTTGTTTTGGGAGAGATCACCAAGCACCATGAGATTGTATCATACTTGTACATTATCATTTTTACTAACCAAAATACCAAAAATATGTCTTTGCATTTTTCTAACTCTTTTGTAGGTAGGCATGATCCCCATTGATCTATCAAGTTCATATCTAGGGTTTAAGACCCTCATGGCTACGAGTACAACCAAAGAATGGTCCATAATGTTTCAAAGCAACATATATGAGTCCCAATGATCTTTACATGTTATTTTGATCAAGTTTTCTTCAAGAGTTTGAAGTTGGTTTGCCTTGGAAACCCTAGTTTGTCTGGGTGTCTTGAGTAACTTCCTCAACAAGCTTCCTCATCAATTGATCAAATTTCTCAAGGGACACTTAAAATTTCATCATCTTATGCATATATGATCTACCTTGATCCTAAAAAGTCAATAGAATTTCAAGTTAGCAAGATGGTTGATGGTGGTTCGCCAGATGAATTCATCTGATCAAAACGGGGTCTCCCTAGATCCTATCTCCTACAATTTTCACCATATGAAAATGATTCCAAGCGTAAAGTTACTCTAAATGACATTCCAAACAACTTTCATGTTGAGACCTAGAGATAATTTTGCTTGGAAAATCATTTTCTATGTTGAAACATTATAGGTCATTTTGTCTAAACCCTAATTTGAAAGTCAACTTCCCAAGGCTATAACTTGCTCAATTTTTATGAGATGAAAGATTTCCAAGTTTCACAACAAAATTCAAGATGTCTACTTCAACTTTTATGTATGGAGTGAAAGCTAAATCAACTTTTATGAGCATGTGACATGAGGATACATTATAGGTCATTTTGGACCAATACCACTGAACAAGTGATTTTCCTAAACTTCAAAAATGCATAACTCTCTCATTCTAAATCCAAATGATGTCAAATTGGTGACCATTTTGAAGGTTTTTGAAATATCTACAACTTTGATGAAGACACGTTTCTCATTTGGAGATCACATGAAAAGTTTAGTAAGGTGGAACATTGAAGTATATGACTTGACACTTAGCTAAAATTTCAACATGTTGAAATTTCCAAACTTACACCTCAAAATTCACCATGATCCAAGTTCCAAATGGAAAAGTGTTCAACATAAGAGTTGTTCCTCTTGACCAAAGCTTTCCAAAGAGTCCTAATTCATTAATTTTGGATGAGGTTTGCTACGGTTGTGCATGGTGTTAACAGGCCTGCATCATTGGTGAAAATCAAAAGTTCAAATGATCACATAACATTGCCTTGCCATTCAAGCTTCATTTCAACTTTAGAACAGTTGCATTTGGACCTAGTTGGATTGCTTCATGGGCCTGTACACGCCCATGCAAGCTTGTGCATGACATTGCCAATTTTGGAAGAAACTTCAAGTGTGCAAATAACACTTCAAATTGCAATAAATAGAGACCCTCTGAGCTCATTCCAAAGCACCTTGCGCGCCAGCTTTGCCCCCTATCTTCAAACCCTCACAATTCAAAGGAAAACCTGATAATTTTCACTTGAAAATTGAGTTTGAATCTCACTGTTTGGAGATTTAAAAACTCCAGGATCAAAAGCTTCTTACCATTCCTAATCCACTTCTACAAGTCATTGTAGAAAGATCAAACAAGAATTGAAGCAAGGAAGAACAAGTTCTGCACAACATTGAAGGTATTTTCGAAAAAAATTCTTCTCTTCGATTCTCACTCAATTCTCATCAATTCTCTTGGATCTTCGGTTATCTGAAGTCCTACCAATGTAGGCAAGAAGATTGAGTTGCCTTGAGGTCAAATCGAAGCAACTCAGTTGACATACCTCAAAATTCAACTCCTCATATCTTTCTATATATTTGGAGTCAGTTAAAATTAAGGTCAGATTCGCTCAACGCCATTTTCTCTTTCAAATCATGTCCTCCTTTTTTATTTTAATCATGGTGATGACTGAACCAGTCCGACAAGGTTCGCCTGAGAAGGTGACTGGCCATTTGCTCCGGCAGCGAGGTGGCAAGGTTCTGAGTCATGGATTCAATTTAAATTGTTTTAATCTCACGCGTTGGTTTGGATGACCACATCTGCAGCGCGCTGACTACGTTCCATCATGGAACACGCGCTTGTGGCCACTTGATCTGCCTCCTCAATTAATGAGGGAGATCAAGTGGTCTACGTTTTTTTGTATTTTTTTTTTCATTTTATTCATTTGATTTTCATTAATTCATATAAATTTTAATATTGATCCAAAAAATATGAGAGTTTCACCAAAAAAATAAATTAAATCCTCTTTCATATTTTGAATTAAACTTACTTTTTTCGATCATTATTAATATTTTTCATGATTTAATTGATTTTTTGAATATTTTTAATTGTTTAAAAATACTTTTAAGTTTCTAAAAATTCCGAAATTTTTTCTCCAAGGTCCTTTGACCTTGTTTGACCTATGATAAATCTCATGGCTATTTCTTTGGTGTTTTGATGAGATTTTAGGAATTTGAAAAACCATATTTAATTTAATGCATTATTTTTATTATTTTTAAATTGAATAAATGCCAAATAATTATGTTGAGCTATTTTGATTGCCTTTGTAAGTTTGACTTGTGTTGTGTGGCCTTGGTCAAGGTTGATTTGACTTTGCTAGGTTAAGATCATTGGATTTAGGGATTGATGGAATGTACATTCCATCTCCCAAAATGAATGAATGATCTTAATTTGGTAAAAGTCCTCTCTTGTCCAATTTGAGTTTGATACACTTCCCCTCCCTCTCCATCTCATTCCCCTTCTTCATGCATTCATGTCATGGACATATGATATCTCTACATCCTAAGGCTAGTTGATTGCAAAATCAACATAAGTATGGATGAGATTAGGCCACCACTTTTGCATATTCTTTTTGTGTGTGGTATGTTTCATGAGCATAGTCCATTATACTATGTCTCTAATATGCATTAACACCAAAATTCTATTGCCCGACCTCAAATAGTTGTGACTTCTACATAAGTCCAATTACGATTGCTTAACATAACGCTAAATTTTGACACAAAAGGCATAGAATTCTAGTTAGTGAGATTGTAAGTATCCCATCTTTCATGGTATTATGTGGAAACTTGGCCTTTTTTCCTTCCTTTGGAAGATGTCTTGGTTCAAGGATCCATGCTTGTCATAAGTGGGTTGAGTGTTCTCCAAAGAATGACTTAAACAAAAAATAGCAAAAGCAATACTAACTTCTAACTCATTAACAACTAACATTTAATTTCAAGTCATTTACTTTAATGCACTTTACTTTTAAGCTCTATTCATTTGCCATTATTCATACCATTCTAATTGTTTATGATAATGTCATTTTCACTTTGTCCATTTGGACCATATTTGTGTGATATATTTTGTTTGTGTATATTGTGTTTGGTTGTTTGGTCTTTGACCATTAATGTACATAATAAAGAACAAAAACCCTAAAAAAACACCTTGTGTGGACTGTTGGTTTGATCTGAGACTATTGGAATTAGAATTTAGGCAACACTCCCTATGCAAAGGACATGGCCAATGCCAACTTTCATGTAACAAAGTGCTTGTAATTTGAAACTTCATCTGATACATCATTGAAGATCCATTTGAGTTCATCTGCAACATGATCATTGTGAAGCTGTTATTGAACCTGTAATTTATGGAATTCATCTGCTACATGGGAAAATTTGAAGAAGATCATGAAGTTGCTAAGCTTGGATGTGGCTATCTTTATTTGATGCCTTGCTTCTCAAGTTGATATATTGTGCATTGTTTGTTGCTTGATTCTAATGTCCAAGGGAATTTGGGTTTCTATATGACATTCTTGTCTATTGGATTGCAGCCCATTGGTTAGATCTTTTCAACTCTCAACTTTTAAATTTATGCTTAGGATTAATGTCTTCATCTCTTCCCTCATTTCTTTAATTTCAAAATCTCTCCCTCATTTCAAAAATCTTCTTTACTTGTGTTTGTTGATTTCTAAACTTTGACCATATTGCAAACTAGAAACTTTGGCCTTATGCCATTGCATTTTCAAACTCATTTTTCTTAATCAAACTTGTAAATAGACTTAACCATACTTGACTTAAAATTTTCAAAAGCCAAAAAGAACTAACTCATTCAAACCATTTTTAGGCCTTTGTGCCTTTCAAACTTAAATTTTTATTAAAAGCAATGTATCCACTTTGAAATTTATACCATGAACTACGAGGTTTTGATCCCTCATTTTTATGTTGGTATGTAGGCACAAGTTCGAAGGTCTTGTCAAACACAAAAATATAATTAATGAATTCTTTTCTCATCTCCCCATTCTATTTGCTTGCTAACATCATTTGTACAAAAATACATATGCACACAAGAAAGGGCTCCCTAGAAGTACCTAGGACACTTTGGGTGCTAACACCTTCCCTCTGTGTAACCAACCCTCTTACCTGTAATCTCTGGCATTTTATTAGTTTTTATTTGAAAAATTCTTATTTGTGGGTTTTGTTCGTACTTTTCCCTTTTCCCTTGGAAACAATAAAAGCGCGGTGGTGACTCTTGTTATTTGATGTCTAGCTTATCCATAGCTTAATGATCATGAATTTACCGCTACAGAAATTAAGTGGCGACTCTGTTGGGGAGTAGTCTCCAGTGGGTTTAGCCTACTTTTTTGTGTGTATATAATTGTATATTAGATGTATGTATATTTGTTTGTATGATATAATCTGCTTGTTGTGCTTGGTGATCTCTGAGTGGTGAGATAAGTTCTAACCCGAAATTGAGTGCAATTAAGATAGGAGGATGGTATAGTCATGTTCAACTTGTGTGGAGTAGTCCTTAACAAGTTGGCTTGAGATCCATCTGCTTAGTGGAGACTGGCGCAACGCGAAAAATAACCGGCGGAAAAAAAACAAGTTTTACAGAGCCGCCACCGACGCTATTCATCCTATGACTGAAAGGAAGCGAAGGACTAACCTAAGAAAGGGAAAGGAACGGTCTTACGACCAGAGATTGCAAGGTACGGGAGTCGGTTACGCAAGGGGAAGGTATTAGCACCCCTCACGTCCTTCGTACTCGACGGGATCCACGCTCAAAAGAATAGGAAAAGGTTGCTAATAAAATGCTCAAAGAAATGCACACACTGGAATAGTAAAACAGGTGAAAGAAGATGGAGGAAGTGGACTCGGCAGGATGTCGCATCCTGGGCCTACGTAGTTTGTCAGAAACAAAAATCAGAGTCAACGTAGTTCAGGGAAATGGGAAACATGCTCGCTAGGACATCGCATCCTATGCCAACGTATCTTCTCTATCCAGAGTAAGAATCAGAGCACTCGTAGCTCGGCTAACGCACTCCGAAATAAAACACCAAAAAGAGACGCTGAGACGTCAAAAGAAACACTCAACAGGAAACGGAATGCTAATCCATGGACTTACATCCAACTCCTAACAAACACAAAAGGAAACAGAATGCCAATACATGGACTTATATCCGACTCCAAACAAAAACCACAAACAAGGAAGCAGAATGCCAATACATGGACTTATATCCGACTCCTGAGAACAAAAAGGAAACAGAATGCCAATACATGGACTTACATCCGACTCCAAACAAACACCAAAAACAAGGAAACAGAATGCCAAACATGGACTCACATCCGAGTCCAAACAAATAGCACACGCTAACCAGCGAACACCAAAGAAAAAGGTTACCAGATTGACAAGCTAATAGGGAGTCTGGAACTCGAGCCTAATAGTTGTCGCACAAACACAAAGAGACGCTGAGACGTCGAAAGAAACAAAAAGGTTGACACAGAAAAAGGTTGTAAAAAGAAAAAGGTTGAGAAACAACAAACTAATAGGGAGTCTAGAATTCGAGCCTAATAGTTGCCACACAAAAAAAGAAAAGGTTGCCCGGAGAGATCTCGCTCGATCTCCTGCCTACGTATCTCATCTGGTATGAGAATCAGGGCGACGTAGTTCCCCTTAACAGGGGAGAAACTCTCTCCTAACAAGAGACCATGGAAACAACAAACTAATAGGGAGACTAACTCGAGCCTAAAAGTTGTCATGCAAACGATATCCCTAGGTTAAGGTCTCTAAATCAGAACCTAACTCACACAGGCAGCAAGTCAGTTCAGAGGAAAGCAAATAAACATCAACACAATTGAACAAGCATCACACTCTATACACAAACAAGAGGCTCAGACAAATGGTTGGGCTTTAGTCAAGAGAGGTCATATCAACCTCGACAAACAAGCCAAAACTGTAGGGGTATGCTGAAGCTCTTAACCACTAACATTGAGAGTTAGGGTGAAGATGATGAAATGTGGTAATGAGGATTAGACCTCATGCTCTTAACCCTGGCCAGGGAGAGATCATAATAAAGAAAGTGTGGGGATCCAGAAAGAGGGACCCTATTCCACTTGACTGACTCTATACAAAGATCGTGGGTTCATGTTCTAGAGCATCAGCACGTAGTGCGAGCATAAAGAACGACTCACTGAATAACAGGGGATTGATTGCTAATCCCTTCTATCTGTCAATTGCCTCTTCACTTAGGAGGACTTATCAAGTAACATGCCTCATCATGGAGGTCTTTGTCACAAATGTAAACAAACACAAACAGTGCCTCTTAAGGAGGACTTCAGCCAAAATGCCTGCCAAAAAGGTGACAAGGCTTCCAGACTACATGGAGTAAGAAGGCTAAACTAACTCAGTGGTGTATCAACCACACTCCAAATCAAAGCTCAAGCAAGAGCTAAAAGCAAGCGACTAATGTACCTGTACAAAAGCTTAACAGTTAGTATCTCAGACAACCAATCAGAAAACACACAGTGAAACTATCCAATATCTACACAATGCAAGTCATAAGTGCAAGCACTCAAGTGAATTCATCACATCAATTGACCTATAAGACAACAAGAGTTAGTAATCAAAGGTATTGGCATCTCACAAAGTGAAACCAAACCAACCATTAGTGTCAAATGCTCAAACCTGAAACACAAAACACAATTAGTATGTGTACAAACCACTAGTTCAAAGACTAGGTTCAAAAGCAAGTCAAATGACCAAAACAGAAGTCAATATTTCACATGAAGCACATTCAAACAAACAAGAAAATGTCCTCAAAAGGATCAAGACCAATTCATAAGGCAAAGGCATCAAATGATCAACATGAAACAAAGACCAACAAATAAGCACAAAATGGACAATCAAATTAGAAAATCCAAATCAAAACAGAAAAGCATCCAATGGCTATGAAAATTTTTATACAAGCTTATCATGTTATGAACAAACATCATGCAAAAAATTAAATCCAGAAGAGCTCAAATAATAGGTGAATGAAAATGCACAAATGCAACATAAAAAATGTGACACAAATTGTCACACTACAAGTTCATGTGTCCAAAACAGTGATGGCATATGATAAAAATCCCAAACCAAAGCTCAAAAATCATGTCACATGTGAGGATCAAGCACACCAAATTTCAGATCAATTGGATCAACAATGGAGATTTCACAAGCAAATGAATGCAACATGTCCAAATGACACAATGCTCAATCAAAAAATATCAAATAAAAATCCAGCAATCAACAAATCAGGAAATAAATCCTATAAAAAAGTAGAGATCAAAACAAGATCAGGAAAAAAATTGAAGTGAAATTGGATCATTCTACTATTTTTTGTGATTTTTCAAAGTTGGAGAAAATAATTGAAATAAAATGGAAATAATAAGGAAAATGATAATCAAAGGAAAATCAGAATGTGCATAGCCAAGGTTCGAACCCACGCCAGGCCAGGACAAATGAAGTGAAATTCAAAACGCGTGAGCCAGGTATCGAACTCGCACGTCCAAGGAAAGTGAAAATAACAAGCGAAATTCAAAAACCACACACACCAGGGATCGAACGCGCGCACGGCAAGGTCAAACACAACATGGAACGCAGCGTTTTGGACGAAACCCTAGGTGATGAACCAGACGGCCGGAAAAGTGTTTCCGGTCGTCTTCTCCGGACAACCAGGCGGCGGAGCTTCATGAAATTTTCCAGAAACTTGCAAATCATACACCATTGGAAAGCTCTTGCAACGCACAATCCAAATCCATGCTCAAAACATCCTAATTCGTGTTATATTTTACAGATCGAGCAAAAACATTTTCATGTGCAAAACTTTAATTCAACATATCTACTTCATTTTTCATCCGTTTTCAAATCCAAACACATCAGCATGCTCAGGGATGCAAGATCTACGCATTTATCACAAGAAATTGGCAAAAAAGAGAGGTCGAATTTTCACTTACTTGAAGTGCAGTGTTATGAATCCGTGTATTCAAGCTTCCAAATGATCCAGATCAACTTCCTTTCACTTGCTTCGAAGCTTTGTGTACAAAGAATCCACTGAAACCTCTTAGATCTAACTGAATTTCAAGCTTCCATCAAGATGTTCATGCACTCAATCTGCTCCAAATTGGACTGAATTCTTCAAACCAAGGGTGGATTCTTACTCAATGATGCATGATAAGCAAGAATATGCAGAGAAAATTGGTGTTTGTGTGAAGAAATTTGAGTTTTGAAGAGAGAGAAAAATGGAGGGAATGGAGAATTTGAGATCTGAATTTTCTGTTGTGAGCAAAAACAGTTAGGGTTTTCTATTTATATGGTTCACTAATGATGCTGTAATCAAAATTAGGCAATGGTTAATTAAGATTAGTGAGAAATCAAGTGAAGTGCAAAATTGCAAGTGAGCTTATCATGCACAATCCACACGTGAACAGTACCATGCAAGGGTACAAATTCACTCAAAATTATTCAATAAACAAGATGGGATTGGTATTTGGCTTGTATGATCCACCAAATTCAAATTATGAATTTTCCCTCCAAAATGCACATGTATGGACACATGATCCTATGAACTTCTTTCATGCAAGGCAATGATTCATTTGGAAAGTATTGGTCAAGACAAGCATTTTGCAAAAAGAGTGGACCAATTTGGAGTTTTGAATCAAAAGTTATGCCATGTTGAACTTCCATGTACACTTTGCGATCATTTGGCCATAACTTCTCAACCAATCATCAGACGATCATGAAATAGGACTTTTTGAAAAGGGGAGAGAAAGATATTCAACTTTCATGTTCACCAAAAATCCCTTTGAAGCTTCCTTGATGTTGAAAAGTCAAGTTGAATGTGGACCAAAAACTTGCCATTTTTGGAAACTTGAAATTACAGGTCACTTTCCATTTTGGGAAACTTTTGCCATGACTTCAAAATCTTCAAGATAGATGTTTAGAATGACAAATGAATCTCTTTTGAACATGATTATGGTGTCTCAACTCATTTCCCCACCTCATAGTCCTCAGCTCTTGCACAGTTGACTTTTGTGGTCCTCAGATGACCTTGACATGCCCTGATCAGCTTGAACCTCCACCACTTGAGGAAATTGCTCAAAAATGAACCCCTAGCTCATGTAAGCCCAACATAATGACCATGTAATCTCCATCATCAGCAAATACCTTATTCCTTAGAGAAATCCTGGTTGAAAGAATGCCATTGATTAGGGTTGACCAGAGGTCAAAACCCTAATCCAAAGGAACCTGAGCATGAATCATGAAACCCTGGATGATGACATAATCATGATGATGATAATATATCCTTACAAACAAGATAATGCTCAAAATCTTAGAAGAATCAAGAAACTCTGGTGAAAAGCAAACCCTCAGATGGTTGATCACCAATTCATAATAACCCTCAGGCTTGAATCATGTACCTCTCCATCTTTGAAAAGACTTTGGAGGATGACCTTCTTATTTCTCATGATATGCAAAATGCAATGCCTAATGCCCTAAAATATGAAATGCAATGTGTCAAACTAGTCCCAAGAAGAGGAGGGCAAATTTTGAGGTGTTACAGCTGCCCCTATTCAATCCACTGTGAACCTGTCGATATGAACAGCCCCGGCTTTCAGATGATCAGAGTGAAGAGTGATTGAATACCAAGAACAGACGAACAATTTGCGCTCCGCTGGGAATTATTATCTTTTTGCTTTTCTTGAACCCCAAAACTTTTTGATTTTGATTTTTTTTTTTGCTTTTCTTGGACCCCAAAACTTCTTTGATTTTCATTTCCATCTCCGCCCGACAGAAATTCTTCCTCCAATATCGCACTACTGGGGAATACCTTTGATACAACGTCACGATGCTAAACTCCTCAGAGTAACATCTTCCAACTTCCATCTCGCACGACAGAAATTCTTCCTCCAATATCGCACTACTAGGGAATATCGTTGATCCAACGTCACGATGCTAAACTCCTCAGAGTAATATCTTCCAACTTCCATCTCGCACGACAGAAATTCTTCCTCCAATATCGCACTACTGGGGAGTACCGTTGATCCAACGTCACGATGCTAAACTCCTCAGAGTAACATCTTCCAACTTCCATCTCCGCACGACAGAAATTCTTCCTTCAATATCGCACTACTGGGGAATACCGTTGATTCAACGTCACGATGCTAAACTCCTCAGAGTAACATCTTCCAACTTCCATCTCACACGACAGAAATTCTTCCTCCAATATCGCACTACTGGGGAAAACTGTTGATTCAGAATCACGATGCCGAACTCCTCAGAGTAACCTCTTCACCAACCAGCTAAACCAATTCTCAAACGGTAACCACGGCTTGAGACTAGCTTATGCTTGCAATGCTGATGCATGATTTTTTGCAGCGTAATGCTCCATAACCATGGAAATGCTACGCAATGAGTTATGCAATATGCTATGCTTCTCTAAATGATGAATGCATAAAAAGTATCCCCCTCAGGGGACGACACGAGCCACTCTGCTGAGGAACCCGATATCACTCCAATCTCCGATCCTGCTTGGGGATAGCACTGCTGTTGGGGAAAGCACAACCCTTACTAAGGATGACCTCCACTGAACCCGATCCGCTTGGGGACTTCACTGGGGAAAACGACTACAAATGCACACCTCCGCTGGGGAAACAGCAACCTCCAGACCTGCCGGGGAAATAACAATCTCAACCCTACTAGGGGAAACAACAACCTTCAGGCCTGGCTGCCTAAGAAATACCGATCTCGATCTTGCTGGGGAGATACGGAATGTGACACGCGGAACACCTTTTGACTCGTCGAACGCAGGTATTCACCACCTAACCACAGTGTCAATTTTCCATTTTCAGACTTTGAAGAGTCTTCTTGATTAACCATCTAGGATCGTCGCAATTCCTTCGCCGCCTCTTCACCATTCTTCTATTTCTCGTCCCTGATTGGACTCGAAGGAATCTTTCATCAAAAAAACTTCACATCATAACCTGCAAGTGAGTGAAAATATCTAACAGCACCTGCAAAAGAGATCGTTAGATAAAAGCGTGCCCCAGGTGTGCCAAAATTTCAACACCCAGGTCACTTAACCTTCCGAATAAGATTTCAAGTTCTCAATCCTATAAACATGCATTGGAAGGGACCTGTATGTCTCAAAATGCAAAGATTCTTTATCAAAATAAACGGATGTTTTTGCAATTAAAGAGGTAATGAAAAACAAAAACAAAATTATTTGACTGAATATGCATTTTATTGATTGAGAAAGGTGGCTCATAACTGAGCAGATACACCGGAAGCAATCCCTGAAAAGAGGTAATTGCGCACAAAAGGAAAATCTACCCTAATGGCAATGTGAACCCGTGATCTCATCGAGTTCCAATCCGGTTACAACCCATATGTCCTCAAAACTCTCCGCGCTTTCTGCCTTCTGAACAAGACGCTTCCGACCGTTCTCTGCCGGGGATTATCCATGGTGTCTTAACAAAAACACAAACGATCATGCTAGACGTAGTTGTTCGTTTCATTCCCTCTTTTGCCTGGACCGCCCTTTCGGGTTTTCAGTCCACCGGGATACCCTTTTTTGCCCAAGCCGCCCTTGTGGGGTTTTCGACTTGCCGGGTGTATAGTTTTTTTCTTTTTATCCCTAATTTTTGCCCGAACCTTTTTTCATTTTTTTTCTTGGTTCGCCGGGATGCCCATTTTTTGCCTGGACTATTTTATTCTTTTCGTCCAGTGGGTCTCTTACACGAAGTATTTTTTAACTGCGTCCGCATACACAGGGGATGGAAAATCCTCGCCATCCATGGTCGTCAACAATAAGGCTCCGCCAGAGAAAACCTTCTTGACCACGAATGGACCCTCATAATTAGGTGTCCACTTGCCCCGACGATCGTTCTAAGGAGGAAGGATCCTTTTCAACACCATATCTCCCACATGGTATACCTGAGGTCGCACCTTTCGGTCAAAAGCACGCTTCATTCGCTGCTGGTACAACTGTCCATGACAAATGGCCGCCAGTCTCTTTTCCTGAATCAGGTTCAACTCTTCGTACCGAGTCCTTACCCAGTCAGCCTCTTCCAATTTCACGTCCATCAGGACTCTCAATGACGGAATCTGGACCTCAACCGGTAGCACGACTTCCATTCCATACACAAGTGAGAAAGGCGTTGCCCCAGTAGACGTACGCACCGAGGTTCGATACCCATGCAATGCCAACGGCAACATCTCGTGCCAATCCTTATAGGTTACGACCATCTTCTGCACAATCTTCTTAATATTCTTATTAGCCACCTCGACCGCCCAATTCATCTTTGGACGATAAGGAGAAGAATTGTGATGCTCGATTTTGAACTCCCGGCACAGTTCTGCCATCATCTTGTTGTTGAGACTAGAACCATTATCAGTAATGATTCTTTCGGAAACCCCATATCTGCAAATGATGTCTCTTTTGAGGAACCTGACAACAACCTGTTTCGTCACATTTGCATAAGATGCCGCTTCCACCCACTTGGTGAAGTAATCGATAGCCACTAATATGAACCGGTGCCCATTCGAAGTCGTAGGTACGATCTTCCCAATCATATCAATGCCCCACATAGCAAACGGCCACGGAGATGACATCAAACTCAACGGGTTTGGAGGCACGTGCACCTTATCAGCATAAATCTGGCATTTATGACATCTCCGCACGAAATTGAAACATTGAGCCTCCATTGTCATCCAGTAATAACCAGCTCTCAACAACTTTTTCACCATTGCATTCCCGCTGGCGTGGGTACCAAACGACCCCTCGTGCACTTCTTTCATCAATTGGCTTGCTTCTCTGTCATCGACACATCTAAGCAAAACCCAATCAAAATTCCGCTTGTACAAAACCCCATCTTTGTTTAGATAGAATACCATGGACAGCCTCCTCAGAGTCTTTCGGTCCTTCTTCGACGCTCCCTCGGGATACTCTTGGGTTTCCAGATATCGTTTGGTGTCATAATACCACGGCTTTTCATCATCAGGCGCTGTGTCAACAGCAAACACATAAGCCGGTCTATCCAGACGTCCTACCTCAACACTAGGGAATTGATTCCACCACTGCACCTTAATCAAGGTTGCCAGAGTAGCCAAAGCATCTGCCAAAGGATTCTCTTCTCTCGGCACATGGTGTATTTCCACCTTGGTGAAGAACGTCAACAATCTTCTCGTATAGTCCCGGTATGGAATTAAGTGAGACTGATGCGTATACCACTTCCCGTTAACCTGATTCACAACCAAAGCTGAATCTCCATAGATAACAAGGTTCTTGATTCGCAAATCAATCGCCTCTTCAATCCCCAATATACAAGCTTCGTATTCAGCCACATTGTTGGTGCACTCAAACGTTAGCCGGGCAGCAAAAGGAATGTGGGATCCTTTCGGTGTAACCAAAACAGCACCAACTCCACTACCATTCACGTTAACGGCCCCATCAAACATCAGAATCCATTCGGATTCAGGGTCAGGCCCCTCCTCCGGGATCGGCTCCTCACAATCTTTCGATTTGAGAAACATGATGTCCTCATCAGGGAATTCAAACTTCATCGGTTGATAATCCTTAATGGGTTGCTGGGCGAGGTAATCAGACAATACACTCCCCTTGATTGCTTTCTGGGAAGTATACTGAATATCGTATTCAGTCAAAATCATTTTCCATCTCGCAACCCATCCGGTCAATGCTGGCTTCTCAAATATATACTTGATCGAATCCATCTTGGAAATCAACAAAGTGGTATAAACCAGCATATACTGTCTCAGTCGACGAGCAGCCCATACCAAAGCGCAGCAAGTTTTCTCGAGCAGTGAGTATCTTGTTTCACAGTCGGTAAACTTTTTGCTAAGGTAGTAAATTGCATGCTCTTTTCGACCAGACTCGTCATGCTGCCCCAGTACACACCCCATGGACCCCTCGAGGACTGTCAAGTACAGAATTAACTGTCGCCCTTCCACAGGAGGCATCAGAATCGGAGGCTCCTGCAACTATTCTTTTATCTTTTCAAATGCCGCTTGGCAATCATTATTCCACCTGACCGTTTGATCTTTTCTCAACAACTTGAATATGGGTTCACACGTGGCTGTTAGATGAGATATGAACCGTGAAATGTAGTTCAATCTACCTAAGAAACCACGAACCTCCTTCTCTGTTCTCGGTTCAGGCATTTCTTGTATCGCTTTTACTTTAGCAGGATCAACCTCGATTCCTCTTTCACTCACAATAAACCCCAGCAACTTACCAGACCGCACTCCGAAAGTGCACTTATTCGGATTCAACCTCAATCTGAATTGTCTCAACCGGTCAAACAACTTGGCCAAGTCTACTAAATGCCCCTCTTCTGTTTGGGACTTTTCTATCATGTCATCAACATAGCATTCGATTTCATGATGAATCATATCATAAAACAAAGTCACCATAGCCTCTGATACGTGGCACCGGCGTTCTTGAGACCGAATGGCATCACCTTATAACAAAAAGTGCCCCATGGTGTGATGAACGTTGTTTTCTCCATATCATCTGACGACATTTTAATTTGATTATAGCCAGAAAAGTCATCCATGAAGGAAAACACCGAGAATTGAGCTGTATTATCTACCAACACATCGATGTGAGGTAATGGGAAATCATCTTTCGGGCTAGCTCTGTTCAAATCCCGGTAGTCCACACACATTCTCACCTTTCCATCCTTCTTCGGCACCGACACAATGTTCGCAACCCAAGGCGGATAATTAGTGACAGCTAGGAAACCAGCATCCAACTGCTTTTGCACTTCTTCTTTAATTTTCATGGCCATCTCGGGTCGAGTTCTGTGCAACTTCTGCTTCACTGGAGGACAATATACTCTCAATGGCAGCTTGTGTACAACGATATCGGTATCCAACCCTGGCATATCCTGATAAGACCAGGCGAAGATATCAACATACTCTTTCAACAGTGGTACCATTCTGCTCTTGACCTTCACCTCCAAAGTGGCCCCAACCTTTACTTCTTTTCTGACGTCCTCGGTACCCAGATTCACAATCTCGACTTGCTCCTCGTGCGGTTGAATCACCTTCTCCTCTTGCTTCAACAACCTGGCTAATTCCTATGGCAGTTCACAATCTTCTTCGCCTTCTTCTTCGGCATGATAGATCGGATTGTCGAAGTCATATGAGGGTGTAACAGGATTGTTATCAACGAGATCCGGAGAATGATCGCATTCTTCACGTAGAGTGACAGTGATGATCTTTTCGGCCTTCCAGTTCTGGATCTCCATCCCTGGTACACACGGTTTTATCCACGAGTCGATCTCACAGTCACTGTCGATCTCTTCACCCACCGCACAGACGCGATCTGCATCCTCAGAAATTGCATTCACCCCCATCGGACCATGCGTCGGCATGGGATTAACATTAACATTTGGCGATGGTGCGAAATTGATGGCCTTGGAGTCTACCAAATCCTGAACAACATGTTTAAAGGCCTTACAACCCTCAATGTTATGCCCGGGAGCACCAGAATGGAATTCGCACTTGGCGTTCTCATCATAGCTTGCAGGCCTCTGATCTGGTCTCACCGGAGCCAACATCCTCAGCTGTACCAACCCGAGATTCCTTCAATTTCTTTAACAGGAAAGCATATGTCATGGGTGGCCTGTCAAACTGACGATCAGTCATTCGTCCTCTCACTTGATACCCGGCCCGTTGTGTTCTCTGCTGGAACGGCTGTCGTTGCTGTGGCTGTTGTTGTTGTTGTTGTGTAGGCTGATTATCAGCAGGAATTGTTACTGCATCAGTGTGCTGGTAGTAACGATCTCTACCATGTCCTCTCTGGGCATACACAGCACTCGTGTCACCCTCCTTCTTACGCTGACCGTTACCAAAGGGCTTCTTCGATCCAGACGACGAAGCACTTCCCTGTATCTTCCCCATTTTTAGCCAGCTTTCGATTCTCTCCCCAACCACTACAATGTCTGCAAAACCGGTGACGGGATAACCCACCATCCTTTCCGCAAAAGTCCCCTGAAGGGTACCCATGAACAGATCAGACATTTCTCGATCTACCAACGGAGGTTGAACTCTGGCAGCCAAGTCCCTCCACCTCTGTGCATACTCTTTAAACCCCTCATTTGGCTTCTGAGATATACCCTGCAACTGGGTACGGCTAGGAGCCATGTCAGCATTGAATTGGTACTGTTTAAAGAAAGCATCTCCCAAATCCTGCCAGCTCTTGATATCCGATGATCTCAACTTGGTATACCACTCCAGAGACCCACCAGACAAGCTGTCCTGGAAGAAGTACATCCATAGCTTCTGATCCATGGTGTAAGCAGATATCTTTCGGACAAAGGCCTGGAGATGAGTTTTCGGGCAAGAACTCCCATTATACTTATCAAACGTGGGCACTTTAAACTTTTGCGGGATCACAATCCCCTCAACCAGCCCCATGTTTGTCATGTTAATAGCCCCAGGAGTAGCATGGCTTTCCAGAGCCCTGATCTTCTCTGCCAGTGCCTGAATTTCTTTATTCGGTGGTTGAACACCATACTGACCAAATTGCTCATTCAGCACAGAGAACTGATCTTCTTCTTTATCCTCCATAGCCCCAAAAAAGGGAGGAAACTGATTATCCTTCACAGGACCTGGCCCTCCGCCTGCAGCGAAACCAAACCCACCACCATTGTTGATAACTACACCAGCAGTAGTTGCCTTCCTTCTGGGATCGCCACCATCCCTAGAACCACCGAGACCATTGTTGGAAACACCCTCTAGATTATTGCCACTATTGGCAGCCGAAGCCCGCTCAAGCTTTTCCACCTTCTCAACAAGTGCCTTCTGCTCCAAGGCGAACCCTTGCATGACGTTGATCAGCTCTCCCATCTTCTCTTTCAGCTCGAGAATGTCTGCGTTGGGTAGATCCATCAGTTTGGATTTGTTGCGCCTTGTAGGGTATCTGTGCGGACGAGCTATGTGCAAGGGAATGATTCTACGTGTGCGAGCAATGATTCCTGAGTCAATCAAACATGTTAGAAACTGACACCTGCAAAACAGAAGACAGGTTATTATGTCTCACGCATGAATGCAATGTCTATCCGTATGAGGAACATTATGTCCTTTGATTCTGGCTTCATCAAGACGGATAATAATTTGACAATAACATTCTGATATCAGGATGTCTCTCAACCAGAATCTCAATCGAGAATGTACCCTGAGTATGGATAGACATGAGTTAGATGCAGATGAATGCAAGATGGGAATGATGCAGATGCATAAATGCAAGTCACAGTGCCATCCTCCAAGTCATCTGAACAATCAACTATACTGGATTCCGGTCTCTGAACCGATCACAACCATCTGAGGGACTAGGTAACCATAAATCCAACTCGGAGTTCCGAAATAAATGGAACCTGAGGATATATTACCATCATCACAGGAAATCCACCAAACGGATAACAACAAGATCCTCTGAACAAGTACCCTCAAATTCAACCCGGGGATCCGAAATAAACGGAACCCGTTGATAAATACCACGGACAGAACTCCGGCGTCTCAAAAATAAATATCCATAAATCCGACTGAACCAAAGTCACCATCAAATAGTCACCAACAGGACCTGTATCTGTAAGAATCAAACCTCCCCTCACAGGTGAATTCTAATAAGGTCATCCTAAGGCGGATAATGGTCTCGACAATCGGACAAGATACTCAACGGGTTTGCCCTTTCAGGTGTGCCGTTGCAGCTCTCGTAAGATCATCTAAACCAAAGATCCGGGAAAGAACGGTCACCGAAGTCAACAACTCAAAAGAGGTAACCCAACCAAAGTGGACTACTCCATCAGGAAGATCTCTCTCAGATGAACCTCGTCCGGCTGTGGTATGTCATGTCTCAACATCATGTTAATACCACATGTGCAGAGACATGAGACCACACTAATCCTAGGTGTATACTCGGGCCTGGGTTTTAGCCCCACTCAGAACACCCACCCCAAATCATAGGAACCACACCTGTCGAGAATCCAGCACAATGATAATATGATGCATGCAAACATATATGCAAATATAAACAATCACAGTATAATAATCATAAATGCAATAAATAAAGTAGTAAAAGCAACCAAAACTACCCTAAAGAGCGCTAGGATCGACTCGCTTAGGGAAGATGGACCAGCAAGAGGTCAACATCTTGTCCCCAGCAGAGTCGCCAGCTGTTGCAACGCGAAAAACAACCGGCGGAAAAAAAACAAGTTTTACAGAGCCGCCACCGACGCTATTCATCCTATGACGGAAAGGAAGCGAAGGACTAACCTAAGAAAGGGAAAGGAACGGTCTTACGACCAGAGATTGCAAGGTACGAGAGTCGGTTACGCAAGGGGAAGGTATTAGCACCCCTCACGTCCGCCGTACTCGACGGGATCCACGCTCAAAAGAATAGGAAAAGGTTGCTAATAAACTGCTCAAAGAAACGCACACACTGGAATAGTAAAACAGGTGAAAGAAGATGGAGGAAGTGGACTCGGCAGGATGTCGCATCCTGGGCCTACGTAGTTTGTCAGAAACAAACATCAGAGTCAACGTAGTTCGGGGAAATGGGAAACATGCTCGCTAGGACATCGCATTTTATGCCTACGTATCTTCTCTATCCAGAGTAAGAATCAGAGCACTCGTAGCTCGGCTAACGCACGCCGAAACAAAACACTAAAAAGAGACGCAGAGACGTCAAAAGAAACACTCAACAGGAAACGGAATGCCAATCCATGGACTTACATCCAACTCCTAACAAACACAAAAGGAAACAGAATGCCAATACATGGACTTATATCCGACTCCAAACAAAAACCACAAACAAGGAAGCAGAATGCCAATACATGGACTTATATCCGACTCCTGAGAACAAAAAGGAAACAGAATGCCAATACATGGACTTACATCCAACTCCAAACAAACACCAAAAACAAGGAAACAGAATGCCAAATATGGACTCACATCCGACTCCAAACAAATAGCACACGCTAACCAGCGAACACCAAAGAAAAAGGTTACCAGATTGACAAGCTAATAGGGAGTCTGGAACTCGAGCCTAATAGTTGTCGCACAAACACAAAGAGACGCTGAGACGTCGAAAGAAACAAAAAGGTTGACACAGAAAAAAGGGTGTAAAAAGAAAAAGGTTGAGAAAAAACAAACTAATAGGGAGTCTGGAACTCGAGCCTAATAGTTGCCACACAAAAAAAGAAAAGGTTGCCCGGAGAGATCTCGCTCGATCTCCTGCCTACGTATCTCATCTAGTATGAGAATCAGGGCGACGTAGTTCCCCTTAACAGCGGAGAAACTCTCTCCTAACCAGAGACCAGGGAAACAATAAACTAATAGGGAGACTAACTCGAGCCTAAAAGTTGTCATGCAAACGATATCCCTAGGTTAAGGTCTCTAAATCAGAACCTAACTCACACAGGCAGCAAGTCAGTTCAGAGGAAAGCAAATAAACATCAACGCAATTGAACAAGCATCACACTCTATACACAAACAAGAGGCTCAGACAAATGGTTGGGCTTTAGTCAAGAGGGGTCATATCAACCTCGACAAACAAGCCAAAACTGTAGGGGTATGCTGAAGCTCTTAACCACTAACATTGAGAGTTAGGGTGAAGATGATGAAATGTGGTAATGAGGATTAGACCTCATGCTCTTAACCCTGGCCAGGGAGAGCTCATAATAAAGAAAGTGTGGGGATCCAGAAAGAGGGACCCTATTCCACATGACTGACTCTATACAAAGATCTTGGGTTCATGTTCTAGAGCATCAGCACGTAGTGCGAGCATAAAGAACGACTCACTGAATAACAGGGGATTGATTCCTAATCCCTTCTATCTGTCAATTGCCTCTTCACTTAGGAGGACTTATCAAGTAACATGCCTCATCATGGAGGTCTTTGGCACAAATGTAAACAAACACAAACAGTGTCTCTTAAGGAGGACTTCAGCCAAAATGCCTGCCAAAAAGGTGACAGGGCTTTCAGACTACATGGAGTAAGAAGGCTAAACTACCTCAGTGGTGTATCAACCACACTCCAAAGCAAAGCTCAAGCAAGAACTAAAAGCAAGCGACTAATGTACCTGTACAAAAGCTTAACAGTTAGTATCTCAGACAACCAATCAGAAAACACACAGTGAAACTATCCAATATCTACACAATGCAAGTCATAAGTGCAAGCACTCAAGTGAGTTCATCACAACAATTGACCTACAAGACAACAAGAGTTAGTAATCAAAGGTATTGGCATCTCACAAAGTGAAACCAAACCAACCATTAGTGCCAAATGCTCAAACCTGAAACACAAAACACAATTAGTATGTGTACAAACCACTAGTTCAAAGACTAGGTTCAAAAGCAAGTCAAATGACCAAAACAGAAGTCAATATTTCACATGAAGCACATTCAAACAAACAAGAAAATGTCCTCAAAAGGATCAAGACCAATTCATAAGGCAAAGGCATCAAATGATCAACATGAAACAAAGACCAACAAATGAGCACAAAATGGACAATCAAATTAGAAAATCCAAATCAAAACAGAAAAGCATCCAATGGCTATGAAATTTTTTATACAAGCTTACCATGTTACGAACAAACGTCATGCAAAAAATTAAATCCAGAAGAGCTCAAATGATAGGTGAATGAAAATGCACAAATGCAACATCAAAAATGTGACACAAATTGTCACACTACAAGTTCATGTGTCCAAAACAGTGATGGCATATGATAAAATCCCAAACCAAAGCTCAAAAATCATGTCACATGTGAGGATCAAGCACACCAAATTTCAGATCAATTGGATCAACAATGGAGATTTCACAAGCAAATGAATGCAATATGTCCAAATGACACAATGCTCAATCAAAAAATATCAAATAAAAATCCAGCAATCAACAAATCAAGAAATAAATCCTATAAAAAAGTAGAGATCAAAACAAGATCAGGAAAAAAAATTGAAGTGAAATTGGATCATTCTACTATTTTTTGTGATTTTTCAAAGTTGGAGAAAATATTTGAAATAAAATGGAAATAATGTGGTAAATGATAATCAAAGGAAAATCAGAATGTGCATAGCCAAGGTTCGAACCCACGCCAGGCTAGGACAAATGAAGTGAAATTCAAAACGCGTGAGCCAGGTATCGAACTCGCACGTCCAAGGAAAGTGAAAATAACAAGCAAAATTCAAAAACCACACACACCAGAGATCGAACGCGCGCACGGCAATGTCAAACATAACATGAAACGCAGTGTTTTGGACGAAACCCTAGGTGATGAACCAGACGGCCGGAACAGTGTTTCCGATCGTCTTCTCCGGCCAACCAGGCGGCAGAGCTTCATGAAATTTTCCAGAAACTTGCAAATCATACACCATTGGAAAGCTCTTGCAACGCACAATCCAAATCCATGCTCAAAACATCCTAATTCGTGCTATATTTTACAGATCGAGCAGAAACATTTTCGTGTGCAAAACTTTAATTCAACATATCTACTTCATTTTTCATCCGTTTTCAAATCCAAACACATCAGCATGCTCAGGGATGCAAGATCTACGCATTTATCACAAGAAATTGGCAAAAAAAGAGAGGTCGAATTTTCACTTACTTGAAGTGCAGTGTTATGAATCCGTGTATTCAAGCTTCCAAATGATCCAGATCAGCTTCCTTTCACTTGCTTCGAAGCTTTGTGTACAAAGAATCCACTGAAACCTCTTAGATCTAACTGAATTTCAAGCTTCCATCAAGATGTTCATGCACTCAATCTGCTCCAAATTGGACTGAATTCTTCAAACCAAGGGTGGATTCTTACTCAATGATGCATGATAAGCAAGAATATGCAGAGAAAATTGGTGTTTGTGTGAAGAAATTTGAGTTTTGAAGAGAGAGAAAAATGGAGGGAATGGAGAATTTGAGATCTGAATTTTCTGTTGTGAGCAAAAACAGTTAGGGTTTTCTATTTATATGGTTCACTAATGATGCTGTAATCAAAATTAGGCAATGGTTAATTAAGATTAGTGAGAAATCAAGTGAAGTGCAAAATTGCAAGTGAGCTTATCATGAACAATCCACACGTGAACAGTACCATGCAAGGGCACAAATTCACTCAAAATTATTCAATAAACAAGATGGGATTGGTATTTGGCTTGTATGATCCACCAAATTCAAATTATGAATTTTCCCTCCAAAATGCACATGTATGGACACATGATCCTATGAACTTCTTTCATGAAAGGCAATGATTCATTTGGAAAGTATTGGTCAAGACAAGCATTTTGCAAAAAGAGTGGAGCAATTTGGAGTTTTGAATCAAAAGTTATGCCATGTTGGACTTCCATGTACACTTTGCGATCATTTGGCCATAACTTCTCAACCAATCATCAGACGATCATGAAATAGGACTTTTTGAAAAGGGGAGAGAAAGATATTCAACTTTCATGTTCACCAAAAATCCCTTTGAAGCTTCCTTGATGTTGAAAAGTCAAGTTGAATGTGGACCAAAAACTTGCCATTTTTGGAAACTTGAAATTACAGGTCACTTTCCATTTTGGGAAACTTTTGCCATGACTTCAAAATCTTCAAGATAGATGTTTAGAATGACAAATGAATCTCTTTTGAACATGATTGAGGTGTCTCAACTCATTTCCCCACCTCATAGTCCTCAGCTCTTGCACAATTGACTTTTGTGGTCCTTAGATGACCTTGACATGCCCTGATCAGCTTGAACCTCCACCATTTGAGGAAATTGCTCAAAAATGAACCCCTAGCTCATGTAAGCCCAACATAATGACCATGTAATCTCCATCATCAGCAAATACCTTATTCCTTAGAGAAATCCTGGTTGAAAGAATGCCATTGATTAGGGTTGACCAGAGGTCAAAACCCTAATCCAAAGGAACCTGAGCATGAGTCATGAAACCCTGGATGATGACATAACCATGATAATGAAAATATATCCTTACAAACAAGATAATGCTCAAAATCTTAGAAGAATCAAGAAACTCTGGTGAAAAGCAAACCCTCAGATGGTTGATCACCAATTCATAATAACCCTCAGGCTTGAATCATGTACCTCTCCATCTTTGAAAAGACTTTGGAGGATGACCTTCTTATTTCTCATGATATGCAAAATGCAATGCCTAATTCCTTAAAATATGAAATGCAATGTGTCAAACTAGTCCCAAGAAGAGGAGGGCAAATTTTGAGGTGTTACAGAGACCCTTTTGGATTTGGAAATGTCACACAAGTATTTGTGGTTAGGCATTACTATCTCTGATTTGGGGTTTGAGAAGCTAAGGACCGTAGAACATTTACCCCTCTTGGCCTATTTAGGACGTAGTGCGTAGACTGTTCAAGTGTAGACTTGATAACAGTTGTTACGCGATACTACACTCAGACGAGTTTCTCTTGAGAATATTATGGGTTGATGAGTCTGTCATCTTAACTTGTAATATCTAATAGATGGAATTAAGACTCTGGAAACTTTTTAGAACATGATCTACAGGTTTTTTATCCTTAGTTCACTCCTTTGGGATGGTTCTTACCCAGACTCCATGCTCGTGATTTACAATAAACCCTTGATTCTTGGTTGTCCAATCAAGTCTTGTCAATATCAATGGAACTTGGGTGTTGATAAGGTGAAAGCCATAATCCACCAAAATGGATGATTGATCTTGACAATGACTTGATTCATCCATTGACCTTTATTTTCCTTGTGTGTGATCCCTTACTTGTGATTGTTGAATTCATGCATCCATGCGCATCATAACATTCATCACACAAAAATTTCAAGGAACTGAGGTATTATTTGCAAATATTTTCAGACCATGGATTATGGATGAAGGAACACTAAGAAGTACAGTTTCAGATGTCCCGACTTGAAAGAGTTAAGGAAGCTAGCATCTTTTGTATTAGATCCCTTGGACTTCAAACAACGTCATGGGAAGCTTCTGTCTATCTTGTCTGCTGATGTAGTTGAGGGACTTCTGAGTGTGTTGGTTCAGTTCTATGATCCCCTCTACCGTTGCTTCACTTTTCCTGATTATCAGCTTGTACCTACGTTGGAGGAGTATGCCATTCTTTTGGGAATACCTGTTTCTATCAAGGTACCCTTTAGTGGATTGGAAGAGATTCTCAGATCTCATCTTATAGATGAAGCTCTTCACTTGAAGAAGTCTGAGATTGAGGCTCATTGGGTGAAGAAAGGAGGATTGTTTGGGTTACCATCTGATTTCCTCATCAAGGAAGCTACTGCCTTTGCTCAAGCCGGTAGTATAGATGCTTTTGAAGCTATCTTTGTGTTGCTCATTTATGGATTAGCTTTGTTCCCTAACATTGACGGTTTTGTTGATGTTAAGGCCATTAGAATTTTCTTGATTGGGAATCTTGTGCCTACTTTGTTGGGTGATATGTACTTCTCTTTGCATCTGAGGAATTCTAAGGGTGGTGGAACTATTGTTTGTTGCACTCCTCTTCTGTACAAGTGGTTTATTTCGCACTTGCCTCAGACACCTGCTTTTGTGGAGAACAAACAATGTCTACGGTGGTCTCAGAGACTTACGCCTCTCACTAATGATGATATAGTTTGGTATGATCCTTCTTTGAGCAGTTTGGAGATTATTGATAGTTGTGGTGAATTCTCTAATGTGCCTCTATTTGGTACACAAGAGGGTAAAGATCCCTAACATTTGAAACAGAAGATTGTGCATGCTTGGCATAATGTGCATAGGAAAGGAAGATCCGAGCTTGGACCTCGCAACTGTGTAGCTTTGGAGGCTTACACTCTTTGGGTGAAGAATAGAGCTTTGGAATTGAAGATGCCTTATCCTTGTGAGAGATCTATCTTTATGGTTGTGGTTGAGCCATTAAATCTCCCTATCCAAGATGTAGAGGAGTTGGAAGACACACTCGCCAAGATGAAGCGAGAGAAGGATATGTGGGAAGAGCGTTTCCATGCTTTGAGCAAAAAGCATGAGGAGTTGCAGCTTGAGTCTAAAGACAAGGATGTACTTATTGAGCTACTTGAAGACCGAGTGACAAAGAGACAGAGAGAGAGACGTAGGTTTCATCTTCCTCTAGCATGCCTCAACCTTCCTTTGCTTGGAAGAAGATTGTTGATCAGCTTGTCCTCGAGAAGACTAAGATGAAGGTTTCTTTTGAGACTGAGATCCGACGTATTCGAAGGAAGTACGCGCCTACAGCCAAGCCTTCTGACATTGTTGTTAGGGATCCTTAGGATGACTAGTCTCCTTTTCTCTTGCATTTTTCATTTGGTTTCTGAAATTATACTCAATGTAATCCTTCCAATTATATAAATAAAAGATATTTTTTATGGTCATATCAAATTTTTGCAATTGTTGTTATATATATATATATATATATATATATATATATATATATATATATATATATATATATATATATATATATATATATATATATATATATATATATATTTGCAAATAAAGTAGTAAGTTCCTTAAAAAACAAAAACAATCAAACATTGCATTTCATGCATCATTTGCATAAGCAGGTTTCTTTTTTGCCAGATGTCTCATTGGTGTTTCTTCTGTGCCTCAGCCAAGCTGACTCATCGGTACAATACTCGCGCTAATCACTCCAAAATCATGGAACATCTTGAGCAAGAGAATAGAGATTTGAAATAGGAGATCACCGGCCTGACTTCCATGATGGAGTCAATTCTAGCTGCACAGAGCCAGTCTTCTCTAACACTTGCAAGTCCTCCTCCTCCGGGGACTGTCATTTCAGAGGTGGTTACCTCTACTATTCCCGCAACAGCCACTCATTTTGCGCCTGCCATGCCTGCCGGTTTCCCGTGGGAAATACCGCTAAACTTCGTGCCTGAGGGCTTTGCGCCTACATTTGCTTCCATGTCGGCATCTATCCTGGTCATGTCCATGTCGCCGCCTGTCGTACATACTTTACCTCGTGTGGAAGACACCATTTATCATTCCGAGCCATCTGAGGACCCGAATGTTTATGAGAAAATGGATGAAATGAAAGATCAATTTCTTGAGTTGCGCAAGGAGTTGAAGACTTTGAGAGGTAAGGATCTATTTGGGAAGAGTGCTGCTGAATTATGTCTGGTGCCAAATGTGAAGATTCCGGTGAAGTTCAAAGTGCCTGACTTTGAAAAATACAAAGGGAACACATGTACGCTCAGTCATTTGGTGATGTATGCCCGCAAGATGTCTACCCAAATAGATAATGATCAGTTGTTGATCCACTACTTCCAAGACAGTCTGACGGGTGTCGCGCTAAGATGGTAGATAGGGTTGGATAATGCAAGTATCCGCACTTTCAACGATTTGGGTGAAGCATTTGTAAAGCAATATAAGTACAACGTTGATATGGCTCCCGATCGAGATCAGTTGAGATCACTATCTCAGAAGGACAAGGAAACGTTCAAGGAGTATGCTCAGAGGTGGAGAGAGCTCGCTGCTCAGATCACCCCTCCTTTAGAGGAAAAGGATATGACCAAGATTTTTCTGAAGACCCTTAGCTCATTTTATTATGAGAAGATGATGGCCAGTGCCCCCATTGATTTTACCAAAATGGTAAATATGGGGATGAGGTTAGAAGAAGGTGTCCGAGAAGGACGGTTGTCTAAGGAGGAGGTATCGTCTAGCAAGAGATACGGCGGCAGTTTTGGTAAGAAGAAGGATAATGAAACCAATGCAATTACTAGTGGGAGGCAGGGGAGGCCTCAGATTAGAAGAAGTCAACCACCCCGTCAATATCATCATCAAGTATCTTCGGTTATTCATGTATTTTCAGCTAGTCAATCAGCACCAGTTCAACAACAATAACGTCAACAACAACAACCACAACAACAAGAAAACACCTACAAAAACAACAATATCAACAATCATCAACAACAAAATTTCGAGAGGAAGAAGGTCTCTTTCGACCCGATTTCGATGACATATGCAGAGCTTTACCCATCATTGGTTCTCAAGAACCTGCTACAACCAAGAAATCCTTCGCAAATACCTGAACCACTTCCATGGTGGTACAAACCAGACCTCCGTTATGCTTTTCATCAAGGAGCACCCGGACATGATATTGAAAACTGATATCCACTCAAGTATGAAGTTCAGAAGCTATTGAAAAGTGGAATGGTGTCCTTTGAGGACCGTGCACCCAACGTGAAAGCTAACCCACTGCCCGCTCATGAATTCATCTGCCAACATGGTAGACGGCTGCCCTGGGGAGTTCAAAGTGTTTGATGTCCATTTTATTCGAAGGTCCTTGGTGACAATGCACAAGGACATTTGCTTGGTTAGTGATTGTGAGCATGACCATGATGGTTGTGCTTTCTGCAGTGTTAATTCAAGAGGTTGTGAGATTGTGAAAAGAGATATCCAGCGGTTGATGGATGAGGGTATGATTCAGATTGTTCAATCCCGGCACATAGATGATGATGTCAATGTAATTGTTCCCGTGTTTAAGAATCCCGAGAGAGTGGTAATTCAGTATGATAGTAGCAACAGTAATAGTATCAGCCAAAGATCGGTATCATCGTTGGTCATACGGTTGGCGGGTCTAGTCACGTACGCATCCGATAAGGTTGTTCCTTATCAGTATAATGCAACTATGGTGAAGGACGATCAAGAGGTTCCATTACCTACAACCAATTATATCGTAAGCATTGCTGATGTTACTAAGGTGACCCGCAGTGGTCGAGTGTTTGGGCCAGTGTTCCCAAAAGATGTAGAAGATTGTTCAATCAGTAAGAAAGTGGAAGTGCCTGCAATGGATCCAGTTAGTATTCCAAAGCGTCAGTCTGGTGAATCCAGCAATTTGAAGACTAATGATGATGATGAGGTACTTCGGTTAATAAAAAAAGTGAGTTTAATGTGGTGGAGCAGCTACTCCAAACCCCCTCGAAGATTTCAGTATTGTCTTTGCTTATGGATTCCGAAGCGCACAAAGAAGCACTACAAAGAGTTCTAGAGCAAGCATTCGTGGAACATGATGTTACGGTGGATCAGTTTGATCATATTGTGGCTAACATCACTTCCTATAATAATCTCAGCTTTTGTGATGAAGAACTCCCTGAGGAGGGTAGGAATCATAACTTGGCTTTGCATATCTCCATGAACTGCAAAGATGACGCCTTGTTCAATGTGCTAGTTGACACTGGATCATCGTTGAATGTGATGTCGAAGTCAACATTATCGAAGCTGTCTGTCATACCCCAAAATTTGCTCGTTAATCTTGCAAGACATTTTTCAAGGCACTCCAACTCATTTTTCAAGGGATTGATCTTAAGGGAACAAAGACCCAGCACACAGGTAGCCAAATCCAGAAAATGGCTTAAAATGGCTTGCTCGCTAGGCGAGCAAAATCATTCGCCTAGCGAATCCTTCGCTGCACCACTCGCCTAGCGAAGCTTGCGAATACCAGAATTTTTGGGCTTCATTCTGAGCCCATCAGGTCGCAAAAATCATTATAAATAGCAGAGCTTCATTCACAAACGGAAGGACAGAAACGGACGGACAGAAACCCTAGCAAGAAAACCCTAACAGAAGCAACCGAGCAAACCCTGGAGGCTAACCAAGAGAATTCAGAGCAACCCTAAAGGAAACCCTGAAGGAAACTCATATGCACAAAGGTTACCTCCGCCCAACTCAATCCGACGCCAACCCTAAGAGTGACTTGCCAATTCAAGGTTGCAATTCAATTGCAAATAGGTTTACATTACTATTACCGCTTTATGTTCTTAATTTACATGTGGCATTATGATTGAATTTATAAAAACATCTTAAGTTTTCGCATGGGGATTTAAGTATGTATGGATATCTTGAACGTTTAACCATGTAATTTCTGTAATGGATGCCATAGGGTTTGGAGCTCGCTGAAATCGTATTGTTCTTAAATTCAAAACCCGCAGCCGTTCGCTAGCACATCGCTAAGCGAACCTGTAGCGAGTGTTCGCTAAGCCCTCGCTAGGCGAGGCAGCAGCGAACGTGACAGTCGCTGATTTTTCTGTTCTGATCTTTGCTCATCTGACAAGTTTTATTATCACCATGCATTGTTTATCTGACACTATTACTGTCGAGATTCCTTTTGTTTGGTGCAATTCTCGATTGCACCCTGATTTGGTATTCTGACCTGTTTGCTGAATTTTGTAAGGGTTCACATACTCCCGGAAAAGGTAGCCTGCTAGGTGTTCCACTTTATTTGTGGGATACCCTTATGGAGATTCATCCTAATTACCTAATTGATTATAATGTGGAGATTCATCCTAATTGCCTAATTGATTATAAAATATTGCCTTTGAATATGTGATCTTGGACCTCTCTTTGTTGCCCTACGGTATTACGGTATTACGGTCATGTCCCGCGAATGTGGGGATACACTTAGCAAAGACCCTTCGATTAAATCATCATGTCCCTATAAAATAAATCATAGTCCCTCGGATGTTGCCGGCGAATATATGATTTTGTCCCTCGATGACCCGTCGCTGTAGCCTACGGTTAAATGATGATCGTCCCTTCGAATGCTAAGGTATCCTCACAAATGTTGCCTTCAATGACCAATCGATGACCCTACGATGTCCCTTACATCCAAAGGATAAAACTACTTACTTTTCAATAGTAAGGACAGTTTTACCCTCATAAGGATAGGAAATGCCCATAAAGACCTTGAGTAGGTATAACTCTTAAATGCTGAATCACAATTTAAAAATACTTTTCACGTTTCATATTTTGCAAAACATCTATTAGAAAATCACCACTTGGTATACATTCGTACTAGAATCATTGCCAAGTTATATTTTTCTAAACAACTTTCAAAATTAAACGAGATAAATACTTTGTATACATTCGTACAAGAATCATTACAAAGTTAAACTCTCTTCTCAAAACATTTTCTAAGCAATTCACAAACACTTTTTCAGCCAAGAAAAATATAAGTGATCAAGCAATTAAGAGCCCATGGATAACCATGGATACAAAGGGTGCTAACACCTTCCCTTTGTATAATGTACCTCCCGAACCCAAAATCTAATTGAGGTTCACCGTTGTCGCATTACGCGAAAAACCGGCGGGAATCGAAAACAACAGAGCCGCCACCATGCGTTATTTATCCCAAAAGAGGGAAAGGAAACGCTCGAAGCAAACCTGGAAAGAACATGGTCTCGCGACCAAAGAGAATGGGATCGGGAGTCGGTTATGCGAAGGGAAGGTATTAGCACCCCTACGCATCCGTCGTACTCGACGGGATCCACGCACGAAAGGAAGGAAAATGGTTGCTAAAACACTGCTCAAACAAACATCTACACAGGCTGAAAGAGACACAAGAAAACAAGCGAAACTGACTCGGCAGGATATCGCATCCTGGGCCTACGTAGTCTATCAGGCATAGACATCAGAGTCGACGTAGTTCGGACGGGGGAAAACGTGCTCGCTAGGATGTCGCATCCTATGCATACGTATCTTCTCGGACTAAAGAAGAATCAGAGCACTCGTAGCTCGGCTAACGCACGCAAGACAAAATAACACAGGAAATCGACTGCCAATCGCTGGACTTACGTCAAACCCCACACAAACAGGCAAACCTGGAATCCGAATGCCAATCGCTGGACTTACATCAGACTCCGAACCATACAAACACACACTGGAAACAAACTGCCAATCGCTGGACTTATATCGGACTCCAAGCACACAACAAGAGGATACGGAATGCCAATCGTTGGGCTTACATCCATCTCCTAACACATACAAGAAACAAAACAAAAAGGGCGCCCGGAGAGATCAGCTCATCTCCTGCCTACGTACCTCATCTGGTATGAGGATCAGGGCGACGTAGTTCCCCTACGCAGGGACAAAGGACTAGCCTAACCAGATACAAAGGGAGACACAACTAGGGAGACTACGACTCGAGCCTAGATGTTATCATGCAAATCATCCCTAAGTTAAG
This sequence comes from Lathyrus oleraceus, assembly GCF_024323335.1. Classification (NCBI taxonomy): domain Eukaryota; kingdom Viridiplantae; phylum Streptophyta; class Magnoliopsida; order Fabales; family Fabaceae; genus Lathyrus; species Lathyrus oleraceus. Next base: position 77,473,490 of record NC_066580.1, on the reverse strand, counting down.
GTTGCTATCTAACTTGCACAGGGAGCAAGCTATCCTAAACAGCACAGGCAAAGCAAACAATCACAAATAGCACACACTATATACACACAAAGTGGGCTCACACAAGGGTTAGGCTGTGAAACACAAGCCAACTGTATCGGGGTGATGTTAGCTCTTAACCCTAACATTGAGAGTTAGGGTGAAGCAGATGAAATGGGAAGTGAGGGGTGTGCCTCACAGCTCTTATCCCTGGCCTGGGAGAGCTTCAGACAAAAGAATGTGTGGGTTCAGAAAGTGGGAACCCTTCTACACATATGACTGACACAACTGTACAAGGATCTTGGGTTAATATCCACAATGCATCAACACAAGTTGTGCGAGCAAAGGGATGACTCAACTGAATAGCAAGAGATGGATTGCACATCTCTTTTGTATGACAATTGCTTTATCAAAGGTCTTTACCTGCTTGGGGACAAATATAAACAATCACAAGCATTGCCTCTTAAGGAGGACTTCAGACAGGTGCCTGGCCAAGTAACAGGCCAGGTCTTCCAGACTACATGGAGTTAGAGACATTATACCTCAATGCTCAAGCTATCAAGCAAAGGAAAAGCAAGTTCACAAAGGAACTATAGCAACTAAGGTACCTGAAAGCAATCCAACATAATTAGTGCACAACTCAAAAAAGAAAGTCAACAGACAACAGACAGTCAACTGTACATAAACAGACAAACAAGCATCAATGCACAAAGGTGCAAGCCACAAAGCCTAAGCTTAAGCTTCAAAGCCTACAACACAAACTCAAGATTAGTCATCAACAAGCAATGGATCAACTCCAAATGAGTGAATATCATCAAGCATGGCAACTGTGCTTTTCAACCTGAAACAAAGCTCAAATGTGAGAGGCAAACCTCTAGGACAAGGCCTAGGGTCAAAGAGGGAGCAATAAACCAAAACAGAACATGAAAATTGGCAAGAATCAAGTTTAATCAATTAAGAACAATGTCCAAGTGGTCTCATATCCATATCATCAACCAATTTCATTTCATAAGGCATTTAGTGCAAAGCATGCAAGTTCAAAGCTCATAGAAGCAAACAGAATGAATCAATCCACATCAACTCAAAAACAATTCAATAAATCCCAAGAAAAATCATGGCTAAACAGCATTCATCATAGGATCATCACACCAAAATTCAAGTCATTTGGATAAGTGGAAGCAGGTCAAATAAAATCCATAAGGCAAGGTATGCACAAAGCAACTCAAATGAAGCACAAATAGATGCATCAACTTCACACAAGCATAAAACAGAATCCAAACATGATATGGACATCAAACAAAAGCCATGGCAAACTTCAAGGTGTCTAGAATACATGTGCAAAATTTCAGGTCCATCCAATAAACATCAAGAATTTCACAAATCATTTAAGATCAACACTCATTAAAAGTCCAATTATGACCAAACAGAAGAGAAATTCTCAAACAAATTGGAAATGCACTCAAAAATTCCATAAACATTCACAAGCATTCCTAACATCCAGAAGAATCAACATGCAAAAATTCAGAGCATTTGACATTTATTTGGTATGGTAAATAAAATCAGCAAATTGGACAAGAAATGGTGTGACACACATTGTCACACCTCCAATGATCAGCTCATATCTCCACAACCAGAAATGATAAAATCACAAACTCAATGCCAAAATGTCCCTAAGGATCTCTAGTTTACACATGCAAATTTTCAGCTTCATTGGATTAAGCATCATCATTTCACAATCAAAATAACAAGCAAGGTGCAAGAAAACACATGTTCACACATTCCCTAAGCAAACTAAAAATCCACACGTGCACAAATTCTGGAAAAATCCTTAAAAAATAGTAGAGATCTTGATGAACATAATGGAAAAAAACTCATCTCATTTGGACAAATATTTTTGGAGTTATGAATTTTTTAATGTGGAGAAAAAATAAAAAAATGCATGATGAAGGCATGGTGTAAACATGAAGCATAACATGAATAAAATGCCAAAGCCAATTTGAAAATGCTGCAGCCAAGACTCGAACCACGTTGGCATTTAAAAGTGGCGCGCGCTTAAGTGAAACGCTGCGTTTCACTTAAGCTTATGTGGCGCGGCAAGTGAATCCTGGCCAATCAAAGAGCCAAGTAGGATAACATGCAACCAATGCCTGAACACAAACATCAAAAGCCATGCAAGCAGCGCGCAAATGGATCAAATCTCTTCCTGGAAACACAAACCCTAAACCTTCATCGTGTTCTTCCCTAATTTTCCAGGTGATGAACATTTGTCCCAGAAATCAACAAGCGATACATCATCGTGTTCATCTTCTAATGCACAACAACATGCTAACATCCATTTAACCTAATTCTAACTAACATGTCCAGATCGAGCAAGATAAGTTTTACATCTCAAACTTAGATTCACAATATCTCTCTCAATTCTTGATGAAAATTAAAAGCATAAGGTTCAGTGTACTCATGGATCCAAGATCTATCAAATGCACATCCTAATTTCATGAATCTTGAGACTCGAAATCTAACCTTCAAAGATTGACAGAACTGGAATCGTACTTTTCTGGCCTTGGCAAGGTGAAACAGGTGATCCTCGAGGCTTGTGTGAGTGAATGGATGCAAAAGGATAGCTCAATCTTGCTTGATGTAGCTCAAATTCGCATTTGCCATTAATGAAGCTTGATGCAACAGTCCTCGAAACAGCATGAAAATGATTGAAATCTAGCTTCAATTCCACTCCAAAATGCTTGTGGATCAAGGATATATCAAGAACTATGCAAGGTTTTTGGAGAATTTTGAAGAAAAGTGGAGAGAAAAAGTTTGTGCAATTTTGTGTTTGGATCTAGATCTGGTTCAAATGGAATGTTAATTGTGTTTTCTGTTATGATTAGCAATATATATGGTTTGCTAATGAGGTTTGTTAAGCATGATTAGCCAAAACCAAAGTGATTAGGGAAATGAAGGTGTTATGCCAAATTGCCAAAATCACCCTTATGCTCACACAAGGCAATGGAACAGTGCGAATTTCACTTGAAACAAGTTGCAAAATCTGTTTGGAGGCAAGTGGAATGGATTGGAAGTGAATGAAATGCATAATTTTCAAATTCAACTTTTCCCTCCAAAATTCAAATTCAATTCACATGGAAAATGCAATATTTTTATGATGAGATTTGATGAATGGTAATGCATGAATTGGATAGAAGAGATCAAAAGAAAGATGTTCCAAAAAGAACCACATGATTTGGCCATTTGGTGTGAAAGTTATCCTCTTTTGAAGTTCACATTTTCTTGACAATGATTTGATCATAACTTGCCAACCACAAATGAGAAATGGATGTTCTTGGACTTTTTGGAAAGGTGAGAGCAAGATCTTAAAATTTCATGTTGGACAAAATTTCATTTGAAGCTTTCTTGGACATGTAAATTTGAGGAGAAGACCTTTCCATTTTTGGCAGTTTGAAATTACAGGTCACTTACTATTTTTGGAAACTTTTCATCTGACCTCAAATTCTTCATTGATGATGTTTGTGTCATACGGTGAACTGGACTTTTTTGTGGTTTTAATCGCAATGTCGCGGTTAGCAAGAGTCGCCACCGACTTTTCTTTTATCCAATAAGGAAAGGTGGAAAAGAACAGGAAAAACCTTAATTTAGATTTTGGGTTCGGGAGGTACATTATACAAAGGGAAGGTGTTAGCACCCTTTGTATCCATGGTTATCCATGGGCTCTTAATTGCTCGATCACTTATATTATTTTTGTCTGAAAAAAAAGTGTTTGTGAATTGTTTGGAAAATTGTTTTTGGAAAGAGAATTTAACTTTGTAATGATTCTTGTATGAATGTATACAAAATGGTTATCCCGTTTTAGTTTTGAAAATTGTTTAGAAAAATATAACTCGGTAATGATTCTAGTATGAATGTATACCAAGTGGTGATTTTCTAAAGGCATTTTGAAAGGTGTGAGGTGCAAAAAAAATGTTTTAAGTTGTGAGCCAGCAATTAAGAGTTATACCGACCCAAGGTCTTTACGAGCATTTCCTATCCTTATGAGGGTAAAACTGTCCTTATTATTGAGAAATAAGTAGTTTTATCCTTTGGATGTAAAAGGGTCATCGTAGGGTCATCGATTGGTCATTGAAGGCAACAGTTATGAGGATACCTTAGCATTCGAAGGGACTATCATCATTTAACCGTAGGCAACATCGGAGGGTCATCGAGGGACAAAGTTGTATATTCGAAGGCAACATCCGAGGGACTATAATTTATTTTATGATGATTTAACCGAAGGGTCTTTGCTAAGGGTATCCCCACGTTCGCGGGACATGACCGTAATATCGTAATCGTAAGGCAACAAAGAGAGGTCCAAGATCACTTATTCAAAGGCAAAGTTTTACAATTAATTATATAATTAGGATGAAACTCCACATTAAAATTATTAAAAATAATATATTAAAAAATTAATACATTAGAAATTAATACATTAAAAAATTAATTTAGGGTGAAACTCCACAAGGGTATCCCACAAATAAAGTGGAATACCTAGCCAATAACCTTTTCCTGGGATATGAATACAAAACACAAAACATGTATCTCAAAGTAAAATGCCACCAAGGGGCTCAAACATTGCCTCCTATCGAGGTCTTCCAGCTAAGAAAGCGATAAAGTATGAGAGAGGGAAAAAATTACCACACGGATAAAGATCCGAAGTTACAGCAATTAAAGGAATGGGAAACCCAGGGATCCTTCCAAGCTAAACACCATTAAAGAAAGTGAGTCAGTACAGGTAATCGGAATGAAACCTCCAGGGGGTATCCCACAAATAAAGTGGGAAACCACGCAAGTTATCCCTGCAAAAGTAAGGTGCCTTCACAAAAACTCAACAAAAGGGTTAGTGAAGCAAAATAGGGTAACCAAGAGTTGCCCTCAAATCAAAATGTAATCACATAAATCATGCCCTTTCAATTCACTAAAAGCTCATAAAAGGCAACCAAAGGTGGGAGGCCTAAACCTCTTGTCAAACACATGCATCAAAAGGGTATCAAATTCACCCATAATACCTCATATACTTAGAGCATTCAAATTAAAGGCATAAAGATGATGGATATAGGGCAAACCTGATTGGAGAAGAAAAATCAAATGGCAGGGTTTGCTTGAGCTGAAAGTCTGTGAGTCAGAATGAACCTTTCAGAGTTGCCTGGAGGTTGCTGCAGAGTAGCTTGTAGGTTTCCCTTCAGGTTTTGTCCAGTGTTTTGTTCCAAGGAAACCTCAGAGTATTTTGCTTCTCTTCCTTCTTTCTCCAGTGAATCTCCCAGTGTAAACTCCAAGTCTCTCCAAGTCTAAACTCCAAGTGTGTTTTTTCTCTACTGAAACTTCAGTATTTATAGACTGATTTCGTGGGTAATGGGCTTGGAATGAGGGAGACCCAAGTCCAAAAATTTTTTTATATTTATTTTAATTATTTAATTAATTAATTAATTAATTAATTAATTAATTAAATTTTTTTTCTTTTTTTTTTCTTTTTTTTTCTTTTTTTTTTTTTAGGAAAAAGGATGGGTAATTTTTGGGGTATGACAGCTGCCCCTGTTCAATATTCTTGAACCGAGAGAGTTAGGATGGCGTGTATGCCATTCGTGGTCTGGAGGTGGAAGATTATTGAACACTAGAATGCCCCAAAAATTTGCACTTGAGAATCGACAGTTGGTCTTGATGGAGATGGGCTTAAAGATGCCATCCGGGAGGTTTGATGACGAAAGCTTCAGATCGAGCCGTACATTAGGCCAATTTGAAGACATGGGTGCCACACTGGGTCGTACGTTAGACCGAATAATGAGTCATTCATTAGGCTGCCGACTTCGCTGGGGAGTCGGAGTGTGTCATATGCTGTTGGGGATAAAGGATCAGAATGGACCATACGCTAGATCGTATCTGAGTTGCAGAATGAGCCGTACGTTAGGCTGAATCTGATGACGAAAGGGGTAGTCGTACGTTAGACTACACTTCAGAAATGTACCGTATGTTAGGTAGCATTTGAGGGGATGGACATCCGAACGGGTCGTACGTTAGACCGTCGCAGAATGAGTCGTCTGTTAGGCCGCATCTGATGATGAAAGCGGTAGTCGTACGTCAGACTACACTTCATAAATGTACCGTACGTTAGGTAGCATCTGAGGGTTGTAAGATCCAAACGGGTCGTACGTTAGACCGCGTTGGAGTTGCTGGAGTTCAGAATGGATCGTACGCTAGATCGTATCTGAGTTGCGGAATGAGCCGTACGTTAGGCTGTATCCGAAGAAGAAAGTAGTCGTACGCTAGACTACACCCCTGAATGTACCGTACGCTAGGCAGCATCTGAGGATTTGAAGGTCCAAATGGGTCGTACGTTAGACCGCATTGGAGTTGCTGAAGAAGTCATATGTTGGGCTGAATCAGAATGAACCGTACGTTAGGCTGTATCTGATAACCTGTATATGTTGTACTTGCAATAACTGTCTGGGATGGGCTTAAAGATGCCATCGTTAGGAGGATATCGAAGTGTTGTCAGAATGAATGTTCCCATGAACTGTATTTGAAATATGTATCTGAATCTTGAATGTGATTGATAAAGGTGTCTGTCTGAATGAACCTTTTATTTTGACTATATCAGGAGGATAAATAACCTGCAAAGAAAAGTTAGCTTCATGCTATGTCATGATGTATGAGATGTTTCGTGTTATGCTAAAATAAATGCGAATGTTGTATGCATGCGTATGCTGTGAAATGATGTAATGAATGAGTTATGCGTATGAGAAGTTCTGCTTGGGGACTCTACTGGGGAAAATAAATCCCCATCTACTGATTGGAGATATTTGTAACGATGACCCTTTCTCGGCAGGGGGTTCTTGATTCTGTCTGATGGTAGAAAGATTCCACAGATCTTGGCTGAGGATGGATGAGATGATCAATCTGTCTGATGATGCCGACCTCTGTTGGGGAGTAACTGGCTGTGCCGGGGAATACTGCTAATTTCTTCTGAGGAATAACAGACTTGCTGGGGGAATAGAATTGGTAGCGGATTCATTGGAAGCATGGTTAGACCTTCTCCTCGATCCTGAAGTCGGGTAGTAATTGCTATTGCTATTCTACGCATATATTTTGGTAAACATCAGTCATATTCAAATGCACATATTAATTCAAATTAAATCAATGGACATTTACGCAACCAAAACAGAAAAAGTAAAACAAAAGCATCTTTTTTGAAATGAATCGCATTGATTTTGAAAGGAGGCCTATGAACAGGCAATCTGTGTACAAGGAGACAGAAATCCTAGTAAGAGGAAATTGTCAAAAACAAAGAGAAAGCTATGTGGAAGAAGTCCTATTGATTTTAAGCCTACTACTGTCATTATGTCTTCGAGCATCTCATCCCTTGCTGTCGGATGGAAGTGATTGGCTTGGTCAGTCCTTCGAACTTGGATGAAAGTTGACTGAGAACGGGACATAGTCATACGCTTTAATCCCTAATTTTTGCCTGGACCGCCTTTTCAGGTTTTCAGTCCACCAGGATACCCTTTTTTGCCCAAGCCGCCTTTTCAGGTTTTCGACTTGCCGGGTGTACATTTTTTTTTATATATCCCTAATTTTTGCCCGAACCCTTTTGGTTCGCCGGGATGCCCTTACTTTTGCCTAGATACGTCGATCTAGCGGGTCTCTTTTATGCGTAGTATTTTTTAACTATGTCCGCGTTCACGGGATGTGGGAAGTCTTCACCATCCATTGTAGCGAGTATCATGGCTCCACCTGAGAATACCTTCTTAACTACAAATGGCCCTTCGTATGTGGGAGTCCATTTGCCTCTGGGGTCAGTTTGTGGTAGGATGATGCGTTTGATTACCAAGTCGTCAATTTGATACACTTGTCTCTTGACCCTTTTGTTGAATGCCCTGGTCATGCGCTTCTGATATATCTGCCCGTGACATACAGCCGCAAGTCTCTTCTCATCCATCAAATTTATCTGATCGAGTCGAGTCTGAATCCATTCGTCCTCGTCTAAGCCCGCCTCTTTCATGATCCTTAGAGAGGGAATCTGAACCTCTACTGGTAAAACGGCTTCCATTCCGTAGACTAAAGAGAAAGGAGTTGCCCCTGTCGAAGTTCGCACGGAAGTACGATAACCATGAAGAGCAAATGGTAACATCTCATGCCAGTCTTTGTATGTTACCGTCATCTTTTGTATAATCTTCTTAATATTCTTATTAGCCGCTTCTACAGCGCCGTTCATCTTTGGCCGGTACGGAGAAGAGTTATGGTGTTTTATTTTGAACTGCATGCAGAGTTCAGTTTAGTACCATTATCAGTGATAACTCTTTCAGGAGACAGCAGGTTCCTCGAATGTCTATTTGATAAGATCCATCTTAGAAATCAATAAAGTGGTATGATTCAACATATACTGTCTTAGTCGGCGAGCAGCCCAAGCCAAAGCGCAGCAAGCTTTCTCGAGCTGTGAGTATCTTGTTTCACAGTCGGTACCTTTTGCTAAGGCAGTGTATGACATGCTCTTTTCGACCAGACTCGTCATGTTTCCCCAGCTCACCCTATTGAATTTTCTAACACGGTCAAATACATAGTTAGAGGTCTTCCTTCAACTGGTAGCATCAGAATTGGAGGTTCTTGGAGATATTTCCTGATTTTGTTATTCATCATTCCATACCATCTCTTGATTTTTCCTTTTTAGTAATTTGAAGATGGGTTTGCAGGTAGCAGTCAAGTGTGGAATGAATCGGGCAATGTAATTCAAGTGTCCCCAGAAACCTCTGACTTCTTTCTTGTCCATTTCAGTACGCAGATTTACAATTTCAATTGATTCCTCGTGCGGCTGTATGATCTTTCCTTCTTGTAGTACCAATCTGGCAAGTTCTCCAGGGACTTCACAATCTTCCTCACTTCCATCCTCGGCTTGGTAGATCGGATTTTCAAAGTCATAATGAACAGTAGCAGAGTCATTACCAACAGGATCCAGAGTGGATATGGATCGGCAAATTGTTACGTGAGTGTGTGCAAGAAAACATAGCTTGTTTGAAAAATGACAGGAAAGATAAAGAGCGCAATATTTGAATGCAACAAGGTCCATTGATTTATTGAATATGAATATGCTTATGAAAATGACAAAACCCTTGAAAAATTAGCTATTATGCCCCGGGTATAGACATAATGCTTTTGAAATACTAAAATAGTAATAACAATTACTCTTGACTAAAGGAACTCAGGATAGTGTCTTCAGCCTTCCAATTATTGAGTCTGTCGCCAATTGTTGGGAAAATCCAGCTATCCAGGTCACAGTCGCTGTCAGCATCTTCTACAACATTAACAGTCTCGTCATGACTAGGCAGAGGAGCAATGATGTCATTAGGAGTCTCCGGAGGATCAGAGGTAGCCGCCTGTATCTTCCCACTTCGAATGCCACTTTCAACATGTTCACCTGTTAATATAAGTTCAGTGAAACCCAATGAGGAACTCCTCAATAGATGGCTGTAGAATGGGCCAGTCAGTGTGCTCATGAACATGTCCACTAATTCTCGATCAGTCATAGGGGGTTTGACTCTGCCAGCCAAATCTCTCCATTTTTGAGCATATTCTTTGAAGCTTTCTTTAGATCCCATAGTCATATTCTGCAACTGTAGCCGAGTAGGTGCTAGTTCAGAGTTATACTGGTAGTGCTTGTAGAAGGTTGTCGCTAAGTCAGTCCAGGTGTGGATGTTAGAGCTCTCAAGCTGATAATACCACTCTAACTGTGTGCCAGACAGACTCTCTTGGAAGAAATGGATCCATAGTTTCCTATTGGTAGTATATGGCTGAATCTTTCTCACATAAGCTCTCAGATGCATCTGAGGACAAGATGCCCCATCATACTGAGTGAAAGCGGGGACCTTGAATTTGCGGGGAATGACCACATCAGAGACCAGACCCAAGTTTTCGAAATCCAGACCGGGCACTTTCTGCCCCTCCATAGCTAGCATACGTTCTTCCAGCAACTTGTACTTATCATCCTTCGGAGAGTACTGTTCATGTTCATAATCTTCATCGTCGTCCTCAGAATTGACGAGATTAGGATTCTCATCTTCCGAATCATTCTCGGTCTCTTCTTCTGAATCCTTCGGAATTCTAATCTTGACTCCTGTAACCTGTCCCTTAAGCCTTCTCCCCGGGTTGATGTAACCCACAGGTTTCTGGTCCTTCTTCTTCTCCATCAAAAGAGCTTTCAGTTCTTCCTGCCCCTTAGATAAGCTCAGCATCATTTCCTGGAATTGAGCATTCTGGGCCTGGAGATCTTTGACAGTTTGTTCGAGAGCCATTGTTCAATCTGTTTGAATCTGCTGGAATCTGTTGGAATCTGTTGGAATCTGTTGGAATCTGTTGGAATCTGTTTGATAGGAAAATCGTGAGAACACTGATCCTTTAGAATACCTGTTATGCGATGCAATGCAATGTATGAAATGTTTTCAAGGACTTTCGGGATTTAACTTTGCATAAACTAACAAAAAGAGCTTTTTTTTTTCTCTCTTTTGTTTTTGCTTTTGTTTTTGTTTTTTTTCTGTTTTTTTTTTTTAGCAGAGTTAAATCCCTAAATCCTTGAAATGGTCAGTACAATGCCATGATGTTATGATGTTATGATGTTATGTTGTTATGATGTCATGTTGTTAGATAAATAACAAGCACAAGCAAGTCACACAACAATCATTCCTAGGTTTTAAGGCTTGCATGAGTTCCATAGGTAAATACCCTCCCCACTGAAGTTTGGTTGGTTCAACCTGTCTTAGAATAGTAACCGGGTTCTAGAAGGATCTCAAATCATTGACCTTTCCTTAAGTCCACTTCAGTGCAACACCAAGTGGTTGACCGAAGCTTCCCTAAAGTCCAATCTCAAAGAGTGTAGTATCGAGTCTCAACCAACTCCAGTCGGAACCGAAGCCAGTTATCTCACTACTTTCTAATGGCCAGGATGAGTCAATTAGGGTTCTAAAGGTCTGGTTAATGCTTTTATGACACCACGCGAATGCCAAATATTTCCTCAACTAACATGAGGAACATCAGGACATCCAAAGTGCCACATTAACCGTAGCCATCATTTTGACCATTCCAGTATACGCCGGACAGTCGCGATGATCTCTTGCTACTTACCTAAGGTACACTAGATCCGGGTGTAGGATCTTTCACTCAAGCATAACATACCCAAGCAATCCCTTAAAAATAAATCAGACAAATTGAATAAGTGATCTTGTTTTTAAGGTAACCTCTCTTTTTAAATATTTAGGGTCCCCAGCAGAGTCGCCAGTTCTGTCATACGGTGAACTGGACTTTTTTGTGGTTTTAATCGCAATGTCGCGGTTAGCAAGAGTCGCCACCGACTTTTCTTTTATCCAATAAGGAAAGGTGGAAAAGAACAGGAAAAACCTTAATTTAGATTTTGGGTTCGGGAGGTACATTATACAAAGGGAAGGTGTTAGCACCCTTTGTATCCATGGTTATCCATGGGCTCTTAATTGCTCGATCACTTATATTATTTTTGTCTGAAAAAAAAGTGTTTGTGAATTGTTTGGAAAATTGTTTTTGGAAAGAGAATTTAACTTTGTAATGATTCTTGTATGAATGTATACAAAATGGTTATCCCGTTTTAGTTTTGAAAATTGTTTAGAAAAATATAACTCGGTAATGATTCTAGTATGAATGTATACCAAGTGGTGATTTTCTAAAGGCATTTTGAAAGGTGTGAGGTGCAAAAAAAATGTTTTAAGTTGTGAGCCAGCAATTAAGAGTTATACCGACCCAAGGTCTTTACGAGCATTTCCTATCCTTATGAGGGTAAAACTGTCCTTATTATTGAGAAATAAGTAGTTTTATCCTTTGGATGTAAAAGGGTCATCGTAGGGTCATCGATTGGTCATTGAAGGCAACAGTTATGAGGATACCTTAGCATTCGAAGGGACTATCATCATTTAACCGTAGGCAACATCGGAGGGTCATCGAGGGACAAAGTTGTATATTCGAAGGCAACATCCGAGGGACTATAATTTATTTTATGATGATTTAACCGAAGGGTCTTTGCTAAGGGTATCCCCACGTTCGCGGGACATGACCGTAATATCGTAATCGTAAGGCAACAAAGAGAGGTCCAAGATCACTTATTCAAAGGCAAAGTTTTACAATTAATTATATAATTAGGATGAAACTCCACATTAAAATTATTAAAAATAATATATTAAAAAATTAATACATTAGAAATTAATACATTAAAAAATTAATTTAGGGTGAAACTCCACAAGGGTATCCCACAAATAAAGTGGAATACCTAGCCAATAACCTTTTCCTGGGATATGAATACAAAACACAAAACATGTATCTCAAAGTAAAATGCCACCAAGGGGCTCAAACATTGCCTCCTATCGAGGTCTTCCAGCTAAGAAAGCGATAAAGTATGAGAGAGGGAAAAAATTACCACACGGATAAAGATCCGAAGTTACAGCAATTAAAGGAATGGGAAACCCAGGGATCCTTCCAAGCTAAACACCATTAAAGAAAGTGAGTCAGTACAGGTAATCGGAATGAAACCTCCAGGGGGTATCCCACAAATAAAGTGGGAAACCACGCAAGTTATCCCTGCAAAAGTAAGGTGCCTTCACAAAAACTCAACAAAAGGGTTAGTGAAGCAAAATAGGGTAACCAAGAGTTGCCCTCAAATCAAAATGTAATCACATAAATCATGCCCTTTCAATTCACTAAAAGCTCATAAAAGGCAACCAAAGGTGGGAGGCCTAAACCTCTTGTCAAACACATGCATCAAAAGGGTATCAAATTCACCCATAATACCTCATATACTTAGAGCATTCAAATTAAAGGCATAAAGATGATGGATATAGGGCAAACCTGATTGGAGAAGAAAAATCAAATGGCAGGGTTTGCTTGAGCTGAAAGTCTGTGAGTCAGAATGAACCTTTCAGAGTTGCCTGGAGGTTGCTGCAGAGTAGCTTGTAGGTTTCCCTTCAGGTTTTGTCCAGTGTTTTGTTCCAAGGAAACCTCAGAGTATTTTGCTTCTCTTCCTTCTTTCTCCAGTGAATCTCCCAGTGTAAACTCCAAGTCTCTCCAAGTCTAAACTCCAAGTGTGTTTTTTCTCTACTGAAACTTCAGTATTTATAGACTGATTTCGTGGGTAATGGGCTTGGAATGAGGGAGACCCAAGTCCAAAAATTTTTTTATATTTATTTTAATTATTTAATTAATTAATTAATTAATTAATTAATTAATTAAATTTTTTTTCTTTTTTTTTTCTTTTTTTTTCTTTTTTTTTTTAGGAAAAAGGATGGGTAATTTTTGGGGTATGACAGTTTGAAATGTCAAATGAGACTTGTATGGACATGAATGAGGCCTCTCTAACCATCTCCCACCTTCAAATCCATGATTTCATGAACAGTTGACCACAGTTGACTTTCTAGGGTTTCAGATGAAATCCATCTTGACTGTTGAGCTTTGAGCACCCAACCTTTGGCCAAACCACTTCAAAATGATCCCTAGGTCACATGAACATGTTGAACCAACCTTAGGGCTTTGCTTCAATAATAAATGCACATGCTTGCTTGCACAACTGATTCTCCTAACCAGTTGACTGATGACTTGCACTTGGGCAAATGGACAATGCAATGTTATGCAGTGGACAATGTAATGTTAATGACCTAACATGACAATGTATGTACAAAATGGGAGGTGCAAATTTGAGGTGCTACAGCTGCCCCTATTCAATCAACTGGGAACCCGAATGGATGAGAGCAACGGCTGTCAGACTTTCAGGGTAAACAGGGATTGAATACCAAGAACCGTAGAAATTTGCACAATGCGGGGATCCACCAACAGAAACGTCCACTGGGATCTGATATTTATTACTGGGGATTTTAATTTTTTCTCTTCCAAAGGTACTGTCACATCCAGACATCGCAAGACAATGAATGGGAATAGAAATCTCAACTAGATGCCAACGGACAACTAGGAAAACCTCGACGTTTATCGAAACCAACAGAGAGGTAACCAGACATTAATGAATGACTGGAAAGGTACAACCATACGTCAACGGACGTAGTGGGGAAAAACTCATCGTTTACCAAAACCAACGGAGAGGTAACTCTACTGGGGACGACCAGGAAAAACCCGGCGTTTACCAAAACCAACGGAGAGGTGACCAGACATCAACGGATGAATGGGAGAAGCTCAACGTTTATCGACACCAACGGAGAAGGAGAAGACTCGACCAGACGTCAACGGACGAAAGGGAGAAGCTCGACGTTTATCGACACCAACGGATAAGGAGAACACTTCACTAAGGAAGGGATACAACAACCGGAAACCGGATAGGACGTCCACCGACGACTCTACTGGGGATTCTGGCTGGGAATCAACCAGTCATTAACGAATGACTGGGGAATAGGATATACAATCAAACGTCAACGGACGAATGAGAAAAACTCAACGTTTACCAAAACCAACGGAGAGGTAACTCTACTGGGGACGACCAGGAAAAACTCGACGTTTATCGAAACCAACGGAGAGGTAAACTGGACATCAACGGATGACCTGTGGGGAAGGGTACAACTAGACGCCAACGGACGACTAGGAAAAACTTGACGTTTATCGAAACCAACGGAGAGGTAAATCTTGTGGGGAAAAGTGAACACAACCAAACGTCAACGGACGATTGGGAAAAACTCAACGCTTATCGAAACCAACGGAGAGGTAGCTCTGAGGGGAATCATCAGTCATTAACAAATGATCTGCGGGGAACAAGCAACTACACGTCAACGGACGTATAGGAAAAACTCGACGTTTATCGACACCAACGGAGAAAGGTGACTCTTATTGGGGATAATTTGACTAGACGTTCGCGGACGACTAGAAAAAACTCAACGTTTATCGAAACCAACGGAGAGGTGACCTCTGGGGAGGGTATTACGAACATCGAAAGATGATGTTTACCGACATCAAAAGAAGACCAGACATCAACGAATGACTGGGAAAGACTCGAAGTGTACACCGAAAGATGGTGTTGACCGACACCAAAGAAAACCAGACAATGACCGATGACTGGGGGTGAGACTCGATGTTTACCGACACCGAAAGATGGTGTTTACCGACACCAAAGAAATAACACACGCGGGTGCTGACATGACACTGACCAGTATCACAAGATGACATCTATATATGTCAAGGCAAGACCAAACACTTGCTGGGAATCCCACTGGGGAGAATCAGGCTTTCTTTTCACCAACGGATGAGGAAATGAACCTCTCTGGGGTATCAATCCCGAATGCCGTCAGGAGCAACTGTAGCAAACGTGCCATACAGATGTTGAACAAAGATCCGCCTCTGCCGGGGATATGGTCTGATTGGTTTCGAACACATGAATGCATATGTTTGAATTTTTCTATGGCGTAATGCTCCATACTGAATGGAAATGCTACGCATTTTGAGGATGCAATGATCACTATATGCAAAATTCAAAACTCTGGCTGGGGAACCAGAGGATCAGCTACTCCAACTCTGTGGGGAGACTCTGCTTGAGGAATACTCTGCGGGGAGAGCACCGACTTCTCACTCGTGCTGGAGAAACAATACTGTTGCTGGGGAAAGGATAGATTCCACTGGGGACATCCTTCACAGGACCCAATCCACTTGGGGACTCCGCTCGGGGCAACAATCAATACAACTTTGCTGAGGATTACCCACCGGCGACTGCGCTGAGGAACCACTAATACTACTCCACTGGGGGAGTAAACAAGGCAACTCTCTGGTGAAACTACTCGCTGGGGAGTAACAAGACGACTTTGCTAGGGATAACCAGGCGACTTCACTGGGGAGAGCCAACCAATCCACAAATAGGATAAACTCTGCTTTGGGAAATAAATGTTACTTCGCTGGGGAACAACCCATCCAATCCACAGGTAGGATAGACTCAGCTTGGTAATGCAGATATCGTTCCGCTACGGAAAACTCATCCAATCCACAGGTAGGATAAACTCTGCTGGAGATAAATTTCTTTGAACCCGCTCCACTCGGGGACTCGCTGAGGAAAATCATCAACACCAACCTCTACTCGAGAGATCTGCTAGGGAAAACAAATCTGTCAGGGATAACACACCAACTCTGCTGAGGAAGAGCATAACTCTGGTGGGGAAAGTAATATACCAGACTCTGTGCTGGGGAGAGACATACACAACCCTGCTAGGGATGAGCGTTCATGACCACGCTGGGGATAACAGTACTTCAAACCCGACTGCTGGGGAACAACACTCCACTGATACCTCCGCTGGGGATACCACATCCTTCATACTCAGTGGGGATCTCAACTGGGGAAATATTTGCTGGGGAATAAACCCACTTCCAGGCCTGTTGGGGATAGGCAACCCTTAGATCTGTTGGGGATAGAAGACAATATCCAAAGGCGTCTCTACAAGGGAACGTAGCTCTGACAGCTTCCATACTTGCTTGGGAAATATCTGCTGTGGAAACATCCCTATAGATGACAACCTGCAAAACAGCACAACAAAATGCCCCAGGGGATACATGGACAAGATACGCTCAAGTGTCCTCAACATTCAAAATGATTTTCAAATGTTTTATCTTTCTGCGAGTTATTGTGTAGCCTTCATGTTTTTAGATGCAATGTTTATCAAAAATTCGGACGTTTTTGCAAACAAAACAGTAAAATAAAAACAGGAGAGCTATTTATCTGAATAACGACTTTTATTGATTGGAAAATGGGCCTGACAAGGCGAATACATTGGGAAGCAATTCCTAGAAAGAGGTAATTGTGCACAAAAGGAAAAATCTATCCTAATGGCAATGTGAACACGACATCCACTATTTCCCAACTCTGTTATAACTCACAGATCATCAGCTGTCCTCCCAACTCCTTGCTTTCCGAGAAGAATGGCTGGACCGATCACATCTTTCGAGATGGCAGACGATGAAGCGATATGAAGTACAGATAACTCAGACTGTAGTCTTCGCTTTAATCCCTCTTTTGCCTGGATCGCCCTTTCGGGTTTTCAATCCACCGGGATACCCATTTTTGCCTAAGCCGCCCTTGCGGGTTTTCGACTTACCGGGTGTACAAATTCTTTTCATTTATATCCCTAATTTTTGCCTGAACCTTTTCTTTCTATTTTTTGGTTCGCCGGGATGCCCTTTTTTGCCTGGACTCTTTTATTCTTTTTGTCCAGCGGGTCAATTTACGCGAAGTATTTTTTGACTACATCAGAGTTAACAGGGGACGAAAAATCTTCACCATCCATAGTTGTAAGCATCAAGGCTCCACCGGAGAAGACCTTTTTCACAACATATGGACCTTCGTAATTAGGAGTCCACTTGCCCCTGTTATCTGTACCTGGAGGAAGGATCCTTTTCAAAACTAGATCACCAGTTTGATAGCTTCGAGGACGCACTTTCTGATCAAAGGCTCTCTTCATCCTTCTCTGATACAACTACCCATGGCACACAGCTGCTAGCCGTCTCTCTTCTATAAGGCTCAACTCGTTAAACCTTGTTCGAATCCACTCGGCTTCATCCAGCTTGACATCTAACAAAACTCTCAGAGACGGAATCTCCACTTCAACAGGTAGGACTGCTTCCATACCATACACAAGGGAGTACGGGGTTGCCCCGGTCGACGTACGTACTGAGGTACGGTACCCATGCAAAGCGAAAGGCAGCATCTCATACCAATCCTTGTACGTCACGACCATCTTCTGCACAATCTTCTTGATATTCTTGTTTGCCGCCTCTACAGCACCATTCATCTTCGGTCTGTAAGGAGAAGAATTGTGATGTTCAATCTTGAAATCTTTGCAAAGCTCTTTCATCATCTTGTTATTGAGATTCGAACCATTGTCAGTGATGATTCTCTCAGGAACTCCATAACGACAGATGATTTCCTTCTTGATGAACCGGGCAACCACTTGTTTGGTAACATTAGCATAGGAAGCTGCTTCCACCCACTTGGTGAAGTAATCAATCGCAACCAAGATGAAACGATGTCCATTCGAAGCAGTAGGTTCAATCTTCCCAATCATGTCAATGCCCCACATGGCGAACGGCCAAGGCGAATTCATGACATTCAGAGGGCTCGGTGGTACATGCACCTTATCAGCATAGATTTGACACTTATGACACTTCCGAGCATATTTGAAACAATCGGATTCCATAGTCATCCAGTAATAACCGGCTCTCAACAATTTCTTGGACATTGCATGACCACCAGCATGGGTACCAAACGAACCTTCATGCACTTCCTGCATCAACATGTCTGCTTCGTGTCTATCCACGCATCTGAGCAAGACCATGTCAAAGTTTCTCTTATACAGCACATCATCCTGATTCAAATAAAAGCTTCCAGCTAGCCTTCTCAGGGTTTTCTTGTCATTCTTCGACGCACCTTCAGGATACTCCTAGCTTTTGAGGAAGTTCTTGATGTCATAATACCACGGCTTCTCATCAATCACAACAGACTCGGCTGCAAACACATACGCAGGCCTCTCGAGTCGATTCACCGCAACATGTGGCACATGATTCCACCAATGAACTTTGATCATAGAAGACAAAGTAGCCAAAGCATCAGCCATCTGATTCTCATCCCGGGGGACATGATACAACTTCACCTTCTTGAAGAACGTCAGTATTCTTCTGGTGTAATCTCGATACGGAATCAAATGCGGTTGGTTGGTATTCCAATCTCCATTGACCTGATTGATCACTAGATCTGAATCTCCAAATATGTCAAGCGTTTTGATCCTCAAATCAATGGCTTCTTCTATCCCCATGATACAAGCCTCATACTCAGCTTCATTGTTGGTGACGTCAAAAGTCAATCTGGTAGAAAAGGGTATATGAGCACCTTTCGGATTGATAAGCACTGCACCAACACCGTTACCATTCACATTCACATCCCCATCGAACATCAGTGTCCACTTGTCATCAGGATCCGGTCCTTCCTCGACAAGAGGCTCTTCACAATCTTTCATCTTAAGATACATGATGTCTTCATCAGGGAATTCAAACATCATAGGCTGATAATCATCAATCGGTTGCTCGGCGAGGTAGTCTGACAGAATACTACCTTTGATGGCTTTCTGAGACGTGTACTGGATATCATACTCTGTTAAAATCATCTGCCAACGGGCAACGCGTCCAGTGAGAGCCGGCTTCTCAAAGATGTATTTCACTGGATCCATCTTAGAAATCAACAAGGTAGTATGGTTCAACATATACTGCCTTAGTCGGCGAGCAGCCCAGGCCAAAGCACAGCAAGTTTTCTCAAGCTGTGAATATTTGATTTCACAGTCGGTAAACTTTTTGCTAAGGTAGGATATGGCATGCTCTTTTCAACCAAACTCGTCATGCTGTCCCAATACACACCCCATCGAGTTCTCGGTTACTGACAGGTACATTATCAGCGGTTTCCCAGGAACTGGAGGAATCAGGATTGGAGGTTTCTGCAAATACTCTTTTATCTTGTCAAAAGCTTTTTGACAATCATCATTCCACCTGATTGCTTGATTCTTTCTTAACAATTTGAAAATCGGTTCACACGTGGTAGTTAGGTGAGATACAAACCTTGCAATGTAATTCAATCTCCCTAAAAACCCACGAACCTGCTTTTCTGTTCTCGGTTCAGGCATTTCTTGAATAGCTTTGACTTTTGCTGGATCAACCTCAATCCCTTTCTCACTGACAATGAAGCCTAACAGCTTCCCTGATCTCACGCCAAACGTACACTTGTTCGGGTTCAGCCTCAGTTTGAACTTTCTCAATCTGTCAAACAACTTCTGCAAATTAACCAGGTGCTCCTCTTCTGTCTGCGACTTCGCAATCATATCATCCACGTACACTTCAATCTCTTTGTGCATCATGTCATGAAAGAGAGTCGTCATAGCCCTCTGATAGGTAGCACCGACATTCTTCAGCCCAAATGGCATAACCTTATAGCAGAACATGCCCCAAGGTGTAATGAATGTCGTCTTTTCCATGTCCTCTGGCGCCATCTTAATCTGATTATAGCCCGAGAAACCATCCATGAAAGAGAATACCGAGGATTGAGTCGTATTATCCACCAATACATCAATGTGAGGTAATGGGAAATCATCTTTCGGACTCGCTCTATTCAGGTCTCGGTAATCGACACACATTCTGACTTTGCCATCCTTCTTCGGCACGGGAATGATGTTGGCCACCCACGGGGGATACGTCGTCACTGACAAGAAACCAGCATCGAACTGCTTCTGAACCTCTTCCTTGATTTTAACTGCCATATCAGGACTCGTTCTACGAAGCTTCTGCTTGACCGAAGGACAATCTTCTCTGAGAGGTAGTCTATGTACCACAATATTAGTATCCAACCCAGGCATATCTTGATAAGACTAGGCGAATATCTCAACATACTCTCTCAGCATCTCAATCAATCTGCTCTTGACCTCTGTCTTCAAAGCAGCCCCGATCTTGATATCTCTTCTGGCGTCCTCAGTACCAAGATTCACAATCTCCAACTCTTCCTGATGAGGTTGGATGACCCTTTCCTCTTGCTTCAACAATCTAACCAAATCTTTAGGGAGTTCACTGTCTTCCTCACTCTCCTCTTCAGCTTGGTAGATGGGATTATTGAAATCATACTGAGCCATAACAGAACTGTTCATAGTAGATGCCGTGAAATCATTTCTGCATGTTTAATGCTTTGTTTTAGACAAAGAGTTCAATAAAGTCACAAAAACAAAAACATTGCCATTTTTATTTTTTTGAAAAAGTGAAAACAAAAATAGAAAGGCAGGGATCACAAAATTGTTTGCAAAACGTCCTTTATTAATGATAACCATTTGTAAAACATGATGTGGCCCTACAATGAACCACTACGCCTTGGGCAGAACGTAGGGTTTTGTGCAGAATGAAAAAAACAAAAGAAAATTACTCTGTTTGAAGAGTAACTTGGACTACATCTTCTGCCGTCCAATTGTTGATAATCTCCCCTGGCGCTCGTGGGCGGACCCATTCGTCGAGATCATAATCACTGTCACCATCTTCAACATCGGCTGCAAAGACGTCACCGTGATTCATCAGCCTGGCGCTGGTAAAGGTACTCGGACCTGCTTGACCACCCGGCTCTGCTTGCAAAGGTTGATAGCCAATACCAAACTTATCCTCTTTGACCTACAAATCCACCATCTTGCCCCAGCCTTCAGCTTTGCCAGAGTCAACAACCTCCTTGGCCTGCTTGTAAGACGCAATCGAAGCACCCGGCTTTCTCTAATCAGCAACCGCCACCCTCTCGAGAGCAACCGTCTCAAATGCCTGGCATAAAGTTTCGTGGATCTCGCCATCCACCTCTACATACTTGAACGAGGATAGGTGACTCACCAAGATATCTTCTTCACCACACACGGTCACAATCTGACCGTTCCAGACATACTTGAGCTTTTGGTGGAGAGTCGACGAGACTGCCCCTGCTGCATGGATCCATGGACGTGAAGGAGAATTGCGACCCAAAGCGCAGCGGAAATTAAAATTTTTCTCCTTTAGAGATCCTTACGAATGGTCATGATCAGTGATAGAATATTTACCTCTTGTGACGGTTGAAACCTTTGGTGCAGATCTCTTGTGACGATCAAAAACCTTTGATGCAGATCCACAAAGCGATGACGAACGTTGAACGATGACAACGTCTCTACTCAGTCCACACGAACAGATTCCTTCAATCTCAGTGCTAGCTGGTATGAATGAAGGCTTTGAGTGAGAGAGAGAGAGAGTGAGAGAAAACGAAAATAATGCAACCGCAATGAATGCTTCTGCACAAGGGTTCTATTTATAGAACCACTTGTGTGGGCTTCAAGCTAAAAAGCCCACTTAAGTGTATTTTGGCCCATATCTTATAATATGCCCAAAATCACTTAAGCCCGTGGTACCTTACCATATTTCGTATTCTACTCAAGTACACCGTACCTTACGATGTTCTATAATTCACTTAAGGGCACCGTACCTTACGGTATTCCTTAGTTACTCTATCTCTCATCAATCCGTCCTTTGTGTGTGACCCTGTAGGTTTTCGTGACGTTGGCAATTATATTAAATCACGTATTTAACATAATAAACAGTGAGCGGTATCTAGCAACACATCACTGCTACCCAAGACACGAAAATGTCATGTGATCTGACAATTCCTTCTGTGATAATACTTATGTGTATAATTACCCTTTTGCCCCTATGTCTATATTGAACACAAGGCATAGACCGTGTCATCCTTGTCCAGTTCAATATTGGGCCCGTAGACATTTATCCTGTTATGCGGGATGGGCAAATTCCATCTAGGTCACTCATGTCCCTCAGCATGCTTCGTGGAGTACCCATCAACTGTCTTTATGGTTATCCAGTTACGGACAACGTTGGATCAGCAATAAAGCACTCGACTCTACACCTAGGATCCATAGTGGTTTCAGGTCGAAGAGTGGAATACACTATTATCACCATGAGAATAACTTATGACACTTTGCATAACGTTCTATATAGTATTCTCATAGCGGGTCAATCCGGTATAAATATTACTCCTAATATTCATACCTATGTTTAAGACCTGATAACTCTTTATCCATGATCCATGAGATGTGATCATCAGTCTACAAACATAATAGTCTCAATGCTTTAATGTTATCCCACTTCACACTAAAGCTCGACTACGGATACTTTAAGAATAGTGTCCTTATGTTTAATGTGTTCTCATGATTAAGTCACACTTAATACATTAAACGGACTATCTATTCTAGGGACTTTATTAATCAATCATAATAAAGAAAAAGCCTTTTATTAATTCGATACAAGTACCAAAAAGTATTGGCCTCTAGGGCTTACACCAACAATCTCCCACTAGCACTAGAGCCAATCAGACATACCCCTTACGTCCATTGATCTAGTATGGCCATCATGCTTCTGCTGCGCAAGAGGCTTTGTCAGTGGGTCAGCTATATTGTCAAGTGTAGGTACTTTACATATTTTCACACAACGCCTAAGCATGTATTTGGATCGTTGGTGAGATCTAGGCTCCTTAGCTTGTGCGATAGCACCATTGTTATCATAATAGAGACCAATGGGATCCACAATGCTAGGGACTATGCCAAGTTTATTGATCCAAACAACTTCCTTTGCTGCACTTAAGGCAGCAATATACTCGTCCTCAGTAGTAGAATCAGCAACTGTATCTTGCTTTGAACTTTTCAAGCTCACAGCGCCACCATTTAAGCAAAACACATAACCATTGGAATCATTCATATTAAAGTGTCTCAGCACCTTGTCTATGTACTCTGACTCAGGCCGAGCATTTTATGATCTATCTCTATAGATTCTAATTCCTAATATATAGGCTGCTTCACCTTGGTCCTTCATAGAAAACCATTTCCCCAACCAAGACTTTACTTGTTGCAGGGTAGGGATATCGTTTCCAATGAGTAATATGTCATCTACATATAATACCAGGAATACGATCATGCTCCCACTAACCTTCTTGTAGACACAAGGCTCATCTTCGTTCTTGATGAGTCCATACAGTTTAACTGTTTCATCAAAATGAAGATTCCATGAGTAGGTCACAGGCTCATCTTTATCCATGAGTAATACATCACCTTGATCAGATATCCATATATCTCAGGTAGGTGACGTATCCTGCCTGACCTACGCTGGTCTTGTTCTACTTGAGCAGGTTGCTCTTACACAACTACTTGTGTTTCCTGCTCTAATTCCTCCATAGATGTATCGATACTTTGTGGTTCTTGAATTTCTTCAAGTTCTACTTTCCTCCCACTGATTCCTTTGGAATTAAAATCCCTTTCTAGGAAAACTCAAGTTCGAGCGACAAACACTTTGCCCTCAGAAGGATTGTAGAAGTAATACCCTTTTGTTTCTTTAGGATACCCCACAAATAAGCATTTGTCAGATTTGGGCTCAAGCTTAGTTGAAATTTGTCGTTTCACATAAATCTCGCAACCCCAAATCTTCATGTAAGACATATGTGGTTTCTTACCACTCCATATCTCATATGGTGTCTTCTCAACCTTTTGGATGGAACACGGTTAAGTGTGTAAGCTGCTGTCAATAGTGTATGTCCCCAAAAGGAGTTTGGAAGATCGACGTGACTCATCATGGATCGGACCATGTCCAACAGGGTTCGATTTCTTCTCTCAGATACATCATTCCATTGTGGTGTTCCAGGAGGAGTAAGTTGGGATAGGATCCCACACTCTTTCAGATGGTCATCAAACTTTAGGCTTAAATACTCACCACCTCGATCTGATCGAAGAGTTTTAATATTCTTACCTAGTTGGTTTTGTACTTCATTCTTGAATTCCTTGAACTTTTCAAAGGACTTTGATTTGTGTTTCATTAAATACACACAACCGTATCTACTGAAATCATCGATAAATGAAGTACTGAAAACCTCCTCTGGCTGGTATGTTCAGTGGTCCACATACATCAGTATGTATGAGGGCCAAAAGATCATCAGCTCTTTCACCTTTTCCTGTGAATGGAGATTTTGTCATCTTCCAAGTACTTTGGGCAGTTTCTCTTCCAGTGTCCGGTCTTACCGCAATGGAAGCAGGTGCCTTCTTTTGCCATGCCTCCATTAGGCTTCAAAGCAGCAACAGTGGGTCTGGGTTTGGCAACTTCCTTGCCTTTCCCTTTATCACCCTGCTTGGTGGGCCTTTTGTTCTGTCTCTTTCCATTTCCGATCATCAGAATGGACTTCCCTTTTGACTTCAGATTCTGCTCGGCAGTTCTCAACATGGCGAGCAGTTCAGGAAGAGATTTGTCCATATCAATCATATTGAAATTTAGGACAAATTGGCTGAAACTATCTGGCAACGATTGCAAGATCAAATCAGTTGCAAGTTCCTTTTCGAGGGGAAAACCCAATCTCTCAAGGTTTTCCACATACCCAATCATCTTGAGTACATGGGGACCTACAGGGGCTCCCTCAGCTAACTTGCCTTGGAAAAGGGATTTTGAAACTTCAAACCTCTCATGCCTTGGTTGCTCTTGATAGAGCATCTTCATGTGTTCGATCATATCGAACGCTGTCATGTTCTCATGTTGCTTTTGCAACTCTGAGTTCATGACATCCAGCATGAGACAAGCAGTTTCATTGGCATCATCGACATGCTTCTTATAAGCATCTCTTTCTGCCTTAGGTGCAGAACTAGGAGGTTCCTCTTCAGGAACAAGTGTCTCCAAGACATACAGCTTTTTATCATGTTTGAGGACAATCCTCAGGTTTCGGTGCCAATCCAGAAAATTTGTCCCAGACAATTTTTCCTTGTCAAGGATTGATCGCAAGATGTTGTTAGAGGTGTTTGCTGTCATGGTTATCTACATAAGGATTAAGAAAATATAAGTATCATTGACATATTTAATTAGGCCTTTAATCAAATATGCTCCCACTATTTTACTCAAAACAAATGACCCTCATCATTTGATTCGGAAAATCCCGTTGGAAGATTTTCTAGTGGGTCGAGATCCATATTTCACTTCGTTCTAAGTCCGCGTAGGCGGATTACACAAAACTAGGTTATTTAGGTAGGAACTCCTTCTAGTTGTATCTCATACAACTCTCGAAAATTTCAGTTGGGTGAATAACTCCTTATTCCAATCCATCATATGGATTATTCCCAACTCTTGCTTCTAAACATATATAATAAAATTATAATTAAGTTTGACTCATCGTTTTAGCAGTTGGATATTACAATTATCCCATCGCACCTCAACTAATACAAAACATGCACCTCGCGTAGGCGAAACCTACATATCCGATACCAGTCTTGATGAGTGCTAAAACTTGGAAAGCAAACATATAATATTATTATAATTTGTTTAGTTAAGTTTTACCCATTGTCTTAGCAGTTGGATATTACAATTATCCCATCGCACCTTACTGATATAGAACATGCACCTCGCTTTGGCGAAACCTACATTATTCGATACTAGTCTTGATGAGTGCTAAAACTTGGAAAGCATAAACTTAATATTTTAGTTTGAGGGAATTGCAATTGTTATGATCTCACCGGCTTGTTTATCATATAAATCGTCTCTCACATGCATCAACATACATTCACATGCATCAACATACATACACAATGAAACAGTTATGGCCCCTAGCGCAATTGTTCTCCCAAGCCAATGAGAGAACCTAAGCTAACCTAATAACGATCTAAGCTTCTCCAAGCAAGATCTTCAAGGTTGTCCTCCTTTAATATTGAATTCTTCTCTAAGCTTCTCCAAGCAAGATCTTCAAGGTTGTCCTCCTTTGATCTTGAATTCTTCTCTTTCTTCATATCATTATTCTCCTTTGATATTGAATTCTTCTCTTTCTTCATATCATTACATTACAGAAGAAACTCGTTTTACATACGAGGGTTTGAGATGAGAAAAGAAGTTACATTAAGAGATCAAAAGGAGAGGCACGACACGCAGGTCGTATTTAAAAAACCCAAAACAAAATAAAGGACAACTAAGGCCATAACTGATCACAACAAGGCAATAATAACAAACACATTATTATTATTAATTTTAATTTTAATTCCTTTAATTAATTAAAACCAAATTAAATTTCGGCGACCGATCACACTATGCAGAGTTAGCCGGGGGTTCCGCAGCGCCCCTGTCCAAAATTTTAATGAACAATTCATTTGAAATGGACATTGTTTTGCATCAACACAACCTTTGCGTAGTCAAAACAGAAACCCCACTCTGTGTGTGTGACGACCGTCACAAGGCATGTGACGACCGTCACGTCCTTGTTACGACCGTCACGGGCGTCACGCAGCGTGTTACGACCGTCACGCATCTTGTTACGACCGTTACGCATCTTGTTACGCTCGTCACGCATCCATCTTGTTACGCTTCTTACGCTCGTCACACGAGCTTCACGCGGCCAAAACAACAAACTTTGAAACAGTCAACACACGTGTTCCAAAAACCCTAAATTCACAACTCTCTGACGGCACAACCCTTGCGCCGTCACCAACCCTAATGCGCCAATTTCAGACCGTCAAACACACCTCGATTGTTGATTCAGTATGATTGATCAACATGTCATTGCTTCACCATACTAATGTCGGATTCCGAAGCAAATGACCATTGATCGCTCAAAGGAAAACAATCATTTAGTGTTCGAATGAATGAAATAGAAACAGTATATCACATATACTGTACTTTGCATTAGGATTACTTATATCATATATAAGTTGATCGGTCTCAATTGCGTAACCTATGGACGATCGATGTATCGCTGCTTCACCATACTAATGTCGGATTCCGAAGCATAGTCAACATCAATCATCCAACTCATACGCTCATGATGCCAAATTTAATTACTCATTTAATTAATTGATTCATTCTGTCTTTTAATCATATTAATACAGAAAATAAACAGCTATCCGAGTCATGGTTTCGTAAGTGGCTCTGATACCACTGAAGGAGAATTGCGACCCAAAGCGCAGCGGAAATTAAAATTTTTCTCCTTTAGAGATCCTTACGAATGGTCATGATCAGTGATAGAATATTTACCTCTTGTGACGGTTGAAACCTTTGGTGCAGATCTCTTGTGACGATCAAAAACCTTTGATGCAGATCCACAAAGCGATCACGAACGTTGAACGATGACAACGTCTCTACTCAGTCCACACGAACAGATTCCTTCAATCTCAGTGCTAGCTGGTATGAATGAAGGCTTTGAGTGAGAGAGAGAGAGTGAGAGAAAATGAAAATAATGCAACCGCAATGAATGCTTCTGCACAAGGGTTCTATTTATAGAACCACTTGTGTGGGCTTCAAGCTAAAAAGCCCACTTAAGTGTATTTTGGCCCATATCTTATAATATGCCCAAAATCACTTAAGCCCGTGGTACCTTACCATATTTCGTATTCTACTCAAGTACACCGTACCTTACGATGTTCTATAATTCACTTAAGGGCACCGTACCTTACGGTATTCCTTAGTTACTCTATCTCTCATCAATCCGTCCTTTGTGTGTGACCCTGTAGGTTTTCGTGACGTTGGCAATTATATTAAATCACGTATTTAACATAATAAACAGTGAGCGGTATCTAGCAACACATCACCGCTACCCAAGACATGAAAATGTCATGTGATCTGACAATTCCTTCTGTGATAATACTTATGCGTATAATTACCCTTTTGCCCCTATGTCTATATTGAACACAAGGCATAGACCGTGTCATCCTTGTCCAGTTCAATATTGGGCCCGTAGACATTTATCCTGTTATGCAGGATGGGCAAATTCCATCTAGGTCACTCATGTCCCTCAGCATGCTTCGTGGAGTACCCATCAACTGTCTTTATGGTTATCCAGTTACGGACAACGTTGGATCAGCAATAAAGCACTCGACTCTACACCTAGGATCCATAGTGGTTTCAGGTCGAAGAGTGGAATACACTATTATCACCATGAGAATAACTTATGACACTTTGCATAACGTTCTATATAGTATTCTCATAGCGGGTCAATCCGGTATAAATATTACTCCTAATATTCATACCTATGTTTAAGACCTGATAACTCTTTATCCATGATCCATGAGATGTGATCATCAGTCTACAAACATAATAGTCTCAATGCTTTAATGTTATCCCACTTCACACTAAAGCTCGACTACGGATACTTTAAGAATAGTGTCCTTATGTTTAATGTGTTCTCATGATTAAGTCACACTTAATACATTAAACGGACTATCTATTCTAGGGACTTTATTAATCAATCATAATAAAGAAAAAGCCTTTTATTAATTCGATACAAGTACCAAAAAGTATTGGCCTCTAGGGCTTACACCAACAGGACGCCCCAACAAACAACTGTAGGCGGGCTGAATGTCCATGACATAGAAGATAATGTCGAACACCTATGGACCTATCTTCACAGGCAAGGTAACTTCACCAAACACAGAACGCTTGGATCCATCGAATGCACGAACTATCAGGTCACTCGGAGTAAGCACAACCCCTTCAACAGATATCTTCTTCAGAATTTGCTTCGGCA
Organism: Lathyrus oleraceus; assembly: GCF_024323335.1. NCBI lineage: Eukaryota > Viridiplantae > Streptophyta > Magnoliopsida > Fabales > Fabaceae > Lathyrus > Lathyrus oleraceus. Next base: position 77,444,386 of record NC_066580.1, on the reverse strand, counting down.
AGACATTCAGAGAAGAACCCGTGTCTACCAGCACGTGAGACAACACAGCACCCTTGCATTCCATGGTGATATGCAAGGCCTTGTTATGATTACGACCCTCAGGCGTCAAGTCTAGGTCAGTGAAACCTAAACCGTGCCTGGTGCTCACGTTGGCAATCACGCCCTCCAATTGGTTGACGGAATTCTCTTGAGGTACATACGCCATATTCAGCATCTTCAATAAGGCGTTACGGTGTGCCTCAGAGCACAACAGCAAAGAGAGAATCGAGATTTTGGACGGAGTTTGGTTGAGTTGATCTACGATCTTGTAGTCACTCTTCTTAATGATTTTCATGAATTCTTCCACGTCCTTTTCAAACGAACCCTCAGCCTCCTTCTGAGCCGGTTCCTCGTCAACAACAGCCGGTTTGCCCTTCGACTTGGCAGAAGCCTCAGCATTAGCATCCCTCAACGGTTGGGGAGCAAACAGTCGTCCACTGCGAGTAAAGCCTCCCGGTCCACCAACATTGTCCACAATTGGACTTGCACTCACCACAGGAGCTCTACTGGGTACACCAATTGTCACAGGCGCTTGATTCGACGGCCTGACCCGATTCTCAGTCCTTCTGTTGCTTCGGTAGGCATTATCATATTTCCAGGGCACAACCCTAGTATCCACAGCCCGTCTGACCGGCGCAATGATTGTTGTTGGACTACTGGCAGTTACCAGTGCAGAGATGGTAACAGGGGTACCACTAACTGGAGACGCACTAATAACCCTTTGTCCACGTCCTTCAGATGGTTTGAAAAAGATAGTGACCGTCAACACTGCCCCATGATCTCTATTTTCAGCCCGAACAAACTGTAAACAGCCCTCGTCTATCAAACTCTGAATACCAGCCCGCAACTGGTCACAACCATTATCTGATTCTGCACATGCAACACAGTCTTCATCACAGCCCGGGTATACCCCTCCATTCAACAGACGGCCCTTGACAACAAGCAGAGAAGTCTGAACATCTTCAACTCTAACAATCAGATCTTCAGCTTCAACCCCTTCGATGTTATTCACCCGGTGGACACCATGCGGCGGCATTGGGTTGTTTACAACATTTGGCACAGGAGCAAAATTGATAGTTTTGGCATCAATCAAGTCCTGGACTTTATGGTGGAAAGCCCTGCAGTTCTTAATGTGGTGCCCCGGAGCACCAGAATGAAAGTCACAACGCACATTGGCATCATACCCAGGTGGTATTTTTGTCAATGGCGCCATAGTCCTCAATTCCATAAATCCTAGTCTGAGCAACTCAGGCAGTAGCTCAGCATAGGTCATGGGCAGCAGGTCGAAACGTCTATCAGGCATTCTCTGCCTCGGCTGATAAGGACGTTGTTGCTGTTGTTGCTGTTGCGGCATCGGTTGTTGAACCCTCTGTTGTTGCGGTTGTTGACGTTGTTGAGGTGCAGGGATTGTCACTGCAGCAACTTGACGGTACTGACTTCTGTTCTGATTTCTGCGGTGCTGAACAGCATTAGTTTCACCCTCTCTTCAGCGAGGTGCCCCAGAAAAAGGTTTCTTAGAAGAAGAGGAACCAGCATCTTGGATCCTACCACCCTTGATCAAACTTTCAGTCCTCTCTCCACAAATGACAACATCAGAAAAACTACCGAATGGGCAGCTTCCCATCCGGTCCATGAAAACACCCTGCAGTGTGCCAATAAACATATCAGTTAACTCCCTTTCCAGCATAGGGGGTTGAACTCTCGCAGCCAATTCACGCCACCTCTGGGCGTACTCCTTGAAGCTTTCACCTGATTTTTGACAAAGACTCTGCAGCTGAGTCCGGCTAGGCGCCATGTCCATATTGTGCTTATATTGCCTCAAAAAGGCCTCACCCAGATCCCTCCAGCATCGGATCGAATCTTTCTTCAATTCCATATACCAATCCAAAGAAGCCCCAGATAGACTATCTTGGAAAAAGTACATCCACATCTTTTCATCATCGGTGTAAGCAAAGATTTTCCGATAATATGCCTGCACGTGAGTGCGAGGGCAAGAAGTGCCGTTGTACTTGTCGAAAGAAGGTGCTTTGAATTTATATGGGATCCTCAAACCTTCAACCAACCCCATATTAGTCACATCAAAACCAAGGGAGTTTTGACATTCCATCGCTCTTATCTTCTCAGCCAGGGCATCCACCTTACGATCCCTATCCTCAACTCTACCAGCAACCTCATCATCTTCACTCAGAAGTGTGAACATGTCCTCTTGTCTGTCGACAATAGGAGCTGGATGACGAACCGGAGCCCGGGTAGCTCTGGCATTGACAGTCTCAGCAGCAAGAGGCTGTCCATTAATCCTTATCCCCCTCAACTCGTCCCCCATGGCATAGTCATTAGTGGGAGCAGCAACATTAACGTTCTCATGAGCAGGCGTAACAACAGGCGAAGCACGGTTGGACGTTTGAATCACGGTCTCTTGTCTCTGAACCAAGGCTCGGAGCTCTTCCTGACCTTGCGCAACCCCTTGCATCATTGTCATAAACTGGGCCATGTTCGCCCTCATCTCAGCCAACTCGGTCTGAACCTGATCCATACTTCTCTGTTGATTGAGTCTGGTTGAATACCGGTGCGGTCTTCGATCAGCTATCCTGCCTGACACAGGAATCAGAGTGAGAAGTCGCGAGCAAGAACACCTGTTATGCAATATGATATGAGTATGATGCTAATGCATATGATGCACATGATATGATCATTTCTCAAGCATTCAAAGAGCCTGATTCATCTTCGAAAGATGGCAACCTGCAGCAAACATAGAAGCTCAGGAACAAAATACACAAGAGCAAAGAGTACAAAGTGAAACCAACAATCTCATCTATAAATGAGCAACAGGGATCATACATCACAATCAACAAAGATCCAGGTACATCAAAGTACGACAATGAATCCCACCCAACAAGCCTGGGGGTGATTCACAAACATAAACATCAGGAATACAAGCTAAGACAAATGACTTCCAGGAATGAGCGTCTTCAAGTAGTGACACTGGTCTATCAACAGGTCACACTCCGAACATTCTGGCAAGGGAGTGATCTTCTCCTTCAACTGTCTTCTAAGCTCTACAACTTCTGCTCCAAGTTGGTTCTCTGATGCAAGTCTCTGGTCGACTTCTTTCTTCAACTGGGTATCTTTGTCTCTGAGCTGCTTCTCCAAGTCTCTGATCTTCTTCAGATAACTGGCCTCAACTCTCTGCAATCTCAAACACTCTCTGTGCTCTGCATTCAGCAAGTTCTCCATCTCTGCATAAGATCTCTTCTTGCTCCTTACTCCACCAACATCTACACTCTGGATGTCTCTGAGTTGATGAGTCAGGTTCAACCTATCAGCTTTGACTTGATACAACTCCATCTGGGCATCTTGCTCTTTCTCCTTCAATCGGCGATTCTCCATCAGGGCTTGCTTGTACTGCTCAGCAGGTACACTCTCAGCAAGAATCAAAGGTGGTTGCACTTGCAAAGGATTCATCCTATCATAGGGCAACAGCAAAGTTTCCACTCTCTTCTTGACCCAATCAGTGTAATCAGGCATAGCAATGGCAAACTTCTTCCCTAAGATAGCTCCATCTTGGACACCAATAGACTTCCAAGCTCTTCCTATCTGCTCCAATCTAGCAGGGTCGCTTCGCTTCTCAAAATACACACTCTCAGCTATCTCAGCATCAAGTGGTCTTCCATTCATCACGAACCCCAACTGGCGAAGAGAAAGAACTGGGTTGTAATTGATGCAACCCTTAATCCCTACAAGCGGCACATTACGGAACTCTCCACAACTCATAATAACATCACGCACATCCATCCGATATGACTGCCATCTGATATCATATGAAGTAAGAGACATAACCCTCTGAGTCCACCTATGAGTACCCTGAGCATCCACAAAAGGTCCACTGACTGGCAGGAGAGACAAGAACCATCTGAGCAAAAGTGGGAGACAACATCTGATAGCTCCACCCCTACCATGCCTACTGTGGATAGCATAGTAAGTGTCAGCTAACAGAGTAGGAACCGGGTTTCCTCCAAGAAAAATGATGACTGCAGCATAGTCCACAAAGTTGGGCATACTCGGGAACAAGACGATCCCATAGATCATGATGGCTAGCTGGGCATGAAAAGCTTCCCAATTCCCCTTCTCTGCTTCTCCCCTAGCAATCCTTAGCAAGAACTTCAAAGGCAATCCTACAGCATCCCCACTGGATCTCCAATTATCACTGACTTCCTTGATACCCAAATGGAGAGCTCTGGAAACTACTCTGAAATCAACTTCCTTAGGCACGTCCAAGAAAGGCACCTGAGGCAAGATAGGAACATTCAACAGAATAGAGTACTCCTCGAGAGTAGGCGCCAACTGATAATCCTGAAAAGTGAAGCAGCGAAGCTCTGGGTCGTAGAACTGAAGAAGAGTCTGCAAAGGCACTGGATCAACTACCATCTTCAACAGTGTCAGAATATCCCCATACTGATCGACAAACCCCTTCAGATTACCACTGGTCACAAGGTTTCTCAACTCTATCAGAGACGTCAAAGGCTCACGGTGAAAGCTGTAGGAACAAGTCTTCCGCTTCGGCTCTGGGACTGTTGCCATCTCTATCAGGGAACAGACTCTGGAATGTACCTGAGAAATGATATGCATGCAGATATTAGTTTTTTTTTCTTTTTCAACTTTTTTTTTTATTGCGTGTCTGTTTGAAAATAAACATGCTATGATGCACATGATGCAGACAAGACTGGCTGGCTGTGCATCTCGGAACACAGGATCGAAGCTTCGGCTCGAACTCGGAACCACAATTCATCTGAAACCCAAAGTCATCTGATAAACTGTCATCTGAACCCAATCTGAGGAACCAAGTCACCAGCAAGACCACAAGTCACCAACAAGTCACCGACAAGTCACCAACTGTACCTGTTATAATGATCATTCCCTCCCCACTCACGGGTGTCATCTAGGCCAGGGTAAGGTCGAAAGAAACGCAGCATAAATAACCTTTCGCAGAATATCATCATATACACACCCGAAGTATGTAACGATAATATCCCACCAGGGTCTGAACTGCTCGTGATATCAATGTTCCGCTAAGTGGCGCATACCACCCGCTTCCCATGAATCACTCTATTCCTAGGTTTCCTAGATGTCACTCATAGCCTGGGTATTGAGCCTTTTACCTCGAGTAACTCCCACCCCAAACAGAGAAACACAGCACAGCCAACACAGATGAATATGAATGAATGCAAACATTAATGCACACATAAATGCAAACAATAAATAAATGAATGCAATAAATAACAGCAAACAGCAACCAAAACCCTAACCTAGAGAGCGCTAGGAGAGACTCGCTTAGGGAAGATGGACCAGCAAGAGGTCAACTTCTCAGAATCCCCAGCAGAGTCGCCAGCTGTCGCATTACGCGAAAAACCGGCGGGAATCGAAAACAACAGAGCCGCCACTGTGCGTTATTTATCCCAAAAGAGGGAAAGGAAACGCTCGAAGTAAACCTGGAAAGAACACGGTCTCGCGACCAAAGAGAATGGGATCGGGAGTCGGTTATGCGAAGGGAAGGTATTAGCACCCCTACGCATCCGTCGTACTCGACGGGATCCATGCACAAAAGGAAGGAAAATGGTTGCTAAAACACTGCTCAAACAAACATCTACACAGGCTGAAAGAGACACAAGAAAACAAGCGAAACTGACTCGGCAGGATATCGCATCCTGGGCCTACGTAGTCTATCAGGCATAGACATCAGAGTCGACGTGGTTCGGACGGGGGAAAACGTGCTCGCTAGGATGTCGCATCCTATGCATACGTATCTTCTCGGACTAAAGAAGAATCAGAGCACTCGTAGCTCGGCTAGCGCACGCAAGACAAAATAACACAGGAAATCGACTGCCAATCGCTGGACTTACGTCAAACCCCACATAAACAGGCAAACCTGGAATCCGAATGCCAATCGTTGGACTTACATCAGACTCCGAACCACACAAACACACACTGGAAACCAACTGCCAATCGCTGGACTTATATCGGACTCCAAGCACACAACAAGAGGATACGGAATGTCAATCGCTGGGCTTACATCCATCTCCTAACACATACAAGAAACAAAACAAAAAGGGCGCCCGGAGAGATCAGCTCATCTCCTGCCTACGTACCTCATCTGTTATGAGGATCAGGGCGACGTAGTTCCCCTACGCAGGTGTAGCACCTCAAATTTGCACCTACCTTTTGTACATACATTTTCATGTTAGGTCATTAACATAACATAGTCCACTGCATAACATTGCATTGTCCTTTGCCCAAGTGCAAGTCATCAAACAAGATTAGGTCAAGATGATCAGGAGAATCAGTCGATCAAGCAAGCAAGTGCATTTCTCAAAGAAACAAAGCCCTAGGGTTGGTTTATCAAGTTCATATGATTCAAGGGTCATTTTGGAATGGATTGGCCAAAGATTGGATGATCAAAGCTCAACAGTCAAGCTGAATTTCATCTGAAACCCTAGAAAGTCAACTGTGGTCAACTGTGCCTGATTTTATGGATTTGAAGGTGGGAGTTGGTTTGAAAGGCTTCATTCATGTCCGTACAAGTCTCATTTGACATTTCAAAGATCAAGATTGAAGAATTTGAGGTCAGATGAAAAGTTTCCAAAAATAGCAAGTGACCTGTAATTGGAAACTGCCAAAAATGGAAAGTTCTTCTCCTCAAATTTACATCATCATACAAGCTTCAAATGGAATTTTGTCCAACATGAAAGTTGAAGATCTTACTCTCACCTTTCCAAAAAGTCCAAGAATACTCATTCCTCATGTGTGGTTGGCAAGTTATGATCAAATCATTTTCAAGAAAAGTTGAAATTCAAAGTGGCATAACTCTTGAACCATTTGGCCAAATTGGGTGATTCTTTTTTGAGCAAACCACATTTGACATGTATTATCATGATGCATCATCACATTTCATCAAAAATCATTACATCAAAAGTCCATTTTTCAAGTGTTCATTTTGCATTTTGGTGGGAAAAATAGTGATTTTGAAAAATACACATGATTTTTATGCCAAACCACTTCCAACAGCTCAAAAACTGAAAATTGGACTTGCTTCAACTGGTTTTTTACTGTTCCATTGGTCATTGATGAAAAAGGGCATTTTGGCCAAATTGCTTAACATATGCATTTCACTAATTCACTTCACTTTGATTAATCTTGATTAGCAATTGGATTAAGAAGTCATATAAAGTATTAATCATAACTGAATTCGCATAATCACAATCACAATTTCAGATCCGAACAGAAAATCACCAAAATTCTCTCAATTTTGTTCAAGCTTTTTCTCATTTTTTCATCAAATCGCATCATTCTTTTTGCTTCCTTTTGCATCAATCCTCATCTGCATATGCTAGTGAAGAACTGTTGAAGGAAAATCGTGGCAAAAACTGGAAGATTTAGCACTGTTGCATTCAAGCATCTCCCATGGTAGTTGATGATTAGAGCAAGGTGGAGCATAATTGAACTGAAATCATTCATCCATTCATCAACCTGGACCTTGTAGAGTTTCTGTTTTCATCTTTCACAGCTCAAAACTCGCGATTCCGCTACTGCCATTGCTTAGAGGTCAGATTTCCATGTTCTTGATTCACGAAATTAATGTAGGATTCTTGTAGATCTTTGAATGTAGGTTGTAATGAACTTTGAATCGTGGAATTTCATCGAGTATTGAATGAGATATTAGGAATTGAAGTTTGATGTTCCAACTTTCTTTTGATCGATTTGAACTTGTTAGTTTGAATTAGGAAAAATTAAGTTGATATTCATGATGTGCGTTGAGAGATCTTTCTGGTGATATGCGGTTTGTTGAATTTGGCGAAAATTTGTTCATGCTGGATTTTAATCAAGAACGCGTATGAATGTTTAGAAAAATTCCAGAATTCCATGCTTGGATCTTCGCTCGCGTTACTGTTCACGTGGTTATGTGTTTGGCGCGCTGGATTTCAAACAGGACCTCCCTTCGAGTCCTGGCCGCGCCAATTCCACTTTTGGCCATTGCATTTATTTTCCTTAGGCTTCATGTACTTCACATGCTTGTTCATCTTTTTTTTTAATTTCTTTCCATAATCAAAAATCAATAACTCACTCAATTTTAATCCAAATTTGATGCAATTTTTTGTGCCATTCTCCTTGTGATGTGCTTGATTTTTTGGTGATTTTTAATAATATTGTGCACGGATGGAGTTTGAAAATGCTTAGGGTTTGCTTTGACATGTCATTTTGTGCACTCTGCTCACTCTTTTGTTCATAAAATGATGATGCTCCCTTAGAAATTCATGAAATTTTTTGTGCTTAAACTAGACTCATTCCTGGTCATTTTGATATGTGGTTTGTAATTTTTGAGTTCCTGGATTGAGAGTTATGACATGATCTTTGGAGGTGTGACATTTTGTGTCACACCATGTCTTGTGCATCTTCGTGATTTTATTTGCTATGCTTATTGAACTTGAATTGAGCTGGATTTTTGCATGAGGATACTTGTGAATGTTGAGAATGCATGTGAATTTTTTCTGGAACTTTTGAATTCATTTCCTATTTGATTGGGATTTTATTTGCTGTTTAGCCATTTGTGAACTTTTTGTGAGACATGTTTGTATTTGATTTGTGAAATTCTGGTTATTAATTGGATGGACTTGAAATTTGGCATGAGTGATATAGACATGTTTAACTTCATTTTGGCTTTGGTGTGGTTCAGTTATCATGTGTCTTCACTGTTTTATGATCATTTGAAGTTGATGCATGTTTTGTGGCCTTGGTTGAGCTTGCTTTTGCATACCATGATTTGATGATTTTAATTTCCATACTTCCACTTATCCAATTACCATGATTTTTGGTATGCTGCTCAGTGAATGTGTTCTGTTTAGGCATGTTTGTTTGTGGAATTTATTGAGCCATTTTGGTATTGATTTGATTGTGATCATTCTGTTTGCTCCATTGTGATTCACACTTGCACACTTTGACATGTTTTGTGTATGAAAGGGATTTGGTGCATAGTTTAGATGTGAAACCACTTGGATTGGATTCCTAATTGTTTAATATTGGTTTTGATCAATTTTCACTTGCTGTTTTAATTTTTTCACCTCCTTTTGACCCTAGGCTTGTCCTAGTGGTCTTGTTTCTCATGTTTGAGTTTGCTTTTCAGGTTAAGAAGCAAATGCTTTAAGGAGATTAATGCAAGTTGATTGAGTTTGGTTGATTGTTATGAACTAACTTGATTTGTTTTGTAGGATGCTGGCTCAATTCATTTGAGTGTGTGCTTTGCATAGTGCATTGTCTGATTATATATTGTCTGTTGATTCTTATCTGTTTGTTTTGACTTTGGTGATTGGTATACTGATTATATTTGATTGATTTCAGGTACTTTAGTCGCTAACAGTTCCTTTGAGAACTTGCATTGCTTTGCTTGTTAAGCATTTGCATTGAGGTAGAATCTCTTGTCTCCATGTAGTCTGGAAGACCTGGCCTGTTACTTGGCCAGGCACCTGTCTGAAGTCCTCCTTAAGAGGCGATGTTTGTGCTTGTTTATTTTTGTCCCCAAGCAGGAAAAGACCTTTGTTAAGGCAATTGGCAGACACAAGAGATGTGCAATCCATCTCCTGCTATTCTGTTGAGTCGTCCCTTGGCTCACATCACATGTTGATGCCTTGTGGACATTAACCCAAGATCAGTTGAGTCAGTGTCATAAGTGTAGAAGGGTTCCCACTTTCTGAACCCACACTTCATTGTCTGAAGCTCTCCCTGACCAGGGATAAGAGCTGTGAAGTCTAATCTTCACTCACCTTTCATCTGGCTTCACCTTGACCCTCAATGTCAAGGTTAAGAGCTAACCTCACCCTGATACAGAGGCTTGTTTGTCGAGGTTGACATGACCCCTCGACTAAAGCCTAGCCTTGATGTTTGAGCCCCTTGTTGGTGTGTTTACTTCATGCTGTATGTGTTTGTGTGGTGTGATTGTATTCCCTAGGTTTGCTAGACTCCGCGTAGTCTCGTTTGCATGTCAATTAAGGTAGCACGGTTCCTTCGTATAGGACTTCCTTTCTTGCTTGAGCTTTCCTAAAACACAAACAAACATTATCCCCTCTTAAGGATACGTCAACTCCTTCTACTACAGGTGAGTAAGTCTCCAAAGGTCGAGCATCCGGTAGATTGCATAGTGACGTTGTCCACTTAAAAAACACAAACCAACAGGAATAGTTTAGCCGAACTACGGCAACTCTGATTCTCATGTTCAGATGAGATACGTAGGCACGAGATGCGATGTCTTATCGAGTTTGACTGACGACTAACACTAATTCTTTTCTCTCGCCCTCGTTGCGATTGAGACCTCCCCTTTCTCTTGCCCTAGTTGCAATCGAGACCCTTCTTCTTCCTGTGTTGGTGTCAGGAGATGGATGTAAGCCCAGCGATTGGCATTCCGTATCCTCTTGTTGTGTGCTTGGAGTCCGGTATAAGTCCATCAAGTGGCATCTGGTTTCCAGTGTGGGTGCGTTTTGGTTCGGAATTCGATGTAAGTCCAGCGATTGGCATTCGGATTCCACGTTTGCCTGTGTCTGTTGTGTTTGGCGTGCGTGAGCTGAGCTACGGATGCTCTGATTCTTCTTCGTCCAAGAAGATACGTATGCATAGGATGCGACATCCTAGCGAGCATGTCTTCCCCCTGTCCGAACTACTTTGACTCTGATGTCTATGCTTGATAGACTAAGTAGGCCTAGGATGCGATATCCTGCCGAGTCAGTCTTGTTTGTTTTCTTGCGTCTCTTTCAGCCGGTATTTGTGTTTATTTGAGCAGTGTTTTAGCAACCATTTTCCTTCCTATTGTGCGTGGATCCCGTCGAGTACGACGGATGCGTAGGGGTGCTAATACCTTCCCTTCGCATAACCGACTCCCGATCCCATTCTCTTTGGTCGCGAGACCATGTCCTTTCGAGGTTTACTCTGAGCGTTTCCTTTCCCTCTTTTGGGATAAATAACGCACGGTGACGGCTCTGTTGTTCTTGTTTCCCGCCGGTTTTTTCGCGTAATGCGACAGCTGGCGACTCTGCTGGGGATAAAGAGAAGTTGACCTCTTGCTGGTCCATCTTCCCTAAGCGAGTCTCTCCTAGCGCTATCTAGGTTAGGGTTTTGGTTGCTGTGTGCTGCTTTTATTATTGCATTCATTCGTTTATTGTTTGCATTTATTGTTTGCATTATGTTTGCATGCATCATACTGTCATGTTGGATCCTGCGCAGGTTGGTTCCTCTGATTTGGGGTGGGTGTACTGAGTGAGGCCCAATACCCAGGCCTGAGCATACACCTAGGATTAGAGTGGTCTCGTGTTTCTTCACATGTTGTACGACATGATGCGGAGACATGTCACCACAGCCGGACGAGGTTCATTTGAGAGAGTCCTTCCGGGTGGAGTTATTCCACTTAGGTTGGATTATCCCATTTGAGCTGTTGACTTCGGTGACCGTTCTTTCCCGGATCTTTGATTGAGACGATCTTAAGAGAGCTACAACGGCACACCCGAAAGGGCAAACCCGTTGAGTATCTTTGCCCGATTGTCGAGATCATTATCCGCCTTAGGATGACCTGATTAGAATTCACCTGTGAGGGGAGGGTTTGATCTCTACAGATACGGTTTCTGCCAGTGATGCTGTGATGGTGACTTTGGTTTAGCCGAATTTATGGACATTTATTTCTGGGACGCCGGAGTTCTGTCCGTGGTTTATCAGCGGGTTCCGTTTATTTCGGATCCCCGGGTTGAATTTGAGAGTACTCGTTCAGAGGATCTGATTGTCGTCCGTTCAGTGGACATTCCTGTGATGATGGTGATGCAATCTCCGGTTCCGTTTATTTCGGAACTCCCCAAGTTGGATTCTTGGTGACTTATTCCCAGATGACTGTGACGGGTTCAGAGAGTTAATGGGTCTTCAGATGACTTGGTGGCACAGTGACCTGCATTCATGCATTTGCATCGGTCTCATTTCGCATTCATCTGCATTCAATCCATGTCAATCTTTTTTTGATTGAGATTCTGATCGAGAGACATCCAGATGTCAGAATATTATTGTTGAGGAAAAATTATCTATCTCGATGAAACCAGAAACAGAGGACAGAATATTCCTAGTACGGATAGACATTGCATGCGTGAGTCATACTAACCCATTTGCTGTTTTGTAGGTGTCAACCGGTGCGCATAGCTCGTCTGCTCAGATATCCTACTGGGGGCGACAAATCCAAACTGATGGATCCACTCAACACCAACATTCTTGAAATGAAAGAGATGATGAGGGAGTTGTTCAGTGTTGTGCAAGGGCTTGCCCTGGGGCAGAAAGCCATGGCTGAGAGATTGGAAAGGATTGAGGGCTGGTTGATCAAGGAGAAAGTTCAAGGAGAGGCTCTATCAGCCGAAACAAACAACCCCTCTGGGACTGTGGCAAAGAAACCGTTTAGTGGTGGTCCACTCAAAAAGGAGGTTGAATCAGGGGGTGTGGAGACAAAGAAAGAACGCGGTAAGGATCGTTATCACCCTTATGCTGCCGCTGTAGTCACTCCTGTTGATAACCCAACTGTACCACAGCAACAACCATTACCTCAACGGAGAGTATTGAAAGCTAAGAGCCAAGTGAAGAAGAAGAAGGAGGACCGTCAGTTTGATGAGCCGCCTGTGACTTATACTCTTCTGTTCAAGAGGTTGGGGGATCTGGGGTTAGTCCGGCCAAGGATATTGATTCCCATAGAACGGCAGCGGAGGCCTGCACACTATGATGAGAATGCCAGGTGCGAGTTCCATTCTGAGGCACCCGGACACAGTATTGAGGGCTATAGAGCCTTCAAGCATGTCGTCCAGGACATGGTGGACTCCAAGGCCATCATCTTGGCACAGATAATGAAAGGCGAGGTCAACCCCGTACCCAGGCAGGGTCCTGTAAAAGTGAAGATGGTGAAAAAGGCCAAGAGAAGAATGGAAGCGACTGAGGAGGATCAGTTAAAGGTTCCAGGGTCCGTGGTTCCAAAACCTCTGATGAATGATGATGGAGCTTTCCCTGGTACTGATAACTGTTGTGCGGCCATCGCCACAAAGGGATGTGTAGTGATGGGAGACACTACCCAGAAGATGAAGGAAGTAGAAATGGACAGTGGAAAAGTCGAAACACCCAGTCAAGCAATCGAAACCGTCAAGGTGGAGAGCGCTCTTGTCGCTGAGAAAAAGAAGAAGCTGTCCATTTCTTCTTATAAACAAGCCCTGGAAGTGGTGAAGAACCAAGAGGCCCAAGGCTGGGGCAGGATCATTGACATAGTGGTAAAGGCAGACATGTTCGGGATCGGTTATCGGCCAGATCAAGAGTCGTCTAGACCAAACAGAGGACGTCGTCCACCGTACACCTTTGTCAATGCAGGAATGCTGGATCCTGATCATGCTTGTTCAGTGAGCGAAGAGATCGACAGTGACCGCGAGCTTGAATTGTGGATAAAGTCGTGCGTACCAGGCAATTGGAAAGCCTCCAAAATCACCACTGTCACTCATCCGGAAGTGTAGTATTTCTGTGTTTTAATTTTGTTTGCATAAAAGCCATACGTTTTGCCCGAAACGTAATGGTCCATTGTAAGGGCCATCTCATGTGTTCCATTGTGCAACATTTTGCATCAGTAATAAATGGATGTTTTTTGTGATTAAAAGCGGTGTTCCCTGTTTTTCACTTTTTGCAGTTTTTAAAAAAAATAAAAATGGCAATGTTTTTTCGTTTTTTCTTTTGAACTTGTCTCGTTCCAACTTCAAAAGTGACCATTCTCCTGATCTCATCGATAACAATTTGGTTACACCTCTGTATGACTTCGACAATCCGATCTATCATGCCGAAGAAGAAGGCGAAGAAGATCGTGATCTGCTGGAATTAGCCAGGTTGTTGAAACAAGAGGAAGAAGGCGATTCAACCGCGCGAGGAGCGAGTCAAGATTGTTACTCCGGGTACCGCCCAGGTCTGAGGCGAGTCGAGAGTGGAATGGTAGCTCTATTGAAAGAGCGTGTTGCTATCTTCGCCTGTCTGTATCAAGATACACCAGGGGGGAGTACCCATGTTGTGGGGCACAAGCTACCATGGAGAGAAGACCGTCCTCTAGTGAAGCAGAACGCCGGTGCCACGTACCACAGGTCAAGAGTGACTTTGTGTCATGATATGATTCACCGTGGAATCACATGCCATGTTGATGACATGATGGCAAAGTCCCAAGCAAGAGAGGGGCATCCGGTGGACTTGATCAAGTTGTTTGACAGGTGGAGATAACTCATACTATTGAGTCCGAATGAGCGCACTTGTGGAGTGCTGTCCGTCAAGCTACCGAGGCTTGTTGTGAGCAAATAAGAGGAATCGAGGTCGATCCTGCAAAAAAAAAAACAACAAAAAAAAAAGCGAAAGGAAAAAAGAAAAGAAAGAACAGTGCAAGAAACGCCTGAACCAAAAACAAATAAAAAAAAAGGAAATCAAATGGTCAGGTGGAATGATGACTGCCAAGGGGCATGGAAAGATAAAGAATAAGTTGCAGGAACCTCTGATTCCAATGCCTTCCGTGGAAGACACAACTGTTAATCTGGTAATTGACGGCCCTCGAGGGGTCTATGAGGTGTGTACTGGGGCAGCATGACGAGTCTTGTCGAAAAGAGCATGCAATTTACCTAAGCAAAAAGTTTATTGACTGTGAAACAATACACTCACTGCTCGAGAAAACTTGCTGTACTTTGGCATAGGCTGCTCGCCGACTGAGACAGTATGCTGGTTCATACCACTTTGTGGATGTCCAAGATGGATCTGATCGAGTATGTGCTTGAGAAGTTAGCATGGACCGGACAGGTTGCGAGAGGGAAAATGATGTCGACTGAATACGATATTCAGTATACCCAGCAGAAAGTAATAAAAGGGGAGTGTACTGTGTGATCGCTTCGCCCGGCAACCCATTAAGGATTATCAACCAAGGAAGTTTGAGTTCCCTGATGAGGACATCTCGAGGTACTCAAATCGAAAGATTGAGAGTGACCGACTCCGGAGGAGGGGCCTGACCCTGAATCCGAACGGGTTTTGATGTCTGATGGGGAAGGTAGCATGGATGAGTCAGTATTGCTTCGGTTACGCCAAAGAGATCCCACATTCCTGTTGTTGCCCGGATAACCTTTGAACGCACCAACGATGGTGGCTGGGTACAAAGTTTGTATTCCGGGTACCGAACCTCGATGCGTGCATCTACTGGGGCAACGCCTTCCTCATTCAGCATGAGATGGAAGTGATATCGCCTGCTGGAGGCTAGATCTCATTGTGAAGAGTCCTGATGGATGAGAAGTTAGAAAAGGGCGAGTGGATGAGGACTCGGTATGACGTTGAGCCTGACTGAGGAAAGGGGGTTGACAGTTACCTACCATGGGGCAGTTGTACCCAGTGAATGAAGCGTGTTGTTGACCGAAAAGTGCGACCTCGGGCGTATCACGTGGGAGGGTTAGTATTGAAAGGATCCTTCCTCCTCAAGACGATCGTGGGGCAAATGGATAAACAGTTATGAATGTTCCATTCGTGGTCAAAAGGGTTTTCTCTGACAGAGCCTTGTTGTTAACGACCACGGATGATGAGGATTTTCCATCCCCTGTGAATGCGGACGCAGTTAGAAAATACTTCGTGAAAGAGACCCGCTGGACAAAAAGAAAAAGAGTCCAGGCAAAAAAGGGTATCCCGGCGAACCAAGGAAAAAAAAAAGAAAAGGTTCGGGCAAAAGTTAGGGATAATAAAAGAAAAGAACTGTACACCCGGCAAGTCGAAAACCCCACAAGGGCAACTTGGGCAAAAAAGGGTATCCCGGTGGACTGAAACCCGAAAGGGCGGTCCAGGCAAAAGAGGGATTGAAACGAACAAATGCGTCCAACATGATCGTTTGTGCTTGAGATATGACTTGGATAATCTCCGACAGAGATCGATCGGAAGCGTCTTGTTCAGAAGACAGAAAGTGCGGAAAGTCTTGAGGACATATGGGGCGTAACCGAGTTGGAACCCAATGAGATCATGGTTTGACATTGCCATTAGGGTAGATTTTTCACTTTTATGCGCAATCACCTCTTTTCAGGGTTTGCTTCCTGTGTGTTGCTCGGTTCTGAGCCACTTTTTGTGTTTCAGTCAATAAATGCGTGTTCAGTCAAATAGTTTTGTTTTTGTCTTCATTACCGCTCTGATTGCAAAAACATCCGTTTGTTTTGATAAGAATATTTGCATTTTGAAACATAGAGGTCCCTTCCGATGCATGCTTATAAGATTGAAATCTGGAAATCTTATTCGGAAGTTTGAGCGACCTAGGTGCTGAAGTGTTGGCACGCCTGGGGCACGCTTTTATCTAACAATCTCTTGTGCAGGTACTGTTAGATACCTTCATTCGCTGGCAGGTAGTGATATGAAACCTTTTGACAAAAGAGATCCCTGCAGAGCCCGACCAGGGGCAAAGGGTTAAACGAATAGTGAAGGGACGGTGAAGGATTACGACGACGATCCTGGAAAGTTAATCAAGAAGACTCTTCAAAGTCTAAGGACTGGAAAGTTTGTATGAATCCCAGGAATTCGATCCTCGTGTGATGGATCAGAAAGTCCAGGCGAGTCTGGGAGTTCTCAAAAGTGGAAAGCCGACACGGTAGGTGGATGATGAAGGCCGCTGTTCGACGACTCGACAGGTGTTTCGTGTCCATTAAGCTGTATCTCCCCAGTGGGTGTGAGAGTGTTATCCCCAGCGTGGTCGTGAGCACTCATCCTCAGCAGGGTTATGGACGTCTCTCTGGTATATTTGCTTTCCCACCAGAGTTGTGCTCCTCCTCAGCAGAGTTGGTGTGTTATCCCCAACAGAGTTGCTTTCCCGAGCAGAGAGTGGTGTTGATGATTTTCCTCAGCAGTTCCCCGAGTGGAGCGGGTTCAAAGAAATATATCTCCAGCAGTTATCCTACCTGTGGATTGGGTGAGTTTTCCGTAGCATGGTGATATCTGCATTCCCCAGCTGAGTCTATCCTATTTGAGGATTAGAGGGTCGTCCCCAGCGGAGTAACGTTTATTTCACAAAGCAGAGTTGATCCTGTTTGTGGATTGGTTGGCTCTCCCCAGTGAAGTCGCCTGATTATCCCTAGCAAGTCGTCTTGTTACTCCCAGCAAGGTTGTCTTTCCCCAGCAGGGTGGAAATGGACGTGGTAATGAAAGCTTCAGCGCAGTTCTTGGAGCCCCCCGGTGTTGTCTCTAGAGGAGATGTGTTTTTATGCATTCATCATGTAGATAAGCATAGCATATTGCATCACTAGTGCGTAGCATTTCCATAATCATGGGGCATTACGCTAAAAAAAAACTCATGCATCAGCATTGCAAACGCATCCATTAGCCCGAGGCCGTGGTGATCATCCGAGAAGGGGTCGTTGGAAAGAGTTTAGCATCGCTTGGATCGATTTCAGAATTGGGTTCCCCAGCAAGGTTGAGAGAGGTGTTTCCCCAACAAGCGACTCTTTAGTCGAGTGGGTATCCCCAGCATTATTACTCCCCAATTGGTAGCATCTCGCCAGCTTGGATCAATTCCCCTAGCAGATGTGGGTGTGTCTGATCTATCCATATAGGGTCGACCCTTTAAGCAGAAAGTGTCTGTCATTTCATTCTGCGCTCCCCACTGAGTTTTATCCTCGTGGATGACGGTTGTTTCCGTTCCCTCCCCACATCTAATGGGATAGATTTTCCCTATTGAGTTCTTTCCTCATTAGGATGTCTTGATTCAGTTTGCCTTTTTGGATCGATCCTAAACTGGCTTCCTTGTGGCTGTCTCTTGTGCTTCCCTGTGGTATAAATGAATAGTTGCTCACTAACCGGCACTCATTCATCTTATCCTCAGCGGAATTTTTTGGCCTCTGCCTACAAACCAGCAGTTGTAAGTCCTATCCTTGTGGTCTTCTACCTACTAACAGGTAGATGTGAATCCTCTGTTCTCCCCTTGGTGGAGTCAACCCTTTGTGCCCATCCTAGTGATGACGGTTACTTTTCCGTGGTTTTCTACCTACTAACCGGTAGATGTAATCCCCTCTTTGTGGTTATCATTATCCAGTTGGAATTGATATTCCCATCCTTTCGGATATTTGCTCCGAGTCAGCAACTTTATCCCCAGCGGGTCCTCTTTCATTCACCGTTTGCTGGTAATGTCTGTGGTTTCCCCTTTTGATTGGTCATCTTTGCATACCCAGTCTCGGTATCCCGATGCCTCTCTTTTCGGTCGATTTATCCATTTAACAACCCCAACCCGGTTATGGATAATCTTCCTTGCGAGTATATTATCTACGTTTTGACGGCTATAGATGATATATCTCATGCGCTCTTGGGTCGAAGTCGTCCTCCCCAGTTGAGTAAGATTCGTATTCCTTTGTTCGGAATCGAATGTCCATCCTCTAACAAGTTTGCTTTCGCTCTCTTCAGGATGATGTCGGTCGATTTATCCATTTAACAACCAACCCGGTTATGGATAATCTTCCATGCGAGTATGTTATCTACGTTTCGACGGCTATAGATAATGTATCTCATGCGCTCTTGGGTCGAAGTCGTCCTCCCCAGTTGAGTAAGATTCGCATTCCTTTGTTCGGAATCGAATGTCCATCCTCTAACAAGTTTGCTTTCGCTCTCTTCAGGATGATGTCGGTCGATTTATCCATTTAACAACCTACAACCCGGTTATGGATAATCTTCCTTGCAAGTGTATTATCTACGTTTTGACGGCTATAGATAATATATCTCATGCACTCTTTGGTCAATCTTTTGATTGTTTTCTCCAGCAGAGTAAGATTCGTATTCCCTGTGGAATCGGATGTCCATCCTTTAACAAGACTGCTTTTCTAGCCCTCTTCAGGATGATGAGTGTTTTGGAACACAAACCAATTCACGCTTTGGTCGGTCACTGGTTTTCATGCCTACAACCCGGTATTCTTGGTGCTCCTTCCTGTTTGCTCGCTGTTGTGACCTTGATCCCTAGTGAGACCCCAACAAGTGTGTAGCCTTGCCTCGACATGTGTAGATGTCATCTTGTGATACAGGTCAGTATCCTGTCAGCACCCGCGCGTGTTATTTCTTTGGTGTCGGTAAACACCATCTTTCGGTGATTTCCCAGTCATGCGTAGTGTCTGTTCTTCTTTGGTGTCGGTAAACACCATCTTTCGGTGCTTTCCCAGTCATGCGTAGTGTCTGGTCTTCTTTTGATGTCCGTAAACATCATCTTTCGATGTTCGTAACGTCGTCCTCCTTCCTTAGTGAAGCTTCCTCCTCTCCGTTGGTGTCGATAAACGTCGAGTTTTTCCCAATCGTCCGTTGACGTTTGGTTGAGTCTTGTCCTCTCTCCCCAGCAGTTTCCTCCTCTCCGTTGGTGTCGATAAACGTCGAGTTTTTGCCTATTCGTCCGTTGACGTATAGTTGTGCATCTTCCCCAGCAGTTTCCTCCTCTCCGTTGGTGTCGATAAACGTCGAGTTTTTCCCGGTCGTCCGTTGACGGTTGGTTGTGTATCTTATCCCCACAGAGTTACCTCTCCGTTGGTTTTGATAAACGCCGAGTTTTTCCTATGCGTCCGATGAAGTATAGTTGTTTATTCCCCACATATCATTCATTAATGACTGTTGATTCCCCTCAGAGTTTCCTCCTCTCCGTTGGTGTCGATAAACGTCGAGTTTTTCATAGTCGTCCTATGACGTCTAGTTGTACCCTTCCCCATGCAGATTTACCTCTCCGTTGGTTTCGGTAAACGTTGAGTTTTTCTCATTCGTCCGTTGACGTCTGATTGTATACCCTATTCCCCAGTCATTCGTTAATGTCTGGTTAATTCCCAGCCAGATTCCCCAGTAGAGTCGTCGGTGGCGTCCTATTCGGTTTTCGGTTGTTATACCCCTTCCTTAGTGAAGTGTCTCCTCCTCTCCGTTGGTGTCGATAAACGTCGAGTTTTTCCTAGTTGTCCGTTGACATCTAGATGTATTGCTTTCTTCCCAATTCATCCGTCGTCCGTTGACGTCTGGTCCTCTTCTCCGTTGGTGTCGATAAACGTCGAGCTTCTCCCTTTCGTCCGTTGACGTCTGGTCGAGTCTTCCCAATTCATCCGTCGTCCGTTGATGTCTGGTCTCCTTCTCCATTGGTGTCGATAAACGTCGAGCTTCTCCCTTTCGTCCTTTGACGTCTGGTCGAGTCTTCTCCTTCTCCGTTGGTGTCGATAAACGTCGAGCTTCTCCCTTTCGTCCGTTGACGTCTGGTCGAGTCTTCCCAGTTCATCCGTCGTCCGTTGATGTCTGGTCTCCTTCTCCGTTGGTGTCGATAAACGTCGAGCTTCTCCCTTTCGTCTGTTGACGTCTGGTCGAGTCTTCCCAGTTCATCCGTCGTCCGTTGATGTCTGGTTACCTCTCCGTTGGTTTTGGTAAACGTCGAGTTTTTCCTGGTCGTCCCCAGTTGGCTTACCTCTCCGTTGGTCTCGGTAAACGATGAGTTTTTCCCATTACGTCCGTTGACGTATGGTTTTATCTCTTTTCCAGTCATTCATTAATGTCTGGTTACCTCTCCGTTGGTCTCGGTAAACGTTGAGTTCTTCCTAGTTGTCTGTTGGCATCTAGTTGTGATTTCTATTCCCATTCATCGTGTGTCGATGTCTGGATGTGACTGTACCTTGGAAAAAGAAAAAATCAAAATACTCAGTAATAAGTATCAGATCCCAGTTGACGTTTCCGTTGGTGGATCCCCGCGTTGTGCAAATTTCTACGGTTCTTGGTATTCAATCCCTGTTTACCCTGAAAGTCTGACAGCCGTTGCTCTCATCCGTTCGGGTTCCCAGTTGATTGAATAGGGGCAGCTGTAGCACCTCAAATTTGCACCTACCTTTTGTACATACATTTTCATGTTAGGTCATTAACATAACATAGTCCACTGCATAACATTGCATTGTCCTTTGCCCAAGTGCAAGTCATCAAACAAGATTAGGTCAAGATGATCAGGAGAATCAGTCGATCAAGCAAGTAAGTGCATTTCTCAAAGAAACAAAGCCCTAGGGTTGGTTTATCAAGTTCATATGATTCAAGGGTCATTTTGGAATGGATTGGCCAAAGATTGGATGATCAAAGCTCAACAGTCAAGCTGAATTTCATCTGAAACCCTAGAAAGTCAACTGTGGTCAACTGTGCCTGATTTTATGGATTTGAAGGTGGGAGTTGGTTTGAAAGGCTTCATTCATGTCCGTACAAGTCTCATTTGACATTTCAAAGATCAAGATTGAAGAATTTGAGGTCAGATGAAAAGTTTCCAAAAATAGCAAGTGACCTGTAATTGGAAACTGCCAAAAATGGAAAGTTCTTCTCCTCAAATTTACATCATCATACAAGCTTCAAATGGAATTTTGTCCAACATGAAAGTTGAAGATCTTACTCTCACCTTTCCAAAAAGTCCAAGAACACTCATTTCTCATGTGTGGTTGGCAAGTTATGATCAAATCATTTTCAAGAAAAGTTGAAATTCAAAGTGGCATAACTCTTGAACCATTTGGCCAAATTGGGTGATTCTTTTTTGAGCAAACCACATTTGATATGTATTATCATGATGCATCATCACATTTCATCAAAAATCATTACATCAAAAGTCCATTTTTCAAGTGTTCATTTTGCATTTTGGTGGGAAAAATAGTGATTTTGAAAAATACACATGATTTTTATGCCAAACCACTTCCAACAGCTCAAAAACTGAAAATTGGACTTGCTTCAACTGGTTTTTTACTGTTCCATTGGTCATTGATGAAAAAGGGCATTTTGGCCAAATTGCTTAACATATGCATTTCACTAATTCACTTCACTTTGATTAATCTTGATTAGCAATTGGATTAAGAAGTCATATAAAGCATTAATCATAACTGAATTCGCATAATCACAATCATAATTTCAGATCCGAACAGAAAATCACCAAAATTCTCTCAATTTTGTTCAAGCTTTTTCTCATTTTTTCATCAAATCGCATCATTCTTTTTGCTTCCTTTTGCATCAATCCTCATCTGCATATGCTAGTGAAGAACTGTTGAAGGAAAATCGTGGCAAAAACTGGAAGATTTAGCACTGTTGCATTCAAGCATCTCCCATGGTAGTTGATGATTAGAGCAAGGTGGAGCATAATTGAACTGAAATCATTCATCCATTCATCAACCTGGACCTTGTAGAGTTTCTGTTTTCATCTTTCACAGCTCAAAACTCGCGATTCCGCTACTGCCATTGCTTAGAGGTCAGATTTCCATGTTCTTGATTCACGAAATTAATGTAGGATTCTTGTAGATCTTTGAATGTAGGTTGTAATGAACTTTGAATCGTGGAATTTCATCGAGTATTGAATGAGATATTAGGAATTGAAGTTTGATGTTCCAACTTTCTTTTGATCGATTTGAACTTGTTAGTTTGAATTAGGAAAAATTAAGTTGATATTCATGATGTGCGTTGAGAGATCTTTCTGGTGATATGCGGTTTGTTGAATTTGGCGAAAATTTGTTCATGCTGGATTTTAATCAAGAACGCGTATGAATGTTTAGAAAAATTCCAGAATTCCATGCTTGGATCTTCGCTCGCGTTACTGTTCACGTGGTTATGTGTTTGGCGCGCTGGATTTCAAACAGGACCTCCCTTCGAGTCCTGGCCGCGCCAATTCCACTTTTGGCCATTGCATTTATTTTCCTTAGGCTTCATGTACTTCACATGCTTGTTCATCTTTTTTTTTAATTTCTTTCCATAATCAAAAATCAATAACTCACTCAATTTTAATCCAAATTTGATGCAATTTTTTGTGCCATTCTCCTTGTGATGTGCTTGATTTTTTGGTGATTTTTAATAATATTGTGCACGGATGGAGTTTGAAAATGCTTAGGGTTTGCTTTGACATGTCATTTTGTGCACCCTGCTCACTCTTTTGTTCATAAAATGATGATGCTCCCTTAGAAATTCATGAAATTTTTTGTGCTTAAACTAGACTCATTCCTGGTCATTTTGATATGTGGTTTGTAATTTTTGAGTTCCTGGATTGAGAGTTATGACATGATCTTTGGAGGTGTGACATTTTGTGTCACACCATGTCTTGTGCATCTTCGTGATTTTATTTGCTATGCTTATTGAACTTGAATTGAGCTGGATTTTTGCATGAGGATACTTGTGAATGTTGAGAATGCATGTGAATTTTTTCTGGAACTTTTGAATTCATTTCCTATTTGATTGGGATTTTATTTGCTGTTTAGCCATTTGTGAACTTTTTGTGAGACATGTTTGTATTTGATTTGTGAAATTCTGGTTATTAATTGGATGGACTTGAAATTTGGCATGAGTGATATAGACATGTTTAACTTCATTTTGGCTTTGGTGTGGTTCAGTTATCATGTGTCTTCACTATTTTATGATCATTTGAAGTTGATGCATGTTTTGTGGCCTTGGTTGAGCTTGCTTTTGCATACCATGATTTGATGATTTTAATTTCCATACTTCCACTTATCCAATTACCATGATTTTTGGTATGCTGCTCAGTGAATGTGTTCTGTTTAGGCATGTTTGTTTGTGGAATTTATTGAGCCATTTTGGTATTGATTTGATTGTGATCATTCTGTTTGCTCCATTGTGATTCACACTTGCACACTTTGACATGTTTTGTGTATGAAAGGGATTTGGTGCATAGTTTAGATGTGAAACCACTTGGATTGGATTCCTAATTGTTTAATATTGGTTTTGATCAATTTTCACTTGCTGTTTTAATTTTTTCACCTCCTTTTGACCCTAGGCTTGTCCTAGTGGTCTTGTTTCTCATGTTTGAGTTTGCTTTTCAGGTTAAGAAGCAAATGCTTTAAGGAGATTAATGCAAGTTGATTGAGTTTGGTTGATTGTTATGAACTAACTTGATTTGTTTTGTAGGATGCTGGCTCAATTCATTTGAGTGTGTGCTTTGCATAGTGCATTGTCTGATTATATATTGTCTGTTGATTCTTATCTGTTTGTTTTGACTTTGGTGATTGGTATACTGATTATATTTGATTGATTTCAGGTACTTTAGTCGCTAACAGTTCCTTTGAGAACTTGCATTGCTTTGCTTGTTAAGCATTTGCATTGAGGTAGAATCTCTTGTCTCCATGTAGTCTGGAAGACCTGGCCTGTTACTTGGCCAGGCACCTGTCTGAAGTCCTCCTTAAGAGGCGATGTTTGTGCTTGTTTATTTTTGTCCCCAAGCAGGAAAAGACCTTTGTTAAGGCAATTGGCAGACACAAGAGATGTGCAATCCATCTCCTGCTATTCTGTTGAGTCGTCCCTTGGCTCACATCACATGTTGATGCCTTGTGGACATTAACCCAAGATCAGTTGAGTCAGTGTCATAAGTGTAGAAGGGTTCCCACTTTCTGAACCCACACTTCATTGTCTGAAGCTCTCCCTGACCAGGGATAAGAGCTGTGAAGTCTAATCTTCACTCACCTTTCATCTGGCTTCACCTTGACCCTCAATGTCAAGGTTAAGAGCTAACCTCACCCTGATACAGAGGCTTGTTTGTCGAGGTTGACATGACCCCTCGACTAAAGCCTAGCCTTGATGTTTGAGCCCCTTGTTGGTGTGTTTACTTCATGCTGTATGTGTTTGTGTGGTGTGATTGTATTCCCTAGGTTTGCTAGACTCCGCGTAGTCTCGTTTGCATGTCAATTAAGGTAGCACGGTTCCTTCGTATAGGACTTCCTTTCTTGCTTGAGCTTTCCTAAAACACAAACAAACATTATCCCCTCTTAAGGATACGTCAACTCCTTCTACTACAGGTGAGTAAGTCTCCAAAGGTCGAGCATCCGGTAGATTGCGTAGTGACGTTGTCCACTTAAAAAACACAAACCAACAGGAATACTTTAGCCGAACTACGGCAACTCTGATTCTCATGTTCAGATGAGATACGTAGGCACGAGATGCGATGTCTTGTCGAGTTTGACTGACGACTAACACTAATTCTTTTCTCTCGCCCTCGTTGCGATTGAGACCTCCCCTTTCTCTTTCCCTAGTTGCAATCGAGACCCTTCTTCTTCCTGTGTTGGTGTCAGGAGATGGATGTAAGCCCAGCGATTGGCATTCCGTATCCTCTTGTTGTATGCTTGGAGTCCGGTATAAGTCCATCAAGTGGCATCTGGTTTCCAGTGTGGGTGCGTTTTGGTTCGGAATTCGATGTAAGTCCAGCGATTGGCATTCGGATTCCACGTTTGCCTGTGTCTTTTGTGTTTGACGTGCGTGAGCTGAGCTACGGATGCTCTGATTCTTCTTCGTCCAAGAAGATACGTATGCATAGGATGCGACATCCTAGCGAGCATGTCTTCCCCCTGTCCGAACTACTTTGACTCTGATGTCTATGCTTGATAGACTAAGTAGGCCTAGGATGCGATATCCTGCCGAGTCAGTCTTGTTTGTTTTCTTGCGTCTCTTTCAGCCGGTATTTGTGTTTATTTGAGCAGTGTTTTAGCAACCATTTTCCTTCCTATTGTGCGTGGATCCCGTCGAGTACGACGGATGCGTAGGGGTGCTAATACCTTCCCTTCGCGTAACCGACTCCCGATCCCATTCTCTTTGGTCGCGAGACCATGTCCTTTCCAGGTTTACTCTGAGCGTTTCCTTTCCCTCTTTTGGGATAAATAACGCACGGTGGCGGCTCTGTTGTTCTTGTTTCCCGCCGGTTTTTTCGCGTAATGCGACAGCAGGGACAAAGGACTAGCCTAACCAGATACAAAGGGAGACACAACTAGGGAGACTACGACTCGAGCCTAGATGTTATCATGCAAATCATCCCTAAGTTAAGGTTGCTTTCTAACTTGCACAGGGAGCAAGCTATCCTAAACAGCACAGGCAAAGCAACCAATCACAAATAGCACACACTATATACACACAAAGTGGGCTCACACAAGGGTTAGGCTGTGAAACACAAGCCAACTGTATCGGGGTGATGTTAGCTCTTAACCCTAACATTGAGAGTTAGGGTGAAGCAGATGAAATGGGAAGTGAGGGGTGTGCCTCACAGCTCTTATCCCTGGCCTGGGAGAGCTTCAGACAAAAGAATGTGTGGGTTCAGAAAGTGGGAACCCTTCTACACATATGACTGACACAACTGTACAAGGATCTTGGGTTAATATCCACAATGCATCAACACAAGTTGTGCGAGCAAAGGGATGACTCAACTGAATAGCAGGAGATGGATTGCACATCTCTTTTGTCTGCCAATTGCTTTATCAAAGGTCTTTACCTGCTTAGGGACAAATATAAACAATCACAAGCATTGCCTCTTAAGGAGGACTTCAGACAGGTGCCTGGCCAAGTAACAGGCCAGGTCTTCCAGACTACATGGAGTTAGAGACATTATACCTCAATGCTCAAGCTATCAAGCAAAGCAAAAGCAAGTTCACAAAGGATCTATAGCAACTAAGGTACCTGAAAACAATCCAACATAATTAGTGCACAACTCAAAAAAGAAAGTCAACAGACAACAGACAGTCAACTGTACATAAACAGACAAACAAGCATCAATGCACAAAGGTGCAAGCCACAAAGCCTAAGCTTAAGCTTCAAAGCCTACAACACAAACTCAAGATTAGTCATCAACAAGCAATGGATCAACTCCAAATGAGTGAATATCATCAAGCATGGCAACTGTGCTTTTCAACCTGAAACAAAGCTCAAATGTGAGAGGCAAACCTCTAGGACAAGGCCTAGGGTCAAAGAGGGAGCAATAAACCAAAACAGAACATGAAAATTGGCAAGAATCAAGTTTAATCAATTAAGAACAATGTCCAAGTGGTCTCATATCCATATCATCAACCAATTTCATTTCATAAGGCATTTAGTGCAAAGCATGCAAGTTCAAAGCTCATAGAAGCAAACAGAATGAATCAATCCACATCAACTCAAAAACAATTCAATAAATCCCAAGAAAAATCATGGCTAAACAGCAATCATCTTAGGATCATCACACCAAAATTCAAGTCATTTGGATAAGTGGAAACAGGTCAAATAAAATCCATAAGGCAAGGTATGCACAAAGCAACTCAAATGAAGCACAAATAGATGCATCAACTTCACACAAGCATAAAACAGAATCCAAACATGATATGGACATCAAACCAAAGCCATGGCAAACTTCAAGGTGTCTAGAATACATGTGCAAAATTTCAGGTCCATCCAATAAACATCAAGAATTTCACAAATCATTTAAGATCAACACTCATTAAAAGTCCAATTATGACCAAACAGAAGAGAAATTCTCAAACAAATTGGAAATGCACTCAAAAATTCCATAAACATTCACAAGCATTCCTAACATCCAGAAGAATCAACATGCAAAAATTCAGAGCATTTGACATTTATTTGGTATGGTAAATAAAATCAGCAAATTGGACAAGAAATGGTGTGACACACATTGTCACACCTCCAATGATCAGCTCATATCTCCACAACCAGAAATGATAAAATCACAAACTCAATGCCAAAATGTCCCTAAGGATCTCTAGTTTACACATGCAAATTTTCAGCTTCATTGGATTAAGCATCATCATTTCACAATCAAAATAACAAGCAAGGTGCAAGAAAACACATGTTCACACATTCCCTAAGCAAAATAAAAATCCACACCTGCACAAATTCTGGAAAAATCCTCAAAAAATAGTAGAGATCTTGATGAACATAATGGAAAAAAACTCATCTCATTTGGACAAATATTTTTGGAGTTATGAATTTTTTAATGTGGAGAAAAAATAAAAAAATGCATGATGAAGGCATGGTGTGAACATGAAGCATAACATGAATAAAATGCCAAAGCCAATTTGAAAATGCTGCAGCCAAGACTCGAACCACGTTGGCATTTAAAAGTGGCGCGCGCTTAAGTGAAACGCTGCGTTTCACTTAAGCTTATGTGGCGCGGCAAGTGAATCCTGGCCAATCAAAGAGCCAAGTAGGATAACATGCAACCAATGCCTGAACACAAACATCAAAAGCCATGCAAGCAGCGCGCAAATGGATCAAATCTCTTCCTGGAAACACAAACCCTAAACCTTCATCGTGTTCTTCCCTAATTTTCCAGGTGATGAACATTTGTCCCAGAAATCAATAAGCGATACATCATCGTGTTCATCTTCTAATGCACAACAACATGCTAACATCCATTTAACCTAATTCTAACTAACATGTCCAGATCGAGCAAGATAAGTTTTACATCTCAAACTTAGATTCACAATATCTCTCTCAATTCTTGATGAAAATTAAAAGCATAAAGTTCAGTGTACTCATGGATCCAAGATCTATCAAATGCACATCCTAATTTCATGAATCTTGAGACTCGAAATCTAACCTTCAAAGATTGACAGAACTGGAATCGTACTTTTCTGGCCTTGGCAAGGTGAAACAGGTGATCCTCGAGGCTTGTGTGAGTGAATGGATGCAAAAGGATAGCTCAATCTTGCTTGATGTAGCTCAAATTCGCATTTGCCATTAATGAAGCTTGATGCAACAGTCCTCGAAACAGCACGAAAATGATTGAAATCTAGCTTCAATTCCACTCCAAAATGCTTGTGGATCAAGGATATATCAAGAACTATGCAAGGTTTTTGGAGAATTTTGAAGAAAAGTGGAGAGAAAAAGTTTGTGCAATTTTGTGTTTGGATCTAGATCTGGTTCAAATGGAATGTTAATTGTGTTTTTTGTTATGATTAGCAATATATATGGTTTGCTAATGAGGTTTGTTAAGCATGATTAGCCAAAACAAAAGTGATTAGGGAAATGAAGGTGTTATGCCAAATTGCCAAAATCACCCTTATGCTCACACAAGGCAATGGAACAGTGCGAATTTCACTTGAAACAAGTTGCAAAATCTGTTTGGAGGCAAGTGGAATGGATTGGAAGTGAATGAAATGCATAATTTTCAAATTCAACTTTTCCCTCCAAAATTCAAATTCAATTCACATGGAAAATGCAATATTTTTATGATGAGATTTGATGAATGGTAATGCATGAATTGGATAGAAGAGATCAAAAGAAAGATGTTCCAAAAAGAACCACATGATTTGGCCATTTGGTGTGAAAGTTATCCTCTTTTGAAGTTCACATTTTCTTGACAATGATTTGATCATAACTTGCCAACCACAAATGAGAAATGGATGTTCTTGGACTTTTTGGAAAGTTGAGAGCAAGATCTTCAACTTTCATGTTGGACAAAATTTCATTTGAAGCTTTCTTGGACATGTAAATTTGAGGAGAAGACCTTTCCATTTTTGGCAGTTTGAAATTACAGGTCACTTACTATTTTTGGAAACTTTTCATCTGACCTCAAATTCTTCATTGATGATGTTTGAAATGTCAAATGAGACTTGTATGGACATGAATGAGGCCTCTCTAACCATCTCCCACCTTCAAATCCATGATTTCATGAACAGTTGACCACAGTTGACTTTCTAGGGTTTCAGATGAAATCCATCTTGACTGTTGAGCTTTGAGCACCCAACCTTTGGCCAAACCACTTCAAAATGATCCCTAGGTCACATGAACATGTTGAACCAACCTTAGGGCTTTGCTTCAATAAGAAATGCACATGCTTGCTTGCACAACTGATCCTCCTAACTAGTTGACTGATGACTTGCACTTGGGCAAATGGACAATGCAATGATATGCAGTGGACAATGTAATGTTAATGACCTAACATGAAAATGTATGTACAAAATGGGAGGTGCTACAACCGTATGACAGAACTGGCGACTCTGCTGGGGATAACAAAGAGAGGTTACCTTAAAAAAAAAAAAAAAAGATCACTTATTTGAATCGTCTCTTTACTTTTAAGGGATTGCTTGGGTATTTTTGAGTGAAAGATCCTACACCCGGATTTAGTGTACCCTAGGTAAGTAGCAATAGATCATCGCGACTATCCGGCGTATACTGGAATGGTTAAAATGATGGCTACGGTTAATGTGACGTTTTGGATGTCCTGATGTTCCTCATGTTTACTTAAGGAGAAATTTGGCGTCTGCGTGGTGTCATCAAAGCATTAACCAGACCTTTAGAACCCTAATTGACTCATCCTGGCCATTAGAAAGTAGTGAGATAACTGACTTCGGTTCCGACTGGGGTTGGTTGAGACTCGATACTACACTCTTTGAGATTGGACTTTAGGGAAGCTTTGGTCAACCACTTGGTGTTGCACTGAAGTGGACTTAAGGGAAGGTCAATGATTGGAGATCCTTTTAGAACCCGGTTACTATTCTAGGACAGGTTGAACCAACCAGACTTCAGTGGGGAGGGTACTTACCTTTGGAACTCATGCAAGCCTTAAAACCTAGGAATGATTGCGGTGTGACTTGCTTGTGCTTGTTATTTACTTAACATCTTAACATCATAACATCATAACATCATGGCATTGTACTAACCATTTCAAGGACTTAGGGATTTAACTTTGCTCTGTAGCAGGGCTATGGCTTCCAGGAAGACTATCCGGATCAATTTTGTAGCAATCTCTCCTCAACTGAAGAATTTAGTGTCAGAACTTCCCGATCATGCTCAGTTTATCAAGAAACATGGTTCTCTCCTCAATTTAGTCACCACCGGTTTCAAGGAAGATATGATGAGAGTCCTATTCCAGTTCTTCGATCCTAAACATCATTGCTTCACTTTCCCAGATTATCAGTTGGTGCCCACATTAGAAGAATTCTCCAGGCTGCTTGGGATACCTATCCTTGATCAAACACCTTTCAGTGGTTTAGAAAAGATTCCGAAGTCTGAAGAAGTTGCTGCGGCTTTACACATGACAAAGTCCGATATTGAAACTAATTGGGTAACAAGAAGTGGAGTTAAGGGTTTACTTGCCAAATTTCTGATAAATAAGGCCCGAGAATTCTTAAAAGTTATGGATGTCCATGCTTTCGAAGATGTCCTAGCATTACTAATCTATGGTTTGGTGTTATTTCCTAATCCAGACCAATTCATAGACATGAATGCTATTAAGATATTTCTCACTCATAACCCTGTACCTACCTTGCTTGGAGACATTTTGCATTCCCTTCACACCCGTACTATGAAGAGACAAGGGACTCTCATGTGCTGCATACCTTTATTGTCTAGGTGGTTTATTTCGCACCTTCCTCAATCAGTCTTGAAGAATGAGCAAAATCTGAAATGGTCTCAAAGGATAATTTCGCTCTCCCATTTAGACATCCGTTGGTGTCCGCATCTCGAAGAAAATGTTATCATCATTGACCGTTGCGGAGAATTCTCTAACATACCACTCCTGGGGATAAGAGGAGGTATTACTTATAACCCAGCTTTAGCCCTATGTCAGTTTGGTTATGCTCGAAGAGATGGTCCACATGAGATAATTATCCAAGGCACTGTGTTTGACTATGACAACGATTCCCAAGGTCTCCGCCAAAGGTTTGTACGAGCTTGGGGCATGGTGAAAAGAAGCACTTTAGGACAGAAAAACTCTATTCCTATGGAACCTTATCTCAGATGGGTACGCGCAAGAGCTCGTGAACTTGTCATGCCATATCTTGCAATCGGACCTCTGATTGTCGGACCGGAAGTTGAAGGAGGAACTCCTCAGATCATTCCTTATCCAGATATGCCTACCAATGTTGAAGAATTGAAGAAATCCTGGATCCAGTTGAGAGAGGAAAGGGATACTTTTGAAACTCAGTTTGGTGCAGAAAGAAAGAAAGTATTAGAGCTCACCAGCCAGCTTAATGAGGAACGAAGACTCAATGCATATCTTCGCCCAAAAAGAAGCCGTCCCTGGGAGACTTGAGCTTTCATTGTATTTTTATTATTCTTTTGTAATGAACATTGATTAAAGAAATTATTAATAAAAGTTTCTCTCTTTTTGGTGGTTTACGCAAAGTTAAATTCCAAAAGTCCTTGAAAACATTTCATACATTGCATAGCATAACATAACATTGCATAACAGGTATTCTAAAAGATCAATATTCTCACGGTCTTCCTTCTAAACAGAAAAATGGCCCTCGAACAAACTGTCAAGGATCTCCAGGCTCAGAATGCTCAATTCCAGGAGATGATCTTGAGCTTATCCAAGGGGCAGGAAGAACTGAAGGCTCTTTTGCTCGAGAAGAAGAAAGACAAGAAAGCTGTGAGTTACATTAACCCGGGAAGAAGGCTTAAAGGACAGGCCGCAGGAGTCAAGATTAGAATTCCGAAGGATCAAGAAAAGGAGACAGAGAATGATTCAGCAGAGGAGAATGTTGACCTCTTCAACCCTGAGGACGACGATGAAGATTATGAGAATGAACAGTACTCTCCAAGAGATGGCAAGTACAAGTTGCTGGAAGAACGTATGTTAGCTATGGAGGGTCAGAAGGCGCCCGGTCTGGATTTTGAAAACTTGGGTCTGGTCTCCGATGTGGCCATTCCGCGCAAATTCAAGGTCCCCGCTTTCACTAAGTACGATGGTGCGTCTTGTCCTCAGATGCATCTGAGAGCTTATGTGAGAAAGATTCAGCCGTATACCACTGATAGGAAGCTATGGATCCATTTCTTCCAAGAGAGTCTATCTGGCACACAGTTGGAATGGTATTATCAGCTTGAGAGCTCTAACATCCACACCTGGACTGATTTAGCAACAACTTTCTACAAGCAGTACCAGTATAATTCTGAACTAGCGCCTACTCGGCTACAGTTGCAGAATATGACTATGGGATCTAAAGAAGGCTTCAAAGAATACTCTCAAAAATGGAGGGATTTGGCTGGCAGAGTCAAACCCCCTATGACTGATCGAGAATTAGTGGACATGTTCATGAGTACACTGACTGGCCCATTCTACAGCCATCTACTGGGAAGTTCTTCATCGGGTTTCACTGAACTTATATTGACAGGTGAACGTGTTGAAAGCGGCATTCGAAGTGGAAAGATACAGGCGACTACTTCTGCAAGCACCAAAAGGTCCTACCAGGGGAGGAACGAATCAAATGCTGTGTACGGTCAAAGGGGTCGTAACAAGAAAAATCGTGACCATACCATTGGAGCAGTTACGATTGCAGCACCGCCATCTCAAAACTTCCAACACAGACAAGACAGACCAAGAAGGCAGTTTACCAAGATCAATATGACTTTAGCACAAGCACTGCAGGGTATGCTAAAAGCAAATTTGATTACCCTCAGAGATCCTCCTACGAATCCCAACACTACTTCTCCTCGTTATAATCCCAATGCCAGGTGTGCATACCACTCTGATAGCCCCGGGCATGATACAAACGATTGTTGGTCGTTGAAGAATAAGATTCAGGATATGATCGACGCTGGAGAAATTGAATTTGATCCTCCAGAGACTCCTAATGTCATCACTGCACCTATGCCTAACCATGGCAAGACTGTTAATGCTGTGGATGACAATTCTCACATTTCTAATGTAGCTGATTTAACATCTCCTCTCCTGACCATCAAGAAGAACTTATTGCAAGCTGGTTTATTTCCAGGTTGTGCTGAAAATTGCGATCTCTCTATACTCCGACCCAATGATTGCTTGAAGTTGAGAAATGGTATTCAACGGCTGATGGATGATCGCACAATTCTCTTCGAAAAGATTCCTAAGGTGGAAAACCCTATTGAAGAAATATCTGTGATTGCTAGGTCCAAAGTTCCAGTGAAGATTACCGCTACTAGAGTGCCTGTGAAGATTACTGCTGAGCCCAAGGTAGCTCCTCTAATTATTACTGCACCTGGCCCAGTACCATATTCCTCAAGCAAAGCCATTCCGTGGAATTATGGAGGTGATGTTTACATCCAGGGCGTAAAGCAAGTTGATAATTCTGCTAATCCTAATGGCATTGTTGGGACTAGTAAAATTACTCGAAGTGGAAGGATCTTCTCTCCAGAAATCTCACCTCCTGCCCTTGAAACTCGAGGAAAGGAACCAGTCAACCCCTCTCAGTCAGAGACACCGGTCGAAGTTACTACCGAAGATGTTGCCAAACAAGAAATGGAAGAAGTGCTGAAAATCATCCGCAAGAGTGATTTTGACGTGGTAGAACAGTTGGGGCATACTCCATCTAAGATCTCGATGTTATCCTTGTTGTTATCTTCTGAATCTCATGCCAATGCATTGATAAAATTCCTGAAGACCGCTCATGTACCTCAGGAGACGTCCGTCGATCAGTTCGAAAACTATGTTGCTAACCTGACTGTTGACAATGGCCTAGGTTTTTCCGATGCTGACCTGACACCAGCAGGAAAGAATCATAATAAAGCTCTGCATATCTCCATTGAGTGTAAGGGGATCACTCTGTCTCATGTGTTGATCGATAATGGCTCTTCTTTGAACGTGCTACCGAAAGCTGTGCTCGATAAACTTGACTGTAAAAGCATTGAACTGAAACCTAGTGATGTTGTGGTGCGTGCTTACGATGGTGCGAAGAGCGTTGTCCACGGTGAAGTGGTTCTCCCTATCAAGATAGGACCTCAAGTCTTCAACACTATCTTTCACGTAATGAACATTCGTCCTGCCTATTCCTGCTTGCTGGGACGCCCTTGGATTCATGGGGCAAGTGCTGTAGCTTCGTCTCTCCATCAAAAGCTGAGGTATCCAATAGAGGGTAAGATCGTCACTGTGTGTGGGGAAGAAGAGTATATTGTCAGTAGTGTGCATACCTTCAGATACGTCGAGATGGATGGTGAATTCTTTGAGACTCCGTCTCAGTCATTTGAAGTAGTTCCTCCGACTAATCCTGTCCTTAAGCCAACTTCCTGTGTGCCCAAGGTTATTCGTGCTCCTCCTGCTATGATTTCTCTGAAGGACGCTCAAGCCGTGGTTGAAGAGGGTGGTCGTACTGGCTGGGGTCAACTGATCGATGTACCATACAAGTCTGATAGATTCGGCCTGAGATTTAGCTCTGAGAAGGTAGTCAAGAATCAGATTAATGCTGTAGAAGATGCTGACAGCGATTGCGACCTGGATAGCTGGATTTTCCCAACAATTGGTGACGGACTCAATAATTGGAAGGCTGAAGACACTATCCCGATTTCCTTTAGTCAGGAGTAATTGTTTTTGTCTAGATTAATGTTGTAAATTTTTAATATTTTACAATTGAACTTCTTAAAGCATTGTGTCTATGCCCGGGGCACAATAGCTAATTTGTTAAGGGTTTTGTCATTTTCATAAGCATATTCACATTCAATAAATCAATGGACTTTTTGCATTCAAATATTGCGCTCTTTATCTTTCCTGTCATCTTCCAAACAAGCTATGTTTTCTTACACACACTCACGTAACAAATTGCAGATCCATACCCACTCTGGATCCTATTGATAATGGTTCTACTACTGTTCATTATGACTTTGAAAATCCGATCTACCAAGCCGAGGACGGAAGTGAGGAAGATTGTGAAGTACCTGGAGAACTTGCCAGACTGTTACTGCAAGAAGAAAGGACTATACAGCCGCACAAGGAGTCAGTTGAAACTATAAATCTGGGTACCGAAGTGGACAAGAAAGAAGTCAAAATAGGAGCAGGCTTGGAAAACAGTGTCAAAGGAAGATTGATTCAGATGTTACATGACTATGTAGAGATTTTTGCTTGGTCTTATGAAGACATGCCAGGACTGGATACTGATATAGTAGTGCATCGGTTGCCAATGAAGGAAGATTGTCATCCTGTTAAGCAAAAGGTTCGTCGCATGCGTCCTGAAATGTCTGAGAAAATCAAAGCTGAGGTTATGAAACAATTTGATGCAGGTTTTCTGGCTGTTACTTCTTACCCTCAATGGGTTGCTAATGTGGTACCAGTGCCAAAGAAGGATGGTAAGGTGCGAATGTGTGTAGATTATAGAGATTTGAATAAAGCAAGTCCCAAGGATGACTTTCCACTACCGCACATTGATGTTCTGGTAGATAACACCGCTCAACACAAGGTATTCTCATTCATGGATGGATTCTCAGGTTATAACCAGATTAAGATGGCACCTGAAGACATGGAGAAAACTACGTTTGTGACGCAATGGGGCACTTTCTGTTACAAAGTAATGCCATTCGGTCTAAAGAATGCAGGGGCAACGTACCAGCGGGCTATGGTGGTTTTGTTCCATGATATGATCCATCATGAAATAGAGGTATATATGGATGACATGATAGCCAGATCTCATACTGAAGAAGAACATCTCGATCATTTATACAAACTGTTTGAGAGGTTGAAGAGGTACAAGTTGAGATTGAACCCGAACAAATGCACCTTTGGAGTAAGATCCGGTAAGCTCTTGGGCTTTATTGTCAGTGGTAAAGGAATTGAGGTTGACCCGGCTAAGGTGAGAGCTATTCAAGAAATGCCAGTTCCCCGTACAGATAAAGAAGTCAGAGGTTTCTTGGGACGCTTGAATTACATTGCCCGATTTATCTCCCATTTGACTGCTACCTGCAAACCCATCTTCAAATTACTGAGGAAAAATCAAGAGATGATATGGAATGATGAATGTCAAGAAGCTTTTGACAAAATCAAGAAGTATCTCCAGGAACCTCCAATTCTGATACCACCAGTTGAAGGAAGACCTCTAATCATGTATTTGACCGTGTTAGAAAATTCAATGGGGTGCGTGTTGGGGCAACATGACGAGTCTGGTCGAAAAGAGCATGCCATATACTACCTTAGCAAAAAGTTTACCGACTGTGAAACAAGATACTCACTGCTTGAGAAAACTTGTTGTGCTTTGGCTTGGGCTGCTCGCCGACTAAGACAGTATATGTTGAATCATACCACTTTATTGATTTCTAAGATGGATCCTATCAAATATATATTTGAGAAACCTGCCCTCTCCGGAAGAATAGCAAGATGGCAGATGATTTTAACAGAGTATGATATCCAGTATACTACCCAGAAAGCAATCAAAGGAAGCGTGCTAGCTGATCATTTGGCTCATCAAGCGGTGGATGATTACCAATCTATGAATTTTGAGTTCCCAGATGAGGATGTCATGCTTGTCACTGATTATGAAGAGCCTGGACCGGATGAAGGACCCGAACTGGGATCCCGATGGACTATGGTTTTTGATGGATCTTCTAATGCATTGGGCAACGGTGTTGGTGTTGTAATTATTTCTCCCAGGGGTTGCCATACGCCTTTCACTGCTAGACTATGTTTTGATTGTACCAATAATATGGCTGAGTATGAAGCATGTATTTTGGGACTCAGAGCTTCTATAGACCTAAGAATAAAGTTTTTGAGTGTGTACGGAGACTCAGCATTAGTAATCAGTCAGATCAAAGGAGAATGGGACACTAAACATCCGAATCTCATCCCTTATCGAGAGCAGGTGTTGACATTAATCCTATACTTTGAAGAGATTACATTCGAACATATTCCACGAGAAGAGAATCAGTTGGCGGACGCATTGGCTACCATGTCATCCATGTTCAGAGTCAGATGGGACAGTGAAGCTCCCATGATCACCATTGAACGATTAGATGAACCAGCATATTGTTATGAACTTAATACTGAGGGAGTAGAGGAGAAACCTTGGTTCCACGAAGTAAAAAGATATTTAGAAACTCAGGAATACCCTGAAGGGGCATCCATCAATGACAGAAAATTCCTGAGGAAGTTCTCCGCTAAATTCTTTTTGAGTAATGGAGTATTATACAAACGTAATCATGATTCGACTTTGCTTCGCTGTGTGGATAAAAAGGAAGCAGAAAAGATTATGGAAGACATGCATGACGGTATTTTTGGGACTCATTCTAGTGGACATACGATGGCCAAGAAGATTCTGAGATCAGGGTATTATTGGTCTACCATGGAAGCTGATTGCCACCATCACTCCAGAACCTGTCACAAGTGCCAGATCTATGCGGATAAAGTACATGTGCCTCCTGCTCCATTAAACGTGTTGACAACCCCTTGGCCCTTTGCAATGTGGGGCATTGATATGATTGGAGAGATTAAACCTACTGCTTCTAACGGACATCGTTTCATTCTTGTTGCTATTGATTACTTTACAAAGTGGGTAGAGGCGGCCTCATTTGCTTCTGTCACCAAGAATGTGGTGGCACGGTTCATCAAGAATAGTCTCATTTGTCGGTATGGCATCCCCGAAAGAGTTATCACTGATAATGGTACCAATTTGAACAACAAGATGATTACTGAACTCTGCACGCAGTTCAAAATAAAACACCATAACTCTTCTCTGTACCGGCCAAAGATGAACGGCGCCGTGGAGGCTGCTAATAAGAATATCAAGAAGATCATACAAAAGATGACAGTAACGTACAAAGACTGGCATGAGATGTTACCGTTTGCTCTCCATGGTTATCGCACTTCAGTGCGCACTTCGACAGGGGCAACTCCGTTCTCTTTAGTCTATGGAATGGAAGCCATTTTACCAGTGGAAGTTCAGATTCCCTCTCTAAGAATCATGAAAGAGGCGGGCTTAGATGAAGATGAATGGATTCAGACTCGACTCGATCAGATAAATTTGATTGATGAAAAGAGACTTGCGGCTGTTTGTCATGGGCAGATATATCAGAAGCGCATGACCCAGGCATTTAACAAAAAGGTCAAGAGACAGGTGTATCAAATTGGCGACTTGGTAATAAAGCGTATCATTCTACCACAAGGTGATCCCAGAGGCAAATGGACTCCCACATACGAAGGGCCATTTGTAGTTAAGAAGGTATTCTCTGGTGGAGCCATGATGTTTGCTACAATGGATGGCGAAGATTTCCCGCATCCCGTGAACGCGGACATAGTTAAAAAATACTACGCATAAAAGAGACACGCTAGGTCGACGTATCTAGGCAAAAATAAGGGCATCCCGGCGAACCAAAAAGGTTCGGGCAAAAATTAGGGATAAACATATAAAAAGGTACACCCGGCAAGTCGAAAACCTGAAAAGGCGGCTTGGGCAAAAAAGGGTATCCTGGTGGACTGAAAACCTGAAAAGGCGGTCCAGGCAAAATTAGGAATCAAAGCGTATGACTATGTCCCGTTCTCAGTCAGCTTCACCCAAGTTCAAAGGACTGAACAAGCTAATCACTTTTATGCGACAGCAGGAGATGAGAGGCTTGAAGACATAATGACAGTAGTGGAATTAAAATCAATAGGACTTTTTCTGCATAGCTTTCTCTTTGTTTTCTTGACAATCTCCTCTTACTAGGATTTCTGTCTCTTTGTACACAAATTGCCTGTTTATAGGCCTTCTTTCAAAGTCAATGCAATTTTATTTCCAAAAAAAGGATGCTTTTGTTTTACTTTCTCTGTTTTGTTTGCATAAACGTCCATTGATTTAATTCGAATTAACGATATGCGTTTGAACATGATTGATGTTTACCAAAAATACATGCATAAAATAGCAATAGCAGTTACAAAAGGACTTTAGGGTCGAGGATAAAGTCTTACCATGCTTTCCGATGAATCCAGTTGCTAATCCTATTCCCCAGCAAAACCAGTTATTTCCCAGAAGAAACTGGCATTACTAGACAGACTGGTCATCTCTTCCATCCCCGGCCAGGCTCTGTTGAATATCTCTACCATCAGACAGAAATCAAGTATCCCCAGCTAAGAAAGGGTCATCAATACAAGTATCTCCAACCAGAATATTGGGATTTATTTTCCCCTAGAAGAACTTTTCAGACGCATAATTCATTCATTACATCATTTCACAGCATACGCATGCATGCATTGTTCGCATTTATTTTCAGAAGCATAAAACATCTCATGCATCATGACATGGCATGAAGCTAACTTTATTTTTCAGGTTAATTATCCTCCGGATACGGTCAAAATAAAGATCCATTCAGACGGACATCCTTATCGATTACATTTACATCTTTCAGATATAATCCACATGAACATCCATTCCGACAGGAACTCTGATATCCTCCTAATGCCTAACGTATGGTTCCTCCAACTGTTCCAATACGGTCTAGCGTACGACCCATTTGGATGTTTGTCCCCTCAGATACGATCTAGCGTATGATCCATTCTGATCTTTATTCCTCCGATACTACCTAGCATTCTGAAACGTGGTCTAGCGTACGACTACCCTTTCATCCTCAGATACAGCCTGATGGACGGCTTATTCTGCAACTCGGATACGATCTAGCGTACGATCCATTCTGATCTTTCATCCTCAGTGAAGTCACCCGTCTAAGGGACAACTCATTCTGCTATTCAGATACGATCTAGCGTATGATCCATTCCGATCCTCTATCCCCAGCAGCGTACGACGCACTCTGCAGCTCTCATCATCAAACTTCCTGGATGGCATCTCTAAGCCCATCTCCATCAAGACTAACTTTTAATCAGCAAATGCAAATTTTTGGGGCATTCTAGTGTTCAAAAATCTTCCACCTCCAGACCACGAATGGCGTACATACCATTCTAACTCTCTCGGTTCAAGAATATTGAACAGGGGCAGCTGTCATACCCTAAAATTTGCTCGTTAATCTTGCAAGACATTTTTCAAGGCACTCCAACTCATTTTTCAAGGGATTGATCTTAAGAAAACAAAGACCCAGCACACAGGTGGCCAAATCCAGAAAATGGCTTAAAATGGCTTGCTCGCTAGGCGAGCAAAATCATTCGCCTAGCGAATCCTTCGCTGCACCACTCGCCTAGCGAAGCTTGCGAATACCAGAATTTTTGGGCTTCATTCTGAGCCCATCAGGTCGCAAAAATCATTATAAATAGCAGAGCTTCATTCACAAACAGAAGGACAGAAACGGACGGACAAAAACCCTAGCAAGGAAACCCTAACAGAAGCAACCGAGCAAACCCTGGAGGCTAACCAAGAGAATTCAGAGCAACCCTAAAGGAAACCCTGAAGGAAACTCATCTGCACAAAGGTTACCTCCGCCCAACTCAATCCGGCGCCAACCCTAAGAGTGACTTGCCAATTCAAGGTTGCAATTCAATTGCAAACAGGTTTACATTACTATTACCGCTTTATGTTCTTAATTTACATGTGGCATTATGATTGAATTTATAAAAACATCTTAAGTTTTCGCATGGGGATTTAAGTATGTATGGATATCTTGAACGTTTAACCATGTAATTTCTGTAATGGATGCCATAGGGTTTGGAGCTCGCTGAAATCGTACTGTTCTTAAATTCAAAACCCGCAGCCGTTCGCTAGCACATCGCTAAGCGAACCTGTAGCGAGTGTTCGCTAAGCCCTCGCTAGGCGAGGCAGCAGCGAACGTGACAGTCGCTGATTTTTCTGTTCTGATCTTTGCTCATCTGACAAGTTTTATTATCACCATGCATTGTTTATCTGACACTATTACTGTCGAGATTCCTTTTGTTTGGTGCAATTCTCGATTGCACCCTGATTTGGTATTCTGACCTATTTGCTGAATTTTGTAAGGGTTCACATACTCCCGGAAAAGGTAGCCTGCTAGGTGTTCCACTTTATTTGTGGGATACCCTTATGGAGATTCATCCTAATTACCTAATTGATTATAATGTGGAGATTCATCCTAATTGCCTAATTGATTATAAAATATTGCCTTTGAATATGTGATCTTGGACCTCTCTTTGTTGCCCTACGGTATTACGGTATTACGGTCATGTCCCGCGAATGTGGGGATACACTTAGCAAAGACCCTTCGATTAAATCATCATGTCCCTATAAAATAAATCATAGTCCCTCGGATGTTGCCTGCGAATATATGATTTTGTCCCTCGATGACCCGTCGCTGTAGCCTACGGTTAAATGATGATCGTCCCTTCGAATGCTAAGGTATCCTCACAAATGTTGCCTTCAATGACCAATCGATGACCCTACGATGTCCCTTACATCCAAAGGATAAAACTACTTACTTCTCAATAGTAAGGACAGTTTTACCCTCATAAGGATAGGAAATGCCCATAAAGACCTTGAGTAGGTATAACTCTTAAATGCTGAATCACAATTTAAAAATACTTTTCACGTTTCATATTTTGCAAAACATCTATTAGAAAATCACCACTTGGTATACATTCGTACTAGAATCATTGCCAAGTTATATTTTTCTAAACAGCTTTCAAAATTAAACGAGATAAATACTTTGTATACATTCGTACAAGAATCATTACAAAGTTAAACTCTCTTCTCAAAACATTTTCTAAGCAATTCACAAACACTTTTTCAGCCAAGAAAAATATAAGTGATCAAGCAATTAAGAGCCCATGGATAACCATGGATACAAAGGGTGCTAACACCTTCCCTTTGTATAATGTACCTCCCGAACCCAAAATCTAATTGAGGTT
Organism: Lathyrus oleraceus; assembly: GCF_024323335.1. Classification (NCBI taxonomy): domain Eukaryota; kingdom Viridiplantae; phylum Streptophyta; class Magnoliopsida; order Fabales; family Fabaceae; genus Lathyrus; species Lathyrus oleraceus. The sequence goes on along the minus strand of NC_066580.1, from coordinate 77,402,088 downwards.
CACCGTATGACACTGTCATATCAAGGAGTGCCTATGAGGTATAGTGGTGTAATCGTCAAAGCTTTTGACGGTTCACGCAAAACAGTGATAGGTGAAGTGGACCTTCCAGTAAAGATAGGTCCGAGTGACTTCCAGATTACTTTCCAAGTAATGGATATCCACCCGGCCTACAGTTGTCTATTGGGAAGGCCATGGATCCACGAGGCGGGAGCTGTTACCTCCACGTTACATCAAAAGCTCAAATTTGTGAAGAATGGCAAACTTGTCATTGTTGGCGGGGAGAAGGCGCTGTTGGTTAGCCACCTATCATCTTTCTCTTATGTCGAAGCTGAGGATGAGGTTGGAACTCCGTTCCAAGCCTTATCTATTACTGTTGAAAAGAGAGTTGGGGAACCTATGTCCTCATTGAAGGATGCAAAGAAGATTGTTAAAGAAGGAAATGTCGATCAGTGGGGGAGAATGGTAGAGGTCTCCGATAATAAGAATAGAATCGGTCTGGGTTTTCAGCAAGGATCCTCAGCTGCTAGATCAGAGGATATATAACTTAGCTTCCGTAGCGGAGGGTTCATTCATGGCAATGAACAACACTTAGTTGTTGTGCTAGATGATGACGAAGAGGAAGACTGCACCAATTTTGTGACGCATGGAAAAGCTTGCAACAATTGGACTGATGTTGATATTCCTGTTATTTTGCATCGATCTAAGTAATTGCTTTTATTTGTTTTTGAAAATCCTTCTCCTATGCCTAAGGGAGAAGTGAACATTGTTGGGCATTTTCAAATTTGATCATCAATAAAATATAATTCTATTCATCCACATCTATGATGTTTTTGTTTTTACTTTATTCTTTATTCTGAAAATGGTAATCACAAAAAACATAAATAAATAAATAAATAAACTTGTCCATCTGCATAATATTTGGTAACAATTCACTTCTCTAAAATCAAAATATCAAATTATTATGCAGGTGGTTTCTAACCCCATTGAATACAATGATCCTTCTCCTTCTCCAAATTTTGAATTCCCTGTGTTTGAGGCCGAGGAGGAAAGTAATGAAGAAGTGAGTGATGAATTGTCTCATCTTCTTGAGCATGAAGGAAAAGCCATTCAGCCATTCGAAGAACAGATTGAGCTAGTCAACTTGGGTTCCGAGGTTGATGTGAAGGAAGTCAAGATTGGGTCTCGACTGTGTCCAGATGTTAAGAAGGGGTTGATTGATCTTCTTCGAGAATATTCAGATGTGTTTGCTTGGTCCTATCAAGACATGCCTGGTTTAGATTCTGAGAAAGTGGAGCATAGATTGTCGTTGAAGCCAAAGTGCCTGCCAGTCAAGCAAAAGTTGAGAACTCATCCTGATATGGCAGTAAAGATCAAAGAAGAAGTACATAAGCAGATTGATGTTGGTTTCCTTATTACTGCTGAGTATCCATAGTGGGTGGCCAATATTGTGCCTGTGCCAAAGAAAGATGGAAAAGTCTGCATGTGTGTTGATTATAGAAATTTGAATAAAGCCAGTCCGAAAGATGATTTTCCTCTGCCACACATTGATATGTTAGTAGACAATACTGCTAAATTCAAAGTCTTTTTGTTTATGGACAGATGTTCCGGTTATAATCAGATCAAGATGGCACCCGGAGATATGGAGAAGACCACATTCATTACACCTTGGGGAATATTCTGTTATAGAGTGATGCCTTTCGGTTTGAAGAATGCTGGTGCAACTTACCAAAGAGAAATGACTACTCTTTTTCATGATATGATGCATAAAGAGATTGAAGTATATGTCGATGACATGATTGCTAAATCAATTTATGAAGAGGAACATGTTGAGCATTTGTTAAAATTATTCCAACGTTTAAGGAAGTATAAACTCCGCTTGAATCCCAGTCAGTGTACTTTTTATGTTCGTTCTGGTAAGTTGTTAGGCTATATTGTCAGCGAGAATGGTATTGAAGTTGATCCTGCCAAGGTCAAAGCAATACAAGAGATGCCTGCGCCCAAAACCGAGAAGCAAGTCAGAGGTTTTCTCGGCCACTTGAATTATATCTCAAGATTCATCTCACACATGACTGCCACATGTGCGCCTATATTCAAGCTTCTTTGGAAAGATCAGTCTTGTGATTGGACCGAAGATTGGCAGAAATCTTTTGACAGTACTAAAGAATATTTGCTTGAGCCTCTGATTCTGTCTCTGCCTGTTGAAGGAAGACCGTTGATCATGTATTTGATTGTGCTTGAAGATAGTATGGGTTGTGTTCTAGGTCAGCAAGATGAGACTGGAAAGAAAGAATTTGTAACTTACTACCTCAGTAAGAAATTCACCGACTGTGAGACTCGGTATTCTATGCTAGAGAAGACTTATTGCGCATTGGCTTAGGTTGTTAAGCGTCTGCGTCAGTACATGTTGAATCATACCACTTGGTTGATATCCAAAATGGATCCAATCAAGTATATATTTGAGAAACCTTCTTTAACTGGGAGGATTTCCCGTTGGCAGATGTTGTTATCAGAGTATGATATTGAATACCGATCTCAAAAAGCGATCAAAGGTAGTATCTTGGCTGACCATTTGGCTCACCAACCAATTGAAGATTACCAGTCAGTACAGTATGATTTTCCTGATAAAGAGATCTTGTATTTGAAAATGAAAGATTGCGATGAACCATTACTTGAAGAAGGGCCAGAGCCTGGTTCCCGTTGGGGCATGGTGTTTGATGGAGCTGTTCATCAGTATGGTAATGGCATTGGGGAAGTAATCATTACTCCTCAAGGCACGCATTTTCCATTTACAGCTAGATTGACTTTCAAGTGTACAAACAATATGGCAGAATATGAAGCCTGTATTATGGGGCTTGAAGAGGCCATTGATCTCAGAATCAAGCATTTAGATGTCTTTGGAGATTCAGCTTTTGTGGTAAATCAGATCAAAGGTAAATGGGAGACGAATCAACCCGATTTAATACCGTATAGAGATTATGTGAGGAGGATTTCAACTTTCTTTACAAAGGTTCAGTTTCATCATATCCCTCGAGATGAAAACCGGATGGCAGATGCTCTTGCAACGTTGGCATCAATGATTATAGTGAAGTATTGGAATAAGGTTCCCAATTTGACTATGATGTGTCTTGATAGGCCAGCTCATGTGTTTGTTGTTGAAGAGGTCAAAGATGAAAAGTCGTGGTATTATGATATTAAGTGTTTCCTCCAAAGTCAGATTTACCCGCATGGGGAATCTTTCAAAGATAAGAAGACTTTGAGGAGATTAGCCGATAATTTCTACCTGAATGGTGATGTGTTGTACAAGAGAAACTTCTATATGGTTCTGCTCAGATGTGTGGATAGACACGAAGCATACCTATTGATGACTGAAGTCCATGAAGGTTCCTTTGGTACTCATTCCAATGGACATGCAATGGAGAAGAAGATGTTGCGAGCAAGTTACTATTGGCTGACAATGGAATCTGACTGTTGCAATTTTGTGAAGAAATGCCACAAATGTCAAATTTATGCAGATAAGATTCATGTTCCTCCAACACTGTTGAACGTCATTTCCTCTCCATGGCCATTCTCTATGTGGGGAATTGATATGATTGGCATGATTTTGTCCAAAGCATAGAACGAACATCGTTTCATTTTGGTGGCAATTGATTACTTCACCAAATGGGTTAAAGCGGCATCGTATGCGAATGTAACCAAGCAAGTTGTTGTAAGGTTTATCAAGAATCAGATCATATACCGTTATGGTGTGCCAAGCAAGATCATTACTGATAATGGATCAAACTTGAATAATAATATGGTGGAAGCTCTTTGCAAAGACTTCAAGATTGCACATCATAATTCCTCTCCCTACAGACCCAAGATGAATGGGGTTGTTGAAGCTGCAAACAAGAACATTAAGAAGGTTATTCAGAAGATGGTTGTAACATACAAAGATTGGGATGAGATGCTCCCATTTGCTTTGCACGGGTATCATACATCCATCCGCACTTCAACAGGGGCAACCCCTTTCTCACTTGTTTATGGTATGGAAGCAGTGCTCCCCGTGGAGGTTGAGATTCCATCATTGTGTGTGCTCATGGAAGCCAAGTTGACTGAGGCTGAATGGTATCATACCAGATATGATCAGTTGAATTTGATTGAAGAGAAGAGATTGACTGCCATGTGTCATGGTCAGTTGTACCAGCAGAGGATGAAGAAAGCTTTTGATAAGAAGGTTAGACCTTGTGTATTCAGAGAAGGTGACTTTGTGCTCAAAAAGATTCTATCTTTCAAGCCAGATTCTAGGGGAAAATAAACTCCTAATTATGAAGGCCCATATGTTGTTAAGAGAGCTTTTTCAGGTGGTGCATTGATCCTTACAACTATGGATGGTGAAGAGTTCACTCGTCCTGTGAATGCAGATGCAGTCAAGAAATACTTCGCCTAAAAAAGAAAAGAACAGCTCGCTAAGTTGAAAACCTGAAAGGGCAATTAGGCAAAAATGAGAGTCTCGGTGGGTTGAAAACCCGAAAGGGCGATCCAGGAAAAAGTTAGAGACATAAAACAGAAAGATTATCCCGATAAATTGAGTACCCCATCTTGGGGAAATTTATGCAAAAATTAGGGATTATGGCAAGTAAATGCATCCTGCTAATCTTCAGTATTGAAGACACTTTTGAGCACAACGGTCGACGGTGATTCATCATCCCCAGTAGCGGCCAAAAGCATAGTGGATATCAAGAGTTGATAGAAGGATTAGTGGTCGTTGTATTCAATGTAACCCTTTTCCATGTAAATTATCATTTTCAACTTTGTAAAAATCTATGGAGTCTTGTCATTTACAGACTATCATTCTATTAAATAAAGTTGAGCTTTTATCCAATTGTTTCTACTCTTGTTTATTTCAGCAAATAGTTTTAAAATTTTATTATGATTATTTTTGAAATTAAAGTTTTAATCAAAATCGTTTTTCTTAAAACATATAAAAGCATGAATTTTAAGCAATTGATTTAATTTAAAAGGAATATCAACAGTGGTTCGAAAACAGTAAGCCCTAAGTGTGGAGCAGTATTGGTTCTCCCCAAGCAGTAGGCGCAATTTCTCTTTCATCCCCGACAGCGTTGTTCAACACTCGGTGTTTATTGATTTCTCTAGACGGTTGATTATTCGCTATTCCCTAGTGAAGTCGCCAGCTGAGTTGGTTGATTGATCCCCTACGGAGTTAGTATTTATTCCCCAACTGAGAATGGTTTCCTCAGCAGTTCGTGTGGTTGCGGTAGAACTTTGGTTTCCCCACCAATCACCACCTGATTCGCTCCCAGTCAGAGTTTTCTCCTAGTTTCTGAGCAGTTATTTGTGTTTATCCTCTACACGGTTGTCTCCCATTTGATATGGTGTTGACCTAAAATTCCCCGCAGACTCGATAACAGTTTTTCTTAGCAAATCTCCTCTTTCCCCAGCTAGATTTAAGTCGTTGGGACGTTGATCTCTTTTCTCCAGCAGTTGTCTCCCTCTTTTGTGGATTGACCCAGAATTGTACCGGTGATTCAAATTTGTGACACCTTTGTATCCTTTGCGATCGTTTTGTCAGCATAATCATCACATATACATATACATGTACATATACACTCACATATTCCATTATTGCATCATTATTATTGTTGATTCACTCATGTGATTCTTAATCTTTGTTATGGTGGTACCTTATTCCCATACAAATTTGGTGTTTGTCCTCCCTCCATTCTAGAGTGTCAGCCCCTTTAAGCAGAAAGACTTTAACCTTTCTCCTTTTCCCACTGAGTTATTTCCTCGTGGATGATTATTATTTCAGTTTCCTCCCCAGTGGATTCTCTGGATGGAATCACTCCTCTTGAGTTATATCCTCATTGGGTTGAGTCTTGATTGACCGTTTCTTTCTAGACCTTACCTAGATAGATGTTTTGAGTCTCCTAAGAGTTTATTACCCAATAACTGGTAATATTCTTCTTAGCCTACAGTTTGTCACTTCTTGCCCAATACCCAAAAAAAGTACCCCTATTTTTCTCCTCAGTGGAGTACCCAGCAGATTCATTTTTTATGTCTCCTCAAGAAGTCTATCCTTGATATGTCCATCTTAACCAATGACAGATATTTTCTTCCCCTGCTTTGAGTTTATTCTTGATATGTTCATCCTAACCGATGACGGGTTTTCTTCTCTTTGCAATCTTCTGCCCAGTAACCGGTAGATGTAAATCCTGCTTTTCTTTCCCCTTGCAGAGTTTATCCTTGATATGTTCACTTTAACCGGTGACGGATACTCTCTTGTTTGGTATTTTATCCAGTAACTAATAGATATAATTCCTATTTCCCTCCTCACAGAGTCTATCCTTGATATGTTCATCCTAACCGATGACGGATTTTCTCTTTGATGGTATTCTACCCAGCATTCGATAGATGTAATTCCTACTTTTTTTATCAGTTGGTTTATCCTTGATAGGTTCATCTTAACCGATGGCGTATATCCTCCTTGGCATCCCCAGGCAAGTATATCCTTGATATGTTCATCTTAACTAATGATGGATTTTCTTTCCTTTGAGTCTATCCTTGATATGTTCACTTTAACCGGTGACGGATATTCTCATCTTTGGTCTTCTGCCCAATAACTGGTAGTTGTAAATCCTATTTCTGCAGTTTTCCCTAGCAAGGCTATTCTTACCCAGTAACCGGTAATGAATACTCCCTCCTGGCGGTTCCCAGCGAGTCATCCTTGATATGTTCATCCTAACCGATGACGGGTGTCCTCTCTGTCAGATTTTTATTATCTCCTTACCCAGTAACAAGTAGTGGATAATAAATTTTTGCCCCTCCTGCGTTGAAGTTTATTTCTTCCCTAGTTGAGTTGAGTGCGTATTTCTTTAGTGAAATCGCTTTTCCTGCATGATTCAAGTACTTCAGTTTTATCCTGATCTACTCGTCTCCCCTTCCGATGTTTTTGTTGCCCCGGCCGAGCCCTTCCATTTTATGGAATTCCTCTAGTCCCCCAGCAGTTTTTTAAGTCGTAGCCTGGCCTACGCACGACCTCTTTTATCCCCCTCAGAGTCTCTGTCTCCCCAGTGAGTTTTCCTTACGGAAGGCATTATACTCCTGCGGACCTTCGGTCTCTCTGATTTCTTTTCCTTTGTGGCAATATTTCCCCGTAGAGAATTTTTCTTTTACATTCATATCATATGCATCATGAGGTCTCTTAGGGACCAAAATTTGTTTCTATATGTTGTTATTTAAGCCCATTCTACTGAGTCGATATGAAGATTTTAACCTTCACCTCCTCAATTAGAATGTTCTTAAATAGGGGCAGCTATAAGACTCCAATTTTGACCCTAAGATCCGTCATGCAATTTCATCATATGCATTAACTTTGGGATCATACCTTGGCATCCTCCTTACCCATTTTCCATTGGGTTTGTTTTGGGAGAGATCACCAAGCACCATGAGATTGTATCATACTTGGAAATTATCAATTTTACTAACCAAAATACCAAAAATATGTTTTTGCATTTGCCTAACTCTTTTGTAGGTAGGGCATGATCCCCTTTGATCTATCAAGTTCATATCTAGGGTTTAAAACCCTCATGGCTAAGAGTACAACCAAATAATGGTCCACAATGTTTCAAAGCAACATATATGAGTCCCAATGATCTTTACATGTTATTTTGATCAAGTTTTCTTCAAGAGTTTGGAGTTGGTTTGCCTTGGAAACCCTAGTTTGTCTGAGTGTCTTGAGTAACTTCCTCAACAAGCTTCCTCATCAATTGATCAAATTTCTCAAGGGACACTTCAAATTTCATCATCTTGTGCATATATGATCTACCATGAGCCTAAAAAGTCAATAGAATTGCAAGTTAGAGAGATGGTTGATGGTGGTTGGCCAGATGAATTCATCTGATCAAAACCGGGCCTCCCTAGACCCTATCTCCTACAATTTTCACCATATGAAAATGATTCCAAGAGAAACGTTACTCTAAATTACATTCTAAACAACTTTCATGTTGATACCTAGAGCTAATTTTGCTTGGAAAATCATTTTCTATGTTGAAACATTATAGGTCATTTTGTTTAAACCCTAATTTGAAAGTAAACTTCCCAAGGCTATAACTTGCTCAATTTTTATGAGATGAAAGATTTAGAAGTTGAATAATCAAATTCAAGATGTCTAACTCAACTTTTAGGTATGGAGTGAAAGCTAAATCAACTTTTATGAGCATGTGATATGAGGATACATTATAGGTTATTTTGGACCAAAACCATTGAACAAGTGATTTTCCTCAACTTCAAAAATGCATACCTCTCTCATTCTAAATCCAAATGATGTCAAATTGGTGACCATTTTGAAGGTCTTTTAAATAGATACAACTTTGATGAAGACACGTTTCTTATTTAGAGCTCACATAAAAAGTTTAGTAAGGTGGAACATTGAAGTATATGACTTGACACTTAGAAAAAATTTCAACATGTTGAAATTTCCAAACTTACACCTCAAACTTCACCATGATCCAAGTTCCAAATGGAAAAGTGTTCAACATAAGAGTTGTTCCTCTTGATCTAAGATTTCCAAAGAGTCCTAATTCATTCGTTTTGGATGAGTTTTGCTAGGGATGCGCATGGTGTTAACAGGCCTACATCATTGGTGAAAATCAAAACTTCAAATGATCACATAACATTGCCTTGTAATTCAAGCTTCAAGTGTGCAAGCTTGTGCATGACATTGCCAATTTTGGAAGAAACTTCAAGTGTGCAAATAACACTTCAAATTTCTATAAATAGAGACCCTCTGAGCTCATTTCAAAGGACTTTGCGTGCCAGCTTTGCCCTCTCTCTTCAAACCCTCACAATTCAAAGGAAAACCTGATAATTTTCACTTGAAAATTGAGTTTGAATTTCATTGGTTAAAGATTTAAAAACTCCAGGATCCAAAGCTTCTTACCATTCCTAATCCATTTCTGCAAGTCATTGGAGCAAGATCAAACAAGAATTGAAGCAAGGAAGAGCAAGTTCTACACAACATTGAAGGTATTTTCCAGAATTTTTCTTCTCTTCGATTCTCACTCAATTCTCATCAATTCTCTTGGATCTTTGGTTGTCTGAAGTCCTACCAATGTAGGCAAGAAGATTGAGTTGCTTTGAGGTCAAATCGAAGCAACTCAGTTGACATACCTCAAAATTCAACTCCTCATATCTTTCTATATATTTGGAGTTAGTTAAAATTGAGGTCAGATTCGTGCTCTATGCCATTTTCTCTTTCAGATCATGTCCTCCTTTTTTATTTTAATCATGGTGATGACTGAACCCATCCGGCGAGGTTCGCCTGAGAAGGTGACCGTCTATTTGCTCCGGCAGCGAGGTGGCAAGGTTCTGAGCCATTGATTCAGTTTAAATTGTTTTAATCTCACGCGTTGGTTTGGATGACCACATGTGTAGCACGCTGACTACGTTCCATCATGGAACGCGCGCTTGTGGCCACTTGATCTGCCACCTCAATTAATGAGGGAGATCAAGGGGTCCACGTTTTTTTGTATTATTTTATTTTGATTTTATTCCTTTGATTTTTATTAATTCATATTAATTTTAATATTGATCCAAAAAATATGAGAGTTTCACCAAAAAAAATTAAATAAAATCCTCTTTCATATTTTGAATTAAAATTATTTTTTGGATCATTATTAATATTTTTCATGATTTATTTGATTTTGTAAATATTTTTAATTATTTAAAAATACTTTTAAGTTTCTAAAAATTCTGAAATTTTTTCTCCAATGTCCTTTGACCTTGTTTGACCTATGATAAATCTCATGGCCATTTCTTTGGTGTTTTGATGAGTTATTAGGAATTTGACAAACCATATTTAATTTAATGCATTATTTTTAGTATTTTTAAATTGAATAAATGCCAAATAATTATGTTGAGTCATTTTGATTGCCTTTGTAAGTTTGACTTGTGTTGTTGGGCCTTGGTCAAGGTTGATTTGACTTTGCTAGGTTAAGATCATTGGATTTAGGGGATTGATAGAATATACATTCCATCTCCCAAAATAAATGGATGATCTTAATTTGGTAAAAGTCCTCCCTTGTCCAATTTGAGTTTGATCCACTTCCCCTCCCTCTCCATCTCATTCCCCTTCTTCATGCATTCATGTCATGGACCTATGATATCTCTACATTCTAAGGCTAGTTGGTTGCAAAATCAACATAAGTATGGATGAGATTAGACCACCACTTTTGCATATTCTTTTTGTGTGTGGTATGTTTCATGAGCATAGTCCATTATACTATGTCTCTAATATGCATTTACACCAAAATTCTATTGCCCGGCCTCAAATAGTTGTTACTTCTACATAAGTCCAATTACGATTGCTTAACATAGCACTAAATTTTGACACAAAAGGCATAGCATTCTAGTTAGTGAGATTGTAAGTCTCCCCTCTTTCATGGTATTGTGTGGAAACTTGGCCTTTTTTCCTTCCTTTGGAAGATGTCTTGGTTCAAGGATCCATGCTTGTGATAAGTGGGTTGAGTGTTCTCCAAAGAATGACTTAAACAAAAAATAGCAAAAGCAATACTAACTTCTAACTCATTAACAACTAACATTTAATTTCAAGTCATTTACTTTAATGCACTTTACTTTTAAGCTCTATTCATTTGCCATTATTCATACCATTATAATTGTTTATTTTAAGTTCATTTTCACTTTGTCCATTTGGACCATATTTGTGTGATATATTTTATTTGTGTATATTGTGTTTGGTTGTTTGGTCTTTGACCATTAATGTACATAGTCAAGAACAAAAACCCTAAAAAAAACACCTTGTGTGGACTGTTGGTTTGATCTGAGACTATTGGACTTAGAATTTAGGCAACACTCCCTATGCAAAGGACTTGGTCAATGCCAACTTTCATGTAACCAAGTGCTTGTAATTTCAAACTTCATCTGATACATCATTGAAGATCCATTTGAGTTCATCTACAACATGATCATTGTGAAGCTGTTATTTTGAACCTGTGATTTATGGAATTCATCTGCTACATGGGCAAATTTGAAGAAGATCATGGAGTTGCTAAGCTTGGATGTGGCTATCTTTATTAGATGACTTGCTTCTCAAGTTGAGATATTGTGCATTGTTTGTTGCTTGATTCTAATGTCCAAGGGAATTTGGGTTTCTATATGACATTCTTGTCTATTGGATTGCAACCCATTGGTCAGATCTTTTCAACTCTCAACTTTTAAATTTATGCTTAGGATTAGTCTCTTCATCTCTTCCCTCATTTCTTTAATTTTAAAATTTCTCCCTCATTTCAAAAATCTTATTTTCTTATGTTTGTTGATTTCTAAACTTTGACCATATTGCAAACTAGAAACTTTGGTCTTATGCCATTGCATTTTCAAACTCATTTTTCTTAATCAAACTTGTAAATAGACTTAACCATACTTGACTTAAAATTTTCAAAAGTCAAAAAGAACTAACTCATTCAAACCATTTTTAGGCCTTTGTGCCTTTCAAACTTAAAATTTTGTTAAAAGCAATGTATCCACTTTGAAATTTATACCACGAACTACGAGGTTTTGATCCCTCATTTTTATGTTGATACGTAGCCACAAGTCCGAAGGTCTTGTTAAACACAAAAATATAATTAATGAATTCTTTTCTCATCTCCCCATTTTATTTGCTTTGTAACATCATTTGTACAAAAATACATATGCACACAAGAAAGGGCTCCCTAGGAGTACCTAGGACACTTTGGGTGCTAACACCTTCCCTCTGTGTAACCAACCCCCTTACCTGTAATCTCTGGCATTTTATTAGTTTTGATTTGAAAACTTCTTATTTGTGGGTTTTGTTCGTACTTTTCCATTTTCCCTTGGAAACAATAAAAGCGCGGTGGCGACTCTTGTTATTTGATGTCTAGCTTATCCATAGCTTGATGATCATGAATTTACCGCTACAGAGGCGTTATGGCGAGAGACACTAAAGACTGCAACTTACATCCTAAATGGAGTACCAATAAAGGTAGCTGCCAAAACACCTTACGAGATTTGGACTGGGCGAAATCCTAGTCTAAAATATTTTCATGTGTGGGGATGTACAACTGAGGCAAGGTCTTATAGGCCAAATGAAAAGAAATTGGACTCCCGAACAGTGAGTAACTACTTTATTGGCTATTCTGAAAGAACTAGGGGCTACAAATTTTACTATCCCAAATTGAATTTAATTTTTGAGACGGGAACAACCACATTCTTTGAGGACATTGAGTTTGGGGGAAGAATAATGTTAGATACTTTATCTTAGAGTAAGAAACGATAACAATTCCAGAACCAATTCATATAGTTGGTTTTGATCAAACAAGAACAGAACCTCCACGAGACATTGTTGAAATCCCTCTAACTCGAGATGATTTGGTAATTCATGAAGAACAAACTCGAGATCCTGAAGAACAAGTGTTACAAGAACCAATACCTTTATGGAGATCCACTAGAGAAAGGAGAAATGTTATTTCAGATGATTACATAGTGTTTCTCCAAGAACATGAGGAAAATAATGGTATGATGGAAGATGGTCCAATCAACTTTCATCAAGCCATGCAAGATTACAACTCAGAAAAGTGGATTGAAGCAATGAAGGAGGAGTATAAGTCTATGCAACACAATAAAGTTCGGGAACTTGTCCCATTACTAGAAGGTGTGAAACCCATTGGTTTCAAATGGATTTTTAAGACCAAGTGGGATCCTAACAGTAATGTGGATAAGTATAAAGCTCATCTTGTGGCTAAAGGTTATACTCAAAAGGAAGGGATTGACTTTAAAGAGACTTTCTCTCCGGTTCCATCCAGAGACTCTTTTAGGACAATCATGGCTCTTGTTGCACATTATGATTTGGAACTCCATCAAATGGATGTCAATACATCTTTCCTCAATGGCAACATTAATGAAACTATCTATATGGTGTAACCAGAAAACTTTGTGTCAGAAGACTCAAAGAATATGGTTTGCAAATTAACAAAATCTATTTATGGACTAAAACAGGCATCTCGTCAGTGGTACCATAAGTTTCATGAAGTAGTTCTCTCATTTGGTTTTGAGGTGAATCTTGTTGAAGATTATGTGTATCACAAATCCAGTGGGAGAAAATACATTTTCCTGGTCCTATATGTTGATGGCATATTGCTTGCCACCAACGATATAGGCATGATGCACGAAACCAAGAAACTTCTATCAAGAACATCTGAGATAAAAGATCTTGGTGACGTCTCCTTTGCATTAAGAATTCAAATACATTGCGACCAATCTCGAGGTATTCTAGGATTATCACAAAGGAGCTATATTGAAAAGGTAATTAAAAGGTTTGGCATGCAGGAATGTAAATCAGGAGATACTCCAATTGCTAAGGGAGACAAATTCAGTCTCAGTAAGTGTCCAAAAGTAAACTTAGAAATTCCAGAAATGCAAAAGATCCCTTATGTGTCAGCTGTAGGGAGTCTGATGTATGTCCAAGTGTGTATACGTCTGGATATTGTGTTCATAGTTGGGATGTTAGGCATATATTTGAGCAATCCATAAATGGATCATTGGAAAGCAACCAAAAGGTTATGAGGTATTTATAGAGAACAAAAGACTATATGCTCACATATAGGAGGTCAGACCAGTTAGAGATCACTGGATACTCTGACTCAAATTTTGCTGGATGCCAGGCGGTAAAATATCCACTTTAGACTATATCTACATGGTGGTCAATGGTGCAGTTTCTTGGCGTAGTGCTAAGCAACCTCCTACAATTTCATCCACCATGGAAGCAAAGTTTATAGTATATTATAAGGTATCCAACTATGGGATTTTGCTGAGGAATCTTGTCACTGGGCTGCAAATTATGGAAGGAACTTAAAGGCCACTTAAGTTATACTGTGACAAAAAATCAGTTGTCATGTATTCCAACAATAATAGGAGCTCGACCAAGTCAAAACATATTGACATGAAGTTCCTAGTTGTTAAGGAAAGGGTACAAAGTGGACAAATTTTCGTAGAACACCCGAGGAAAAACTCCATGATAGCAGATCCTCTTACAAAAGGTCTTCCACCTAAGGTCTTTCATGAGCACGCTTCTCGCATAGGTGTTTTACTGTTAGATGAGTCTTTAGTTTAGTGGAAGTTAGTCGATTATGACTTTTATGTTATGTGTTTGGTATTATGTATGCATACTATTATTTTTTATATTTTCCAATTAATAAATTTTGATATTCAATAGTTCACATTTCATACAATAAAGTTATTTAATGATCTTACTAAAGTAAAGTAGGATCAGTTTAAAATCGACATATACAAAACAAATTCATGTGATTTTCATGTTGCATATTTCATGATGGATCTATGTCATTTAGTTGTGTCACTATTAGTGATCCTTGAAGGGTTTAGTTATGATTAATATAACAAAAATCACTTTGATTTTGAATACTGACATGATTAATGGACGAGATACTTTGGATTTTCTTAAAGAATATAATGGAAAATTTTGAGCTCATAAATTCTAACACATGTGTATAGTTACATATGTGACAAGTGGGAGATTGTTAGAATTTTTGGATCACAAATGTAATATTGCATGTGTTAGGGTCATTATTTAATTAACCAAAACTGCAGTGGTCTAATTAATATTAAGTATGTAATATTGCATGTGTTAGTGTCATTATTTAATTTTAAGTTATTTATAATTATGTTTAAATCCTTAAATTGCTAAAGGGTTTTCGAAAACTCTAGACTTAACTCTAAAATTTTCTCACATCAAAATAACACCAAATATTATAAACATATGATAAAATTATGAAACTCTCATGTTCGAAATTTCTTTAAACCGTCTTTCAAACTCACTTAACCTCACCTCAAGTGGAGTTACGAAACTCCAGTTCTATTCATTTCAGTTCAACCCTATTGCAATAATTCCTACATAAACTCTAAAACATAATTCATTAATTCAAAATAGCATGAAAAATTATATAATCATGATAAAATTGTAAACTCACCAATTTTAAATATCATTAAACCCTCTTTCTAACATAACTGAACGCACCCCAAACAGACTTACGAAACTAAAGTTACGCATGAAACATCATGACCAACACAAGACTGAAATTGACTACGCATCTGCTATAGAAACTAGCAAACACTATTGTGGTAGCGCTCCTAGAACCAATTTCCCCACCTCAAAAGAAAGATTATCATGTTAGTTTTCTAACACAACTGATGACACCTCAAGTAGACTTACGAAACTCAAGTTACGCATGAGAAGAAGAAAAAGAAGAAGAAGAAGAAGAAAAAGAAGAAGAATTGTGATAACGACTTTCTTCTTCTTTATTTATATTTGACAATACTAGTAATACGGTTACAAATGAAAATGGGTTAGTGAAAATATCATTATAAAATCTAATAACTATTAAGAATATTTTTACAATAATAAAGTGTTAAGCTTATGCATAGATAAATTAGTTTTTTAAAATAATAATAAAGTATCATGTTTAATGTTATAAATATATTAAATCTTTATTTATTAATATTTTATATATTATTTATAAATTTTAAATTACATTTAATTACTTCCGATTGAACCTCGATCTGACCCCTGGTTGAACCTTTAAAACTTGAACCCATGCTTATTTCAGTGTAATGTCTGATCTGTTTTGATTATCTTGAAAGCACCACATCCAGAAACAATAACAAAACCATAAAACAAAAATAACTAGATAAGTTAAAAGACCAAGCAACAACTTTTATTTCTACATCTTCAATCAAGCCAGGAGAAATGGCAGATATAGGAAACAACAACAATGCCAACAATCAAAACGTAAATAACAACATTGGAAACAATGAAAACCATAACAAGAACAATGGTGGTGGCTTACCTTGCCACATCAGACAAAGACGGCTAACGCATATAGTCATACCTTATAGAAATACACGATAAGCTAAGATGAAACCATGAGTATTACATATCTTATATGTTAATCCTTTCCCAGGGTTATGCGATGAGGATCCATACACATGTCTCATAAATTTTACAAGTTATTTGGAACTATAGATGTAGCTAAAGAAGGAAAAGAAGAAGAAGAAGAGGCAGTTTTCATGAGATTATTCCCTCATTCATTAATTGGCCAAGTAAAAGAGTGGTATTTGAATAAGCCAACACAAGTGATGACCAACTGGAACAACTGGAGGAAAAATTTATAAACTAAGTTTTCCCACATAACAGTTCATAGAACCAAATACTACCATTGATGTGTGTTTCCTCAGGTACATAAAAGACCTTATGTGAAGCCTGGAAGCGATACAAATCCATGTTACAAAGATGTCTGAACCATTGAAATTGTGTTCCTCGGGTGACATTCTAGAACACGATAAACAATTACTAAATGATGAGCAAAAAATCAATAAATAACATAATCAATTATTTACCTAGTTCAGTGAAACTACACCTACGTTTATGGGTCTGAGTCCACACCCCAAGAAAGGAAAATCACTTATTAGTAGTTTAGTACAACTAGTCTTACAAGTAACAACAAACCACATGTTATCCAATGCCTTTACCTAATCCTACCCGGTGACTTTCTATTTAGAGCCTCCTCCTAAAGATGAAAACCTACTCACTTTCTTCTCTATCACAAAACCAATGACAGGGACAAACAACCACAAAACCCTACTGATCAACTTCAACTTTAACAAGATGAAAGAATGTTGAATGTTACAACTCAACTAGACAAATCTTCTATGCTAAGTTACTGAAACATAGAGGTATACATAACAATATTGAATATACAACTCAACTAGACAAACCTTCTATGCCAAGTTACTGAAACATAGAGATGCACGTAATAAGGAATCTTGTAAACTCTAGAAGTTTAATATATTCAATGGGAATGCTTACTTTCCAATGTAGGTTTGAGCTCCTTATATAAAAAAATAACTCTGGGCTATTCTTCATGGATTTGAGATTGATTTTCATCCAGAATTAATACAAAATTTGTTGGATATTTGTTTTGTTCCATGAATATCTACAACAAGATATGATTTGTTTTAATTTAAATTTAAATTCAGATCTTCATTTAAATCTGAATTAATCTTCATCCCGTTGTTAAACAAATTACTTAATTATATTGTTAAATTAATAATAATAAAATCTTTAACAAATCTTCTGCATAACATACTCCAAAATGCAGTAGTTTGGCGCCTGTTGAATAAGACCCAGATGTCGTACCAACATGTTAGATCACCGCGCCCCACATCGGTGCCTTTTTTAGTTCTATATAGGTTTAGGAAGTTAGACCAATATTGAACATGTGGACACTTCTCCAAGTTGTTATTTTTCTAAAATATAGTCAATCCAAAGGGTTAATCCAATAGGAATTACAATCTCCCCCTTTGGAAAATTGTGGCAAAATAACTCTTCAAAATACAAAGCATTACTTCTATGAGAACAAGTGACAACTAGTAAATGTACTGGATCTTTAGAGCGTTTAAGCAGCAGCAGCTTCCAGGTATTAGAGTTAAGCACCAGCACCAGCAAAAGTCAGAAGCGTCAACATTCAGATGCTTACATATAATCCATTCAGTTGATCCAAATAAAACATACAATCATGCAATCATTCACAGACTTAGTCATCCATGAATCCAGTATCACATAGTTAGTAGCATACAATCCTACTAACTAACATATATCAATATGCAATCATTCATATACTTAGTCATGCACACAAAGTTAGTTAGTAATTGATATCAGAATATGCAATCAATACTACTAACACATATAGATTTGTTTTCACATATACAAGGACCAGAACCAAATGTTTTGTCCGATGCTCCAGCATGGAGCACAACATTAGTACTTCCTGAACATTCATTACTAAATAATCACATGCTTATTTGCATGCAACAGATACACCACTTCATCTCATTACTCCCATTTTTTGCCATAATTTGTCAAAAGGTTATTTTAGTTCTTCAACGAAGTCAGTATGCATAGAGAATAGCATACACAAGGTCAGTCATGTGAGGGTTATGTTAGCACATACACACCCATAAACATGAGAAACAACCAGAATAACATCAAACGATGCACAAAATTAGACTTGTCTTAAAAGTATAAAGATAAAATAGGTTATAGAGCCTTTACAAATTTAAAAACATAAAAGTGACAGGACATTTGAGCTTATTCTTCAATCCATCCTCTGCAGCTCTTGTAAGCAATCCAGACTGCATCAGCCTCTAAGTCACAATCATGTTTATGAATATGTTTCTTCTTCATAAACTTCCTCTTAATAACAGTCTTCATGTCAGTTGTATATGATATTCCATCTTCACCATTTGCAGAAGGACCAACCCCTTTGATCTTTCTTTCTTTCATCATTCTTTTAGAGGGTTTTGAATTTACAGACACCTCACTCATTTTGAAATGTAGGTGTGAAGGTAGAAAGAAAAAAATAGCAGAAGATTAAGATTCTTGGTTGTAACACAGGTCTATATAACAGGAGGTATAGAAACAAGTAAATTATGTACTGTTTCACGTGCGGCACAGACCTAGTGAGACATTAACTCCCTGTGCGCCTCCCTAGGATTGACTGCTATTAATTCTCACACGAGCAGACTTTAAGAGTGTCCCTTAATTCCTTAGTAAGACTGTTATCTAACTTTTTTTCAGTTTCCATATGTTCAAGAGCTTCCTTCCTTTCTTCAACAAGTTCCCTAATGAAGTTCCAAAACGATGTCAAAACATCTTGTTCCATATTTATCTCGAGAAACTTCTTACCAATGCTCTCATCAATTATATGATCATCTTCATCATATGACAAGATTCCACACCCTTCTTTCAACAGATGTACCACTTTTTCAATTGTCAAAACTTATGTTGACAACTTCCTTTTAAGTCATATCCTTATGTGATACAACCACATCCTCTTCAGCATACTTTCTTCAACCAAGTAAGACACTTTGAGAGTGAGAATTTATTTGTCATTCAGCCTTTTCACAATGGCCAGGGCATTTTCTTCAGCATTTGTCTCTGATTTTGGCCGTCTTTTTACTCCATGAACAACAAGACTAGCTTGCTCATTCTTCATCGGGCTTGGGAACTTGGTTACCATTTTGTCACTTATGATGTCTGTCACAACTTATATAACATATTCCTTATCAATTTTGATGACATCTTTGATCACAGGATTACTCCATCCAAGTTGAGTGTAACTACTTCCTAGGGAGTCACATGAGGAATCTTCATTTTCTCTTCTTGAAAATCAGGAATCTAGCTCACATCTTCAATCATGTTGAACTCATACTTGGTCACCTGTTGTTGATAAAATGAGTTTGTCCTACTTCCCATGATTGTATTTGAAAACAGATCCTCATTATCTCTTAAGATGACACTGTTAGAGGAAGCAATCAAGAACTAGTTCACATCTATATCAACAGATATCAAGGAAACAACAGGTTTCTCACTATTTACACTTGTGGATTGATCTCCATCATTCTGAGGGGACATATCATTCTTTGAAGTACGAACTAGAAGAATGCTTTCATTATTGCATATCACACTTTGACCATGTGTCTTCACATCTTTGAATGCATGATCATGACTATCAACATCAGCTATAACACTATCACCCTCAATATCTTCATAACTAAGATCATCAACTTCCTTATGCACTTGATACTCATCTAACATGTTGGACATGATGACTGGCACATCATTATCACCACTAGTATTTGTCAGCCTAGTTTTTTTAGGATCTTCACCATAAGATATTTGAATTTCATGAAGATTGCTCAAAGGCCCGAACCTGAGTGGAAGAGTATTTATATCTCCATTTGCAGCTAGATAATCCTCAACATCAAGAGGTTTATTGTGGAGTGAATTATCACAATCATACTTCAAGTAGCTCAATTTGAATCC
This sequence comes from Lathyrus oleraceus, assembly GCF_024323335.1. Lineage (NCBI taxonomy): Eukaryota > Viridiplantae > Streptophyta > Magnoliopsida > Fabales > Fabaceae > Lathyrus > Lathyrus oleraceus. The sequence goes on along the minus strand of NC_066580.1, from coordinate 77,382,158 downwards.
ACTACTTTCATCCTTACTAGCAAGACTTGAGTCATAACCATTCTTCCTCGTAGGTTTTTTCTTCTGAACCAAGGTAGGTTGTTCAAAGTTGGGAGGACCTCCAACCTGACCATCAGTCTTCCCTTCAATGAAAACGTATTGATTAAGTCTAGAAACATTCTCAATACATGAATCAGACTCTTGAGAGAGATTTTGGAACATCTATTCTGACATCTTGTTAGACCTTTCTTCTTCATACCAATTAGCTATATCAATCCCGAGGTCCTTCAAACTCGTGATGTATTTTGCAGATATGGCCTTCTTCAAAATAACTACTTGACCCTTGTTGGTTACACCACTCTTGAAGTTCATATTCTTCCTTTGAATACATAGTTGGTTCTTATTGGTATATGATTCTTTTCTCAGTGGAACCTCTTTTTGACTGGGATTACCTAATTTCCTTGAGCCCTTGATTCTACCTTTTTCTCGATTGCCATGAGCAGTCTTATCTTTGGCCATGTGCATGGTACCATACCATTATTTACTTGAGGAACCTCTGTGTTCAGTATGAATTTTGGAGATGGTTGAAGTAGCATTATATTTCCATTTCTTCTTGGCATAGTCTTCCTTTCGTCCTCTGATGTTCAAATCAAGCCACTTGAAACAATGGGGATTTTTATGTCCATATTTTCCATAGTGGTGACATATTAGAGTTTGCTTCTTGTTCTTCATATGATGGGGTACCACATGTTGAGAAGGATGTTGTGACATGTGGTTCAGCCTCAGATCTTTAGTCTTTTCTCTAGAAATAGGAACCTTCTTTGGGGGAATCCTTTTGTTTATATTTTCATGCCCATCCCTTCATTTGTTCTCTTCACATCCTTGGCCATCTCTCCAAACTCTATTTTTCATCAAGTAAACTTGAATTCTTTTTCAACTTACTTTCACAAAGAATCAAATTTTCCAGTTTGGAGTGAAGAGATTAAATCTCTTATTCTCCACATGTGGTGATTGAAGCAAGTTCCTCTAATTCCTTCTTAAAACCACCAATGGTTTTCTTCTGGTTGTCTATAGTTAAGCATGTTTCTTTCCACTAGTTGAACACGAATCTGAATGAAATATCAAGCTCTTCTTCATCTAGATCTTCAATATTGGTCTCTCCTTCAGACACATATCTTCCAGAATAAGCCATCACATTATTGGAAGTTTCCCCTTCACCTTCACTTTTAGAATCTTACCAAGTGATGGTTAGTCCCTTTTTCTGTTTCCTTAGATAGTTAGGTAATTCATGTCTAACGTGTCCATAGCATCCGTACTCAAAGCACTGACTACCCTTCCCAGTATTGGGTTCTTCTTCATTCATGCCTTTGTCTTGGGGAATGATGTTGAACATGTTGTCTGGGACATCGGTCCTCCACTTCATGTCCATATACTTCAAGATTTTGTTGAACTTTTTTTCAAGAAAAGCAATATCAGCTGCTAAGCTCTTTTCTATGACACCTTGACTTCCAACTTCCTCAGTTTTGGATACAAAGGCTATACCTTTGTTCTTTTATTCTGACCTTTCATTGATGGACATCTCAAAGTTTTGTAGGGAACCAATGAGTTTATCAACCTTTATACTACTTAGGTCCTGAGCTTATTCAATAGAAATCACTTTCATATCAAACCTCTTAGGTAATGATTTTAGAATATTTCTTAAAAGATTTTCTTCAGACATCTTTTCACATAAGGAAAAGGATGTGTTGGCAATGTCACACAATCTGATGTGAAACTCACTCATAGTTTCATCTTCATTCATCCTCAGGTTCTCAAATTTTGTTGTTAGGAGCTGTAACCATGACATACGAACCTTGGATGTGCCTTCATGTGCAATTTTCATAACCTCTCATGCTTATTTAGCTTCATAACATGTGTTGATCAACCTGAACATGTTCTTGTCCATACCATTGAAAATTTCATTCAATGCCTTGGAGTTCCCAATGGCTTCATCATCTTCACCATCAGTCAAATTAACATATGGTTTTAGGTTGGTTGTACCATCTTTTGAGGTAATCATTGTATGTTTCATCCCTTGATCATAGCTTTCCATGCATTGTTTCCCAAATATTTGAAAAACGCCGCCATCATCACCTTCAAATAATCATAATTTATGTCATCCAAAACAGGTGGTTTATTGACTGATCCTCCATTTTTAATTGTCTCCATTTGAGCAGAATTTATCCTCCATGGAGCTCACCCACCAGGCTAAGGTTCCTACTCTGATACCAATTGAAATTTTGTTCCTCATGGGACAAATGTCGAACACGATGCTCTGATAGCAGGTTCGAAAAGCTACAATAGGACCACTATAATAACAAATACTAGATGATGAAGCAAAAAAGCAATAAACAACACAATTGATTGTTTACCCAATTCGATGAAACTACACCTACATTTGTGGGTTGATTCCATAATCCAAGAAAAGAAAATCACTTATTAGTATTTTAGTACAATTAGTCTTACAAGCAACAACAAACCATATGTTGTTCAATGCCTTTTCCTAACACTACCCGGTGAATTTCTATTTTGAGTCTCCCCTTAAACATGAGAACTTACTCACTTTCTTCTCTACCACAAAACCAGTGACAAGGGAAAACAACCACTAAACCCTAGTGGTCAACTTCAATCTTAACAAAGTGAAAGAATGTTGAATGTTACAACTCAACTAGACAAACCTTTTATGTCAAGTTACTGAAACATAGAGGTGTACATAATAAGGACTCTTATAAACCATAGCACTCTAATATCTTCAGTGGGAATTCTTGCTTTCTAATGTAGGTGTGATCTCCTTACATAGAAAAATAACTTTTGGATTTTCTTCATGGATTTGAGATTGATTTTCATCCAGAATAAATGTAGAATCTATTGGATATTTGATTTGTTCCTTGAATATCTCTAACAAGATATGATTTATTTTAGCTTAAATTTAAATTCAAATCTTCATTTAAATTCGAGTTAATATTCATCAAGCTATCAAACAAACCACTTAATTATATTGTTAAGTTAATAATAATAAAATATTTAACAAATCTTCTGCGGAACATACTCCAAAACGCAAGGTTCGTATGTCGCACCAACATGCTGGAGCATCGCGCAAACATGTGTCTCTTTTTCAATTCCATACAGCTTTAGCAAGCTAGACCAATCTTGAACACTTGGACATTTCTATAAGTTGTTGATTTGCTAAAATGAAACCAATTCAAAGGGTCAATCCAATATGAACTACAACCATGGTTTGGATGACCTCACACAACTATAGGTCTTTAAAAATGAATTAGAACAACAACCAAATTTGCTACTAAATGCTACCGTCGGAGGTTTTCTCATGTCCAAAATTGTTGATGAAACAATTGCAATCGTTCAAAAAATGGCATTGAGTGACCATCAATAAAGTACAACAGAAGTGGCATCATATAACTGAATACCAATGACACAATTTTGCCTCAAAAGAAGTTGTTGACGCAGTTAGTGGATGAGCTTGTGAAGCAATTATCCAAGTTACCTCAATAGCTAAAAGAAATGCATGGAATACCTAAACATAGGCAGATTGCATATCATGAATGTAACACCCCAAAATTGCATTTAGAATTTTTATTCAATTTGTGGGGTATTTCTTAATTTTTATGTCTTATTTTTAGAATAATAATAAATAAAAAACTAACAGTTTATTTATATAAAAATATTAGAAATAATAGGAAATTGAATGTTTTTAATTAAATAGAAATAATTGGTTAATAGAGTGAAGTTATAAAATAAAGGAGGTAGAAAATAGAATAATTAAAAATTAAAGGAATTAGTGAAAATAAAATAAATAATATAAACTAGAGCTTTATTTTCTATAAGAATGAGGGGAGTTGTGAGAACACGTATCAGTTTGAGAAAAAGGAGAAAAAGAGGCATGCCCTAGAAGAGAGAAGTACAAAGTATGATCTCCCATCACCAAGAACTCAAGGTTTTTCTGCTTTATCGGGGTAGGGAGAGAACTCAAGGTTTCCTTTTACGGATTGTTATCATTGAATATGTGAGATTTCTGCAAAACCTCTATGGTTATGAATTATATGTGTTAAATTGTATTGTGTTTATTGTGAAAATTATATGTAATTTTATGCTAAAATTGGATCTTAATGTTCTTATATGTACATGATAAATTGATGAAAATATCTTGTTGGATTATTAGTGATTGATGTTATATATGTTAGATTTGTACTCCTTCTGATGCGATAAAAGTTGTATAATGTGTATGTGTTGATTTCTGAGATTTTGGATTTGTTACAGTGAGAAATACGCAGAAAATCCCAAAACAAAATGAAGAAAACTAGGAAAAAAATTGACCGTTCATAAAAACACCGAAAATTCGGTTGCGGGTCCGCGATTGTGATGGTCCACAACCCTGTCTGTACGGGTTTCAGATTTTTCGGTTATCGTGTTAGATGTCTCAGTTTTCGTGTTTCAGGACTTTTTTAGTTCGTTTCGCTTGTCCTTTAGCTTTTGGGGTTATGCATTTTATGCTTGTATTGGATCTATTAGGTTTTGACAAAATTAGAAATAGGTAACCCCTACTAATTACAATGAGACAATTTTTGAGTTAAGTCAAGGGTTTAGGGAATCCTAAGGGTAAAATCATTTCCTAGAACACCTATGTCACATCCACGAAAAACCGGCGGGAAAACGAAACAAACAGAGCCGCCACCGTGCGTTATTTATCCCAAAAGAGGGAAAGGAAACGCTCGAAGTAAACCTGGAAAGGAAATGGTCTTACGACCGGAGATTGCAAGGATCGGGAGTCGGTTACGCAAGGGGAAGGTATTAGCACCCCTCACGTCCGTCGTACTCGACGGGATCCACGCTTAGAAAGATAGAATAAAGGTTGCTAAAACTGCTCAGACATCACACAAGGCTGGAAGGAAACGCAGAAAGACAAGAGAAACTAACTCGGCAGGATATCGCATCCTGGGCCTACGTAGTCTGTCAGGCACAGACATCAGAGTCGACGTAGTTCGGGACAGGGGAAACGTGCTCGCTAGGATGTCGCATCCTATGCATACGTATCTTCTCTAACCAGAGAAAGAATCAGAGCACTCGTAGCTCGGCTAACGCACGCCAAACAAAACACAAACAGGAAACCGACTGCCAATCGCTGGACTTACGTCAGACTCCACACAAACGGGCAAACATGGAAACCGAATGCCAATCGCTGGACTTACATCAGACTCCGAACCAACAAACACACACAGGAAACTAACTGCCAATCGCTGGACTTACGTAAGACTCCAACAAGCAAACAAGACACAGGAAATCAACTGCCAATCGCTGGGCTTACGTCAGACTCCAAAACAACACAAAGGGTTGAAAAAGAAAAAGGGCGCCCGGAGAGATCAGCTCATCTCCTGCCTACGTACCTCATCTGGTATGAGGATCAGGGCGACGTAGTTCCCCTACGCAGGGAAAGAACTTCTAACCTAACCAGAAACAAAGGGAGACACAAACTACTAGGGAGACTACGACTCGAGCCTAGAAGTTATCATGCATACGATCCCTATGTTAAGGTTTCTACCTAACTTGCACAGGAAGCAAGCTATCCTAAACAGCACAAGCAAAGTCATACAAGCACAAAAAGCAAGCACACACACTATATGCAAACAATTGGGCTCATACAAGGTTAGGCTGTGAAACACAAGCCAACTGGAATCGGGTATAGTTAGCTCTTAACCCTAACATTGAGAGTTAGGGTGAAGCAGATGAAATGGGAAGTGAGGGTAAGACCTCACAGCTCTTATCCCTGGCCTGGGAGAGCTTCAGACAAATGAAAGTGTGGGAGTTCAGAATGTAGGAACTCTTCTCCACAGATGACTGACACAACAAAGATCTTGGGCTATTATCCACAATGCATCAACACAATGGTGTGAGCAGGGTGAGTGACTCAACTGAATAGCAGGGGATGGATTGCACATCCCTTCAATCTGCCAATTGCCTCTTAAGAGGTCTTTACCTGCTTGGCACAAAAGTAAACATTCACAAGCATTGCCTCTTAAGGAGGGCTTCAGACAGGTGCCTGCCCACCTAACAGGACAGGTCTTCCAGACTACATGAAGTCAGAGAAATTATACCTTAGTGGTTAAGCAACCAAGCAAAGCAAAAGCAAGTTCAAAAGAACTCAAAGCAACTTAGGTACCTGTGAAAAATCTAAACTAATCAGTTCAACTATACAGACAAACAATCAACAAGCAATAACAAACAGACAGACAATATTCACAATGTGCAAGCCACAAAGCAAACTCAAATGAGCTAGCATCAACCTACAAAACAACACAATGTTAGCCAATCAACAACCAATTAGTCAAACTCAAATGAATGAGCCACTCCATTCATGGCAATGTGCCTTTGAACCTGAAATTCACAATCCAAACAGTGAGTCCAAACCACTAGGTCAAAGCCTAGGGTCAAAAGAGGGTCAAACATTCAAAACAGAACATGAAATTTAACATGAATCATCTTCATTCAATCAAGAACAAACCTCAAAAGGTCCCATATCAATATCATTAACCAAAAGCATTTCATGATCAATTGAAGTTCAAGGCAATTTCAAAGCTCAAATGTGATCAACCAGAATGAAAAATCTCAATTAAATCAGAAATGATTCAAATAGTTCCAACAGAATTCATGATCAATCTCAACATTCATAACATGCATCACACAAAAAATCAGGGCAATTAGAGATCATTTGGCATGGAAAACACATCATTCAAGTTGAACATCACAAGGTGTGACACAAATTGTCACACCAACTTAGCACATTCATAAAACAGAATTGACAATTGATAAAAATACCAAATCAACACCAAAATGTCAAGCAATGTGTCTAGTTTCAACATGCAAAATTTCAGAGGCATTGGATCAAAGACAAGCATTTCACAACATGATAACCAAGGCAAGGTCAAATATGTATACATGTGCAATCACCCTAGGACAAAATATTTTTCAGGCCAGGCACAACTTGCAATTCCATAACCATAAAAAAGTAGACAGAATGAGGATCACAATGCAAAAAATTGGAGGTCAATTGGATTAATTTTCAATTTATGGTGAATTTTAGAAGTTGAGAAAAATTGAAATGAAAATGGAGCAAGCATGGAATAATGATGGAATAGAGAAAATACAAGGCAATTGGAAAATGCATTCAACCGGATTCGAACCATGTGCATTTTTGAAATCACCAGCGCACCAAATGCCAAACGACAGCGTTTCAGCATCCAAACCCTAAAACGCGCGCATGCATGGCATTTGAAAATCCGCAGCTAATCCTCATGAACTCGTAGCTAAATCCGTAGCAAAACACATGCGTTTCCCAGCCAAATCCGCAGGAAAACTGGAAAATGTAATGTTCATGCAAAGATGATGAAGATCTTCATGATCTTCATCTGGAATTTCCAGATTCCAAAAAAAATATTCCAGAAATTGCTAAAACCTACACTAATCAACTCGCCATGCCATATACAACAAGGATCAAGCAAGGATTCACGCAAAAACATCATGACAAGCACGGATCGAAGAGAATCAAAATCAACATCAAAACTTGAGATGCATATATCTTACTCAAAACAACACCAAATCATTCCAAATTTGTACCAGAATTACCACCATTCAAAGATCTACGCAATAGGCATAATGAATTGGAGAATTAAAGAAGTCGAAAAACCAACCTCTTGATGAACAGAATTGAAATCACTTGCTTCCAAGCCTTGCCACATTTCAAATCTTCTCCAATATGCTTCTTGAGATGAATGATGATGAAATGGAAGCTCAATAATGCACGAAATCAGCTGAATCTCCAACTGCCATGGATGCTCCACACCTTGAACCTAGCTCAAACAGCCACGATTTCTCTTGAATTCACGTCCAAATGTGCTCAACAATACCTCAGGATGATGAATGGATCAATGAAAAGTGCTTGTGTTTGAAGAATTTTGCAAAAAAAATGAGAGAAAAATTTGGAGAATTTGTGAAATCTAGATCTGAAAATGTGTTCATTGTGAAAACAGTTAGGGTTTAAGCCTTTATACTCAATGCTAATCGTGTTTAACAACAACTTAAGCCAAATGCAAGGGTGATTAGTGAGTTTGAAGGTGTAAGTGCAAAAATGAATTTTCTACTTCATGCACCTTCATGCACGTGAACAGTGCACATTCTGGGCCCAAAATCTCTCACAATGAGTCCATGCAAGGTTTTGAATTGGTTTGGTATGCATATGTTCAACCAACATGAGTTTATGAAAATTTTCCCAAAAATCTTCATGAATGCACCAATGAGCATGCAATGAGATTTCATGCCAAGTAATAGTATGCTTGGAAAATACATGTTACAAGGATCAAAGTGCAAAAAGAACCACTCAAATTGGAGTTTTGGTTTGAAAGTTATGCCCATTTGAACTTTGAAACACACTTTGCCATGATTGGACCATATCTCCTCAACCACACATGAGAAATCCATGATCTTGGACTTTTTGGAAATGGGAGAGAAAGATCTTCAAATTTCATGTTGGACAAAATTTCATTTGAAGCTTTCTTGCTGATGTAATCTTGAGTTGAAGTTGGTCAAAATCTTTCCATTTTTGGAAAGTTCAAATTACAGGTCACCTGCTATTTTTGGAAATTTTTGATCTGACTTCAAATTCTTCAATGTTGATGTTTGAAATGTCAAATGAGACTTGTTTGAACATGAATGAGGCATCTCTAATCACTTCCCACCTTCAAATTCACAATTGACTGTGCAGTTGACTTCTGTTGACTTTTGTGGGCCTCAGATGATTTGATCATGGACTGATGCATTCTGAGCCTTCAACCCTTGCTGAGATAACTCCCAAAATGAAACCCTAGCTTATACAAGCTCAATAAAATCATATGATGATCTCCATATCAATGAAAACCTCATCTCCTTGAAAAACCCTGACTGGTAGAATGCACTGATTAGGGTTGACCAGAGGTCAAAACCCTAATCCCAAGGAATCTGATCAGAAATAATGAACCATGATGATGATGAGATACCATCTCAACCAAGATAATACTCAAACTCCCTTAGGAACCAAGAAACCCTAATTGAAGCACAAACCTCAGATGATTAGTGATCAATTTATGAGACCCTCAGGCTTGAATCTTTTAACCTCTCTATCTTCTGAGAAAGACCTAGGAGGATGACTTGCTTATTTCACATGATATGCAAAGATGTAATGCCTAATATCCTAAAAATGAGATGCAATATGCTAAGCTAGTCCCAAGAGAGGAGGGCAAATTTTGAGGTGTTACAGCTGCCCCTATTCAATCCATTGTGAACCTGTCGATATGAATAGCCTCGGCTTTCAGATGATCAAGGCGAAGAGGGATTGAATACCAAGAACAGACGAACAATTTGCGCTCCGCTGGGGATTATTATATTTTTTCTTTTCTTGAACCCCGAAACTTTCTGATTGATGATGATTTTTTTTTTGCTTTTCTTGGACCCCGAACAAATATTTTCTTTCATGCAGATGATCCCGGATCACCGCAGTTGAACCCCGACACCTTCATAGTAATCTTGTTTGCCAAACAATGAACCCCGCTCTCCAATTGAACCCCAATCGCCTGACGATAACTCACGATCTCCATTGTGAACCCCATTCTCCAGAAAACACCACGTGTCTCCCTTTCTCCATTTGGACCCCGCTCTCCAGAAAATGCCCAGCATCTCCTACTCTCCATTTGAACCCCGCTCTCCATTTTCTTGTGATAATTCCGCTGGCAACACCGGAAATAACACCACAACACCACTCTGATGGCGACATATCAGAGGGTACACCTTCACAACAGGAAGGTAACATGTGCATTTCTTCCTCAGAAGACACCCATAACGACTTCTGTTGGCCTCAACCAAAGTCTAAGGTGACACATGATCAGAAGACAACCCTGAGGACCTCATCCCGGATATAATCTTCAACTCCAATCTCCATTTAAACCCCATTCTCCAGAAAATGCCGCAACACTTCCTTTTCTCCATTCTTCGATTTTCGCACTGATCGCGTAACGTTCTTTGATCTTCATTTCCATCTCCGCCCGACGGAAAAGGTTCCACCAATATCGCACTACTGGCGAACCTTGTTGCTCCAACGTCATGATGCCGAACTCCTCAAAGTAACATCTTCCAACTTCTATCTCGCACGACAGAAATCTCCTCCAGTATTGCACTACTGGGGGGGAATACCGTTGTCCCAACGCCGCGATGCTAAACTCCTCGGAGTAACATCTTCACCATCCGGCGAAACCGATTCTCAGGCGGTAACCACGGCTTGAGTAACCGATGCTTGCAATGCTGATGTTGATCTTCCAACTAGCGAAACCACTTCTCAAACGGTAACCACGGCTTGAGTAGCATCTTCACCAACTGGCGAAACCAAATCTCAAACGGTAACCACGACTTGAGACTAGCTTATGCTTGCAATGACGATGCATGATTTGTTTCAGCGTAATGCTCCATAACTATGGAAATGCTACGCAATTAGGTATGCAATATGCTATGCTTATCTAAATGATGAATGCATAAAAAGTATCCCCCTCAAAGGACTCTTCTGGGGAGCTCGAGGCACTCTGCTGAGGAACTCGCTATCGCTCCAATCTCCACCCTGCTGGGGAATAGCACCGCTGCTGGGGAAAGGACCACCCTTACCAGGGATGACCTCCACTGAACCCGATCCTCTTGGGGAACCTCGCTGGGGAAGCAACCACCCACACACTCTGCGGGGAAAACAACAATCTTCGACTTGCTGGGGAACTAACAAGCAACAGACACCTCCGTTGGGGAAATAGCAACCTTCAGGCATGACTGCTGAGGAACACCGATCTCAAACCTGCTGGGGAGATAACCATCCCGACCCTGCTAGGGAAGACACAGACCTTGAATCTGCTGAGGAGGTAACAATCCCAACTCTGCTTGGGGAAACAAAGAAAGTCTGGCACAGAACACCCGTCGACTCGTCGAACTCTGGTATTCAACATCCAAATCCAGTGTCAGCTTTCCACTTTTGAGAGCTCCTAGACTCGTCTGGACTTTTCTGATTCACCACCTTGTATTCTCGACTGCTCCGCACTCTACGGAGAGCGAACTCCTTAGATTGGTACAAACTTTCCAATCTCCAGACTTTGAAGAGTCTTCTTGATTAATTCTCAAGGATCGTCGCACGTCTTTCTCCGTCTTTTCACCATTCTTCAATCCCTTGTCCCTGATTGGACTCCACGGGGATCTTTTGTCAAAAGCTTCACATCACAACCTGCAAGTGAGTGAAAATATCTAACAGCACCTGCAAAAGAGATCGTTGGATAAAAACGTGCCCCAGGCGTGCCAAAATTTCAACACTTGGGTCACTCAACCTTCCGAATAAGATTTCAAGTTTTCAATCTTATAAACATGCATTGGAAGGGACCTGTATGTCTTAAAATGCAAAGATTCTTTATCAAAAATAACTGGATGTTTTTGCAATCAAAGCGGTAATGAAAACAAAAACAAAATTATTTGACTGAATATGCATTTTATTGATTGAAAAAAAAGGTGGCTCAAAACCGAGCAATACAAAGGAAGCAATTCCTGAAAAGAGGTAATTGCGCACAAAAGGAAAAATCTATCCTAATGGCAATGTGAAACCGTGATCTCATCGAGTTCCAACTCGGTTACACCCCATATGTCCACAAGACTCTCCGTGCTTTCTGCCTTCTGAACAAGACGATTTCGACTGATCTCTGTCGGGGATTATCCATGTGTCTTAACCAAGGTACCAACGATCATGCCAGACGCAGTTGTTCGTTTCAATCCCTCTTTTGCCTGGACCGCCCTTTCGGGTTTTCAGTCCACCGGGATATCCTTTTTTGCCCAAGTCGCCCTTGTGGGGTTTTCGACTTGCCGGGTGTACAGTTTTTTCTTTTTTTTATCCCTAATTTTTGCCCGAACCTTCATCATCATTTTTTTTTGGTTCGCCGGGATGCCCATTTTTGCCTGGACTATTTTATTCTTTTCGTCCAGCGGGTCTCTTATACGAAGTATTTTTTAACTGCGTCCGCATTCACAGGGGATGGAAAATCCTCGCCATCCATGGTCGTTAACAACAAGGCTCCGCCAGAGAAAACCTTCTTTACCACGAATGGACCTTCATAATTAGGTATCCATTTGCCCCTACGATCGTTTTGAGGAGGAAGGATCCTTTTCAGCACCATATCGCCTACGTGATACACACGAGGTCGCACCTTTCGGTCAAAAGCACGCTTCATCCGCTGCTGGTACAACTGCCCATGACAAATGGCCGCCAGCCTCTTTTCCTCAATCAGGCTTAACTCTTCGTACCGAGTCCTTACCCATTCAGCCTCTTGTAATTTCACGTCCATCAGGACTCTCAAAGAGGGAATTTGAACCTCAACCGGTAGCACGGCTTCCATTCCATATACCAACGAGAAAGGTGTTGCCCCAGTAGAAGTACGCACCGAGGTTCGATACCCATGCAATGCAAACGGCAACATCTCATGCCAATCTTTATAGGTCACGACCATCTTCTGCACAATCTTCTTTATATTCTTATTAGCTGCCTCAACCGCCCCATTCATCTTTGGACGATACGGAGAAGAATTGTGATGCTCGATCTTGAATTCCCGGCACAGTTCTGCCATCATCTTGTTATTCAAATTAGAACCATTATCAGTAATGATTCTTTCGGGAACCCCATATCTGCAAATGATGTCTCTTTTCAGAAATCTGGCGACGACCTGCTTCGTCACGTTTGCATAAGAGGCTGCTTCCACCCACTTGGTGAAGTAATCAATAGCCACTAATATGAACCGGTGCCCATTCGAAGCCGTAGGCTCAATCTTCCCGATCATATCAATGCCCCACATCGCAAACGGCCACGGAGACGACATCAAACTCAACGGATTTGGAGGCACGTGCACCTTATCAGCATAAATCTGGCATTTATGACACTTCCGCACGAAATTGAAACATTGAGCCTCCATTGTCATCCAATAATAACCTGCCCTCAGCAGCTTCTTCACCATTGCATTCCCACTGGCATGGGTACCGAACGACCCCTCGTGAACCTCTTTCATCAATTGGCTTGCTTCTCTGTCATCGACGCATCTGAGCAAGACCCAATCAAAATTCCGCTTGTACAAAACCCCATCCTTGTTCAAATAGAACACCATGGCCAACCTCCGCAGAGTCTTTCGGTCCTTCTTGGATGCTCCCTCAGGATACTCTCAAGTTTCCAGATAGCGCTTAATATCGTAATACCACGGCTTCTCATCATCAGGTGTTGTGTCAACAGCGAACACATAAGCCGGTCTATCCAGACGCCCCACCTCAACACTTGGGAACTGATTCCACCACTGCACCTTAATTAAGGCGGCCAGAGTAGCCAAAGCATCTGCCAAAGGATTCTCTTCTCTAGGCACATGATGTAATACCACCTTGGTGAAAAACGTCAACAATCTCCTCGTATAGTCCCGGTATGGAATTAAATGAGATTGATGCGTATACCATTTTCTGTTAACCTGATTCACAACCAAAGCCGAATCTCCATATATAACAAGGTTCTTGATCCTCAAATCAATCGCCTCTTCAATCCCCAGGATACAAGCTTCGTATTCAGCCACATTGTTGGTGCACTCAAATGTTAGCCGGGCAGCAAAAGGAATGTGGGATCCTTTCGGCGTAACCAAAACAGCACCAACACCGCTACCATTCACGTTAACGGCCCCATCAAACATCAAAATCCATTTGGATTCAGGGTCAGGCCCCTCCTCCGGGATTGGTTCCTCACAATCTTTCGATTTGAGAAACATGATGTCCTCATCAGGGAACTCAAACTTCATTGGTTGATAATCCTCAATGGGTTGCTGGGAGAGGTAATCAGATAATACACTCCCCTTGATTGCTTTCTGAGAGGTATACTGTATATCATATTCAGTCAAAATCATCTGCCATCTCGCAACCCGTCCGGTCAATGCTGGCTTCTCAAAAATATACTTGATTGGATCCATCTTGGAAATCAATAAAGTGGTATGAACCAGCATATACTGCCTCAGTCGGCGAGCAGCCCAGACCAAAGCACAACAAGTTTTCTCGAGCAGTGAATATCTTGTTTCACAGTCGGTAAACTTTTTGCTAAGGTAGTATATGGCATGCTCTTTTCGACCAGACTCGTCATGCTGCCCCAGTACGCACCCCATAGACCCCTCGAGGACTGTCAAGTACAGGATTAATGGTCGTCCCTCCACAGGAGGCATCAGAATCGGAGGCTCCTGCAAATACTCTTTTATCTTTTCAAATGCCGCTTGGCAATCATTGTTCCACCTGACCGTTTGATCTTTTCTCAATAACTTGAATATTGGTTCACACGTGGCTGTTAGATGAGATATGAACCGTGAAATGTAGTTCAATCTACCTAAGAAACCACGAACCTCTTTCTCCGTCCTCGGTTCAGGCATTTCTTGTATTGCTTTTACTTTAGCAGGATCAACCTCGATTCCTTTTTCACTTACAATGAACCCCAGCAATTTACCAGACCGCACTCCGAAAGTGCACTTATTCGGATTCAACCTCAGTCTGAATTGTCTCAACCGGTCAAATAACTTGGCCAGATCTACCAAGTGCCCCTCTTCTGTCTGGGACTTTGCTATCATGTCATCAACATAGCATTCGATTTCATGATGAATCAATCATGAAACAAAGTCACCATGGCCCTCTGATAAGTAGCACCGGCATTCTTGAGACCAAATGGCATCACCTTATAGCAAAAAGTGCCCCACGGCGTGATGAACGTTGTTTTCTCCATATCATCTGGCGACATTTTGATCTGATTATAGCCAGAAAAACCATCCATGAAGGAAAACACCGAGAACTGAGTTGTATTATCTACCAACACATCAATGTGAGGTAGCGGGAAATCATCCTTCGGGCTAGCTCTGTTCAGATCCCAGTAGTCCACACACATTCTCACCTTCCCATCCTTCTTCGGGACCGGCACAATATTTGCGACCCAAGGTGGATAATTAGTGACAGCGAGGAAACCAGCATCCAACTGCTTCTGAACCTCCTCTTTAATTTTCATTGCCATCTCAGGTCGGGTTCTGCGCAACTTCTGCTTCACTGGAAGACAATCTGCTTTCAATGGTAACTTGTGCACAACAATATCGGTATCCAACCCTGGCATATCTTGATAAGACCAGGCGAAGATATCAACATACTTTTTCAACAAGGCTACCATTCTGCTCTTAACACTTTCCTCCAAAGCGGCCCCGATTTTCACCTCTTTTCTGACCTCGTCGGTGCCCAGATTCACCACCTCAACTCGCTCCTCGTGCGGCTGAATCACCTTCTCCTCTTATTTCAACAACCTGGCTAATTCCTCCGGCAGTTCACAATCTTCTTCGCCTTCTTCTTCGGCATGATAGATCGGATTGTCGAAGTCATATGAGGGTGTAACAGGATTGTTATCAATGAGCTCCGGAGAATGATCGCATCTGCATGAATGTTGATTCATGCATTGCTTTAGAACCGGAGCAAGACAAATTGAAAAAAGAAAATGAAAACATTGCCATTTTTATTTTGTTTTTACTGCAAAAATAAATGAAAAACAGGGAACACCGCTTTTAATTGAAAAACATCCTTTTATATATGATGCAAATATTGCAAAATGAAACATGAGGTGGCCCTTACAATGAACCATTACGTTTCGGGCAAAACGCATGGCTTCCATGCAAATAAAATTGAAAACAGAAAATATTACTCTTCAAGTAGAGTGACAGTGACGATCTTTTCGGCCTTCCAGTTCTGGATCTCCATCCCTGGTACGCACGGTTTTATCCACTGATCAATCTCACAGTCACTGTCGACCTCTTCACCCACCATACATATGTGATCTGGATCCAGCATTCCAGCACTGGTGAACGTGAATGACGGACGATGTCCCTTGCTCTGACCAGACGAGCCTCGGCCCGGCTGATAACCCACTCCGAATCAGTCTTTCTTGGCGGTGATGTCCATCATCTTCCCCCAACCTGGAGCTTCTCCACTCCTCACCACCTCAGCGACCTGCTTGTACGAAGAAATGGACGGCTTCTCCTCTTCTTTGGCAAAAAGAGCATTCTCCACCTTGACGGTTTAGAATGCTTGACTTGGTGTTTCCCATATCTCACCGTCCATTTCAACATACTTGAACGATGATAGGTGACTGACGAAGATGTCTTCCTCTCCACAGACTGTGACGACCTGCCCGTCCCAGATGTACTTCAGCTTCTAGTGCAAAGTCGAAGTCACCGCTCCAGCAGCATGGATCCACGGCCTACCCAACAGGCAACTGTATGCCGGCTGAATATCCATGACATAAAAATACGACCTAAACATCTCAGGCCCGATCTTCACAGGGAGCTCCACTTCCCCAAACACAGCCCGCTTCGAACCGTCAAAAGCTCTCACTATCAGGTCAGTGGGCGTCAATATTAACCCTTCACAGTCCAGCTTTGCCAGGGCTTTCTTTGGCAACACATTTAAAGAGGAACCGGTATCAACCAACACGTGCGAAAGCACGGCTCCTTTACATTCCATTGCGATGTGTAACGCCCGATTGTGATTCCGCCCATCCACCGTCAAATCAAGATCAGTGAAACCCAGCCCATGGCTGGCATTGACATTTGACACCACCGTCTCCAACTGATTAATTGTTATCTCCTGGGGAACATAGGCTCTCTTCAGTATCTTCAACAAAGCCTCTCAATGCCCCTCTGAGCTCAGCAACAATGACAAGATTGAGATCTTGGATGGGGTCTGCTGCAGATGGTCAACAAGCTTGTACTCAGACTTCTTGATGATCCTCAAAAATTCTTCAGCTTCATCATCAAGTTCTCTTTCCGACCCACCAGGCGCCGGTGTCACCACAGGAGTACCCTCATTCGCCACCTGTTTCCCTCTTGCCCTGGCTAAAGCCTCGGCCTTATCTTTCTTTTCTTTTTCTCCTTCCCCACTTCTCAAAGCATCAGGGGCAAACAACCTTCCACTGCGAGTGAAACCACTAGGTACGGCATTATCCACCTTTGAAATGGTGGTTTCACTTGCAGTTTGATCCTCCAACTTCTCCCCATTACAGTATACTTCTCCACCATAATGCCACGGTACAGCGTCATCTTTGTCATAAGGAATTGGCCCAGGTACCGTGATAGTAACTGGAGCCGCATCTGCCAGCGTTGACAAATCAACCGGGTCGAAGTAGATGGTTATGGTGGAGACATCTTCCTTCCCCAAATCCACTTTCTCAAACTTGAGGTTTCCCTCATCCATCATCTTCTGGACAGCCTCCCTCAAGAAAACACACCCATTGATAGCAATAGTGCACGCAGCACAACAGTCACCACAACCCGGGAAGACCCCACTCTTCAACAATTGTCGTTTGACCTCAGCCAACGGAGTCCTCAACTGATCCACATTCAACAGCCCAATTCTTCTACCATCTTCAGAAATTGCATTCACCCCCATTTGACCATGCGCAGGCATGGGATTAGCATTCACATTTGGAGACGGTGCAAAATTGATTGCCTTGGAATCCACTAAGTCCTGGACCACATGCTTAAAAGCTTTACAGTTTTCTACATTGTGTCCAGGGGCACCAGAGTGGAATTCGCACTTGGCGTTCTCATCAAAACTGGCCGGCCTCTGATCAGGTCTCAACGGTGCCAACGTCCTCAGCTGGACCAACCCCAAATCCTTCAACTTCTTCAGCAAGAATGAATAGGTCACGGGTGGTCTATCGTATTGACGATCATTCATTCGTCCTCTTACCTGGTACCCGGCCCGCTGCGGTCTCTGTTGAAATTGCTGTCGTTGTTGTTGCGGTTGTTGCTGTTGCTGTTGTTGATTATCAGCAGGAATAGTTACCGCAGCAGTGTGCTGGTAGTAACGATCCCTACTCTGCCCCCTCTGAGCATACACGGCACTTGTATCACCCTCCTTCTTCCTCTGACCATTTCCAAAGGGCTTCTTCGATCCAGATGACGAAGCGTTACCCTGTATCTTTCCCAACTTCAACCAACTTTCAATTCTTTCTCCGGCCACCACAATATCAGCAAAATTGGTAACCGGGCATCCAACCATTCTCTCTGCGAATGTCCCCTGCAGGGTACCCATGAACAGATCTGACATTTCTCTGTCCACCAACGGAGGTTGGACCCTGGCAGCCAGCTCCCTCCATCTCTGCGCATATTCTTTAAACCCCTCATTAGGCTTCTGAGACATACCCTGCAATTGGGTACGGCTAGGAGCCATATCAGCATTAAATTGGTATTGTTTAAAGAATGCATCACCAAGATCCTGCCAGCTCTTGATGTCAGAAGATTTCAACTTGGTGTACCACTCCAAAGACCCCCCAGACAGACTATCCTGGAAGAAATACATCCAAAGCTTCTGGTCCATGGTATAAGCAGAAATCTTTCGGACAAAAGCCTGGAGATGAGTTTCCGGGCAAGAACTCCCATTGTATTTGTCAAATGCAGGCGCTTTGAACTTTTGTGGGATCACAATCCCCTCAACCAGCCCCATATTAGACATATTGACAACCCCTGGAGTAGCACAGCTTTCGAGAGCCCTGATTTTCTCCGCCAGCACTTGAATCTCCTTGTTTGGTGGTTGGACACCGTACTGCCCAAACTGTTCATTCAACATGGAGAACTGATCTGCTTCTCTGTCTTCCTCTCTATCCTCCTCGGCCCCGAAGAAAGGAGGAAACAGACTGTCCTTCAGGTTATTTCCCGTTGGACCCGGTCTACCGCCTGTGGCAACACCAAAACCACCAGCATTATTAGTCACTACACCAACAGTTGTCCTCTTTCCGAGATCGCCTCCATCCCTGGAACCACCAAGACCGTGATTGGAGACCCCCTCTAAATTAACACCACTATTAGCAGCTGAAGCCCGCTCGAGCTTCTCCACTTTATCAGCAAGTCCTTTTTGCCCCACGGCAAACCCTTGCATGACATTAATCAGTTCATTCATTTTCTCCTTCAGCTCGAGAAAATCTGCATTGGGTGGATCCATCAGCCTGGGTGTGTTGCGTCTGGTAAAGTATCTGTGTGGACGGGTTATGTGCAAGGGAATGATTCTACGAGCTCGAGCAATGATTCCTGAAACAATCAATCACGTTAGAAACTGACACCTACAAAATAGAGGACAAGTTATTATGATTCATGCATGAATGCAACGTCCATCCATATGAGGAATACTCTGTCTTTCGATCCTGGTTTCATCGAGACAGATAATAATCAGGCAGCAATATTCTGACATTCATCGAATGATTTCATCAAACAGATCAGAGATATATGATTTAGCAAAGATACCACCCAACCATGTGTGCTATGTGAGTGCATACAGGAAAGCAAATAAAGCTTGAAGATCAATCACTGAATGAAAATAACCATTGTATACCAAAAGTGCACAACAAGTGCGAGAGTCATACATCGAGTCTGATACAAATCAAACACAATTCTCCAGAATCAGAAAGAAAATACAAGCAAATGAATTCCGTCAACAGGCATGACGGTAATCCAACACAAATAAGAAAGGTCTAGTCTGACGAAGGTCCCACAGAAGGCCCTGCATCATCAACCATCTTGGTAAACTTCACGGCGAACCCGAGCTCGGAGTTCTCCTGCTGCAATCTCCCCACCTCCTTCTGGTGAATCTTCATCTATCAGAAGTAATGATCCCTCTCAGCAAGATAGTGATCTCTCTCAGCAATAATCTTCGCTTTCTCAGCTTCCCATTCTGTGGCAAGGACTTTAGCTCTGGCATCTCTCTGATCCCTCACAAGGATTTGTCTCCTCTTCTCATCTTCGATGACCTTCAAAGCTCTAGCCAACCTCTCCTTGGTGATGTCGTGCTCCTTTGTAGACGACTCCAATGCTTGGCTAATCTTGCGGTAATAAGCAGTGTCTATCTCAAAGCGCTTCACCTTAAGAGCATGTCTCTTATCCTGGTCTTCCATTCTCCCTTTGATTTCCTGATTAGTCATCTGAATTCTAGCAACACTCATCTCCAACTCAGTCTTCTCTTCTTGCAGCTGATCTCTGGCTTTCTTCATCTCAAGGAACTCTTCCATGCTGACAAAAGAACGTGGCCCCTCAATCAAAGGACACCAAGGATCACCTCCAGGAAATGGTAGACGTGTGAGCTCAATCCTCTTCCTAAGCCAATCATCAAATGGAGGAAAAGACTTGCTGTTAACCTTGCCAAAAGGAACCTTGCCCTTTCTCTGAATGTCACGCCACTCATCAGACACTTGCCTCAACTTTGTCTGATTGCCCTCAATTGGGAAATAGAAAGACTCCTGAATCTCTCGTCCAAGAGGAGGACCCTCCACAGCAAATCCCATATGTCTCCTAAGAAGCACCGGGTTGTAATTGATGCAACCTTGAACTCCTATAAGAGGTACATTGGGAAGACTCCCACAACTGTAAATGAAATCTCGTCCAGCCATACCATTGTGAGTCCAAGCTATGTCCTTGGCCCACAAACCCATCAACCTGACTGACCACTTGACAGTAGGATCAAGAAAAGCAAAGGCACCTCTGGAAGGCAGATACCCCATGAACCATTTGTACAACAGCTGAGCACAACATCGGATCAATCCCCCACGCCGCTTCTCGTTCCGATTATGGACCGAGTAATAAACATCCCCAACCAAAGTAGGAATGGGATTCCTCTGCATAAACAACCTGATGGCATTAATGTCCACAAAGTTCTTCTCATTAGGAAACAGGATGGTCCCATAGATGCTCACAGCAATCAAAGCACAGACGGCCCTCCAATTACCCGCAACAGCATGCTCCTTGGCTTTAGCCTCCAAGAAACTCAGATGAAAACCGGGTAACTTTCCTTTCTCCTTTAAACCCCCCTTGGTCACCTCCGGGCTCAAATAAAGAGCACGAGAAATCTCAACAGCATCAGGTTCCCCCTTAGTGACGTAGAACGGAATCTGATCTCTGATCTGGATACCCAGGATGCTAGCATAGTCCTCCATCAAGGGTCCCAACAAGTAATCCGGGAAAACAAAGCACCTCAAGCCTGGGTCATAAAACTGGAGGAGAGTATGGATGGCGCTCCTATCACTGTCTGTGAGCCTGAAAACCAACTTCAGAATACCACCGTATGCCTCACGGAACATCCCCACATGGTCAGGTGTAATCAATGCTATCATATCTCTCAGCACACCAATCTCTGGATCAAAGAAACTGTAGACGACGTCGTCTTTCAAGCCGGTCCTCATGTCTGGAACAAAGAAGTCTCTCAACCAGGATCTCGATCAAGAATGTCCCTTGCATATGGATAAACATGTGTTAGATGCAGATAAATACAAAATGTGAATGATGCTGATGTATGAATGCAATGCACTGTGCCATCCTCCAAGTCATCTGATCATCCTCTGTACTGAGTTACGGCCTCTGAACTAATCACAACCATCTGAGGGACTGGGTAACCATAAATCCGGCTCAGGGTTCCGAAATAAACGGAACCGAAGGATACATCACCATCATCACCAGAAAGTCTTCTGAATAGATAACCACAAGACCCTCTGAACCAGCCCAGGGAATCCTGAAATAAACGGATCCCCACTGATAAATACCACGGACAGAACTCCGGCGTCTCAGAAATAAATCCATAAATCCGACTTATAAATAAGACTCTGATCAATAACTGAACCATTAGTCACCATCAAAGTCACCATCAGGACATGCATCTGTAAGAATCAACCCTCCCCTCACAGGTGAATTCTAATCAGGTCATCCTAAGGCGGATAATGGTCTCGACAATCGGGCAAAGATACTCAACGGGTTTGCCCTTTCGGGTGTGCCGTTACAGCTCTCATAAGATCGTCTAAACCAAAGATCCGGGAATGAACGGTCACCGAAGTCAACAGCTCAGATGAGGTGACTCAACCAAAGTGGATACTCCACAAAGGAAGAGCTCTCTCAGATGAACCTCGTCCGGCTTGTGGTATGTCACATCGCCCAAAACATATTGACCTAACATGAGAGGCAACATGAGACCACGCTAATCCTAGGTGTATACTCGGGCCTGGGTTTTAGCCCCACTCAGAACACCCACCCCAAATCAGAGGAACCAACCTGTACAGAGTCAGCACAATGATAATATGATGCATGCAATCATCTATGCAAATATATACACAACATAATAATCATAAATGCAATAAATAGAGCAACACAAGCAACCTAAACTATCCTAGAGAACGCTAAGAGTGACTCACTTAAGGAAGATGGACCAGCAAGAGGTCAACTTCTTAGCGTCCCCAGCAGCGTCGCCAGCTGTCGCATCCACGAAAAACCGGCGGGAAAACGAAACAAACAGAGCCGCCACCGTGCGTTATTTATCCCAAAAGAGGGAAAGGAAACGCTCGAAGTAAACCTGGAAAGGAAATGGTCTTACGACCGGAGATTGCAAGGATCGGGAGTCGGTTACGCAAGGGGAAGGTATTAGCACCCCTCACGTCCGTCGTACTCAACGGGATCCACGCTCAGAAAGATAGAATAAAGGTTGCTAAAACTGCTCAGACATCACACAAGGCTGGAAGGAAACGCAGAAAGACAAGAGAAACTAACTCGGCAGGATATCGCATCCTGGGCCTACGTAGTCTGTCAGGCACAGACATCAGAGTCGACGTAGTTCAGGACAGGGGAAACGTGCTCGCTAGGATGTCGCATCCTATGCATACGTATCTTCTCTAACCAGAGAAAGAATCAGAGCACTCATAGCTCGGCTAACGCACGCCAAACAAAACACAAATAGGAAACTGACTGCCAATCGTTGGACTTACGTCAGACTCCACACAAACGGGCAAACATGGAAACCGAATGCCAATCGCTGGACTTACATCAGACTCCGAATCAACAAACACACACAGGAAACCAACTGCCAATCGCTGGACTTACGTCAGACTCCAACAAGCAAACAAGACACAGGAAACCAATTGACAATCGCTGGGCTTACGTCAGACTCCAAAACAACACAAAGGGTTGAAAAAGAAAAAGGGCGCCCGGAGAGATCAGCTCATCTCCTGCCTACGTACCTCATCTGGTATGAGGATCAGGGCGACGTAGTTCCCCTACGCAGGGAAAGAACTTCTAACCTAACCAGAAACAAAGGGAGACACAAACTACTAGGGAGACTACGACTCGAGCCTAGAAGTTATCATACATACGATCCCTATGTTAAGGTTTCTACCTAACTTGCACAGGAAGCAAGCTATCCTAAACAACACAAGCAAAGTCATACAAGCACAAAAAGCAAGCACACACACTATATGCAAACAATTGGGCTCATACAAGGTTAGGCTGTGAAACACAAGCCAACTGGAATCGGGTATAGTTAGCTCTTAACCCTAACATTGAGAGTTAGGGTGAAGCAGATGAAATGGGAAGTGAGGGTAAGACCTCACAGCTCTTATCCCTGGCCTAGGAGAGCTTCAGACAAATGAAAGTGTGGGAGTTCAGAATGTAGGAACTCTTCTCCACAGATGACTGACACAACAAAGATCTTGGGCTATTATCCACAATGCATCAACACAATGGTGTGAGCAGGGTGAATGACTCAACTGAATAGCAAGGGATGGATTGCACATCCCTTCTATCTGCCAATTGCCTCTTAAGAGGTCTTTACCTGCTTGGCACAAAAGTAAACATTCACAAGCATTGCCTCTTAAGGAGGGCTTCAGACAAGTGCCTGCCCACCTAACAGGACAGGTCTTCCAGACTACATGAAGTCAGAGAAATTATACCTCAGTGGTTAAGCAACCAAGCAAAGCAAAAGCAAGTTCAAAAGAACTCAAAGCAACTTAGGTACCTGTGAAAAATCTAAACTAATCAGTTCAACTGTACAGACAAACAATCAACAAGCAATAACAAACAGACAGACAATATTCACAATGTGCAAGCCACAAAGCAAACTCAAATGAGCTAGCATCAACCTACAAAACAACACAATGTTAGCCAATCAACAACCAATTAGTCAAACTCAAATGAATGAGCCACTCCATTCATGGCAATGTGCCTTTGAACCTGAAATTCACAATCCAAACAGTGAGTCCAAACCACTAGGTCAAAGCCTAGGGTCAAAAGAGAGTCAAACATTCAAAACAGAACATGAAATTTAACATGAATCATCTTCATTCAATCAAGAACAAACCTCAAAAGGTCCCATATCAATATCATTAACCAAAAGCATTTCATGATCAATTGAAGTTCAAGGCAATTTCAAAGCTCAAATGTGATCAACCAGAATGAAAAATCTCAATTAAATCAGAAATGATTCAAATAATTCCAACAGAATTCATGATCAATCTCAACATTCATAACATGTATCACACAAAAAATCAGGGCAATTAGAGATCATTTGGCATGGCAAACACATCATTCAAGTTGAACATCACAAGGTGTGACACAAATTGTCACACCAACTTAGCACATTCATAAAACAGAATTGACAATTGATAAAAATACCAAATCAACACCAAAATGTCAAGCAATGTGTCTAGTTTCAACATGCAAAATTTCAGAGGCATTGGATCAAAGACAAGCATTTCACAACATGATAACCAAGGCAAGGTCAAATATGTATACATGTGCAATCACCCTAGGACAAAATATTTTTCAGGCCAGGCACAACTTACAATTCCATAACCATAAAAAAGTAGACAGAATGAGGATCACAATGCAAAAAATTGGAGGTGAATTGGATTAATTTTCAATTTATGGTGAATTTTAGAAGTTGAGAAAAATTGAAATGAAAATGGAGCAAGCATGGAATAATGATGGAATAGAGAAAATACAAGGCAATTGGAAAATGCATTCAACCGGATTCGAACCATGTGCATTTTTGAAATCACCAGCGCGCCAAATGCCAAACGACAGTGTTTTAGCATCCAAACCCTAAAACGCGCGCATGCATGGCATTTGAAAATCCGCAGCTAATCCTCATGAACTCGTAGCTAAATCCGTAGCAAAACACATGCGTTTCCCAGCCAAATCCGCAGGAAAACTGGAAAATGTAATGTTCATGCAAAGATGATGAAGATCTTCATGATCTTCATCTGGAATTTCCAGATTCCAAAAAAAATATTCCAGAAATTGCTAAAACCTACACTAATCAACTCGCCATGCCATATACAACAAGGATCAAGCAAGGATTCACGCAAAAACATCATGACAAGCACGGATCGAAGAGAATCAAAATCAACATCAAAACTTGAGATGCATATATCTTACTCAAAACAACACCAAATCATTCCAAATTTGTACCAGAATTACCACCATTCAAAGATCTACGCAATAGGCATAATGAATTGGAGAATTAAAGAAGTCGAAAAACCAACCTCTTGATGAACAGAATTGAAATCACTTGCTTCCAAGCCTTGCCACGTTTCAAATCTTCTCCAATATGCTTCTTGAGATGAATGATGATGAAATGGAAGCTCAATAATGCACGAAATCAGCTGAATCTCCAACTGCCATGGATGCTCCACACCTTGAACCTAGCTCAAACAGCCACGATTTCTCTTGAATTCACGTCCAAATGTGCTCAACAATACCTCAGGATGATGAATGGATCAATGAAAAGTGCTTGTGTTTGAAGAATTTTGCAAAAAAAATGAGAGAAAAATTTGGAGAATTTGTGAAATCTAGATCTGAAAATGTGTTCATTGTGAAAACAGTTAGGGTTTAAGCCTTTATACTCAATGCTAATCATGTTTAACAACAACTTAAGCCAAATGCAAGGGTGATTAGTGAGTTTGAAGGTGTAAGTGCAAAAATGAATTTTCTACTTCATGCACCTTCATGCACGTGAACAGTGCATATTCTGGGCCCAAAATCTCTCACAATGAGTCCATGCAAGGTTTTGAATTGGTTTGGTATGCATATGTTAAACCAACATGAGTTTATGAAAATTTTCCCAAAAATCTTCATGAATGCACCAATGATCATGCAATGAGATTTCATGCCAAGTAATAGTATGCTTGGAAAATACATGTTACAAGGATCAAAGTGCAAAAAGAACCACTCAAATTGGAGTTTTGGTTTGAAAGTTATGCCCATTTGAACTTTGAAACACACTTTGCCATGATTGGACCATATCTCCTCAACCACACATGAGAAATCCATGATCTTGGACTTTTTGGAAATGGGAGAGAAATATCTTCAACTTTCATGTTGGACAAAATTTCATTTGAAGCTTTCTTTCTGATGTAATCTTGAGTTGAAGTTGGTCAAAATCTTTCCATTTTTGGAAAGTTCAAATTACAGGTCACCTGCTATTTTTGGAAATTTTTGATCTGACTTCAAATTCTTCAATGTTGATGTTTGAAATGTCAAATGAGACTTGTTTGAACATGAATGAGGCATCTCTAATCACTTCCCACCTTCAAATTCACAATTGACTGTGTAGTTGACTTCTGTTGACTTTTGTGGGCCTCAGATGATTTGATCATGGACTGATGCATTCTGAGCCTTCAACCCTTGCTGAGATAACTCCCAAAATGAAACCCTAGCTTATACAAGCTCAATAAAATCATATGATGATCTCCATCTCAATGAAAACCTCATCTCCTTGAAAAATCCTTACTGGTAGAATGCACTGATTAGGGTTGACCAGAGGTCAAAACCCTAATCCCAAGGAATCTGATCAGAAATAATGAACCATGATGATGATGAGATACCATCTCAACCAAGATAATACTCAAACTCCCTGAGGAACCAAGAAACCCTAATTGAAGCACAAACCTCAGATGATTAGTGATCAATTTATGAGACCCTCATGCTTGAATCTTTTAACCTCTCTATCTTCTGAGAAAGACCTAGGAGGATGACTTGCTTATTTCACATGATATGCAAAGATGTAATGCCTAATGTCCTAAAAATGAGATGCAATATGCTAAGCTAGTCCCAAGAGAGGAGGGCAAATTTTGAGGTGTTACAACCTACCCTATGAATAGTAATTTAAAATAACTAATTGTGCAAGTAACGTAACTTTAAAAATGTAAGCTTGGTGTTTGATGAATATAAGAGTTTTGTTTGTTTATAATCAACTTAACTGATAGCCACCTTGTGAGTAGGCAAACTTGAATATTTATGGTTTAGGTTCAATTTGAACCAATGTTTAGCTCTAACAGATGATGTTCATATATTTAGGTTTTAGGCGAACCAATTTTTCATCCCTAACTGGAACTGTTGATTAGTTTAGGCTCATAAGAACCAGTGTTAGCCTTATCAGGCATTGTTAATGTTGGAGTAGGAGGTTTGGATGGAGAATTGCATTTGTTTGTGACATCATGCATCATGTATAGGACCTCGGTCCAGTGTTTAGGACTTCGGTCCAGGGTTTAGGACCTCGGTCCAGGGTTTAGGACTTTGGTCCAGTGTTTAAGATCACTCAGTAACATACCTCTGATATCCAGTGATTGGTACCACATGCATGGGAGTAGATGAGATGAGCATTGCATATTTAATTTTGTCTATTGTATAAATGTTTTTATTGTAACTGATGTGTATATTATCCTTGTTATTTTTACATTGTTTGATTTATGGAATGTATTCTCACCACTTCTTGTTTCCATGTTGCTATATATGTACCTTATGCAGATGATTCACATGTTAAGACTGAGAGTGATAGTTGTTGTTTTATGGAGAATGGTGTAGCTTTCCACTTTAGTTGTTTTTCTTATATTTATGTTTTTGCTGGACCTTGTCGGCTATTAGTATTATTCCAAATTTTGCTCTAATATTGTAACAACGGGTTGGAAATATTTTGCTATGTCTTATGATTTGTTTTTAAACTGAATTACTATGCTATTTTTTGAATTTAAAATTCCACCTTTAGAATAAAAGTTAAATCTTTATCAATGTGACACCCTTATTTCATCTTAATATTTTCCGCAATGTTTTATAAATTATTATCCGGGCTTAGGGTGTGACATAGTTGGTATCAGAGCAGGTTGGTCCATCCAGCCTTGTGTTTTAGGAGTATATAATACCCTCACGCACGACATGGTTACTAACCCTTTTAGTGTTGTTTTTCCGTAACCGGTATTTACCCTGTTGGAACTAGTTAATTTGTTTATAGCTGGTTGTGCGGGAAGAAATGGTTGGTAGAAACGACCGTGCAATGGTTGATGCTCTCGAGGCAATGGTTCATGTGGTGGAACAAGCTAATGAAGCCTTGCTATCTAATCAACAAGATGATTCAAATCAGAATGGAGGAGCTGATGAGTTTTATGGATTGGAAAATTTCCAAAAGAATAACTCTCCTACATTCAAATGTAGATATGATCATGAAGGTTCCCAGACTTAGATTCAAGAGATTTAGAATAATTTAAGGGTCATAGCATGTTCCGATGCTCATAAGGTGTTTTTTGGAAACCAAATATTGATTGAAGAAGTTGGGCACTAGTGGGAGAATACCTGCCAAATATTGGAAGCTAATGGAACTGCCATTACTTTGAACACTTTTAAGAAATAGTTTCCGGGCAAGTATTTTCCAGCTGGTGTTCATAACCATAAAGAGATTTAATTCTTGGAGATGAAACAGGGTAACATGTATGTGGCTGAATATGCATCCAAGTTTGAAGAGTTATCCAGGTATTGTCCTTACTATAATGGTATGGATGCTGAAGGTTCCAAGTGTGTGAAGTTTGAAAATGGTCTACCCTGAGATCAAGAAGTTTATTGGATATCAAGAGATTCACCATTTCTATGAGTTGGTTAACAAGTGCAGAATTTATGATGAAGACGGCAGAGAAAGATCTACCCACTATAAGAGTGTGAATGAGAAGATATTTTCTAATCAGAATCATGGCAAGTTGTATGCAAAACCAAGTGCCAAGGGAAGTAAAAAAGCTGCAACCGAGAGTGGAAATAGTGGGGGGGGAGGGTTGTTCCTTTTCCTCTGAGGTGTGGAACATGTGAAAAGTTAGGTCGTCGTGTCTCTAAGTGCAGGAATACATAGGGGTTTCAAAATCACAAGTTAGAAAAGATCATGTGGATTTGTTGTGTCAAGCTAGTTGGAGCACCTGACATAGGGGTTTCTATCGGTATTATGGAAAAAGAATTCCGATTATTTTTCAAATGAGAGTAAGCTAACTCTAACTCAAACAAATAATACACACTTATTTTTTTTCACTTGGTTAGTTGGTGAGTTAACTCAATTCTTAGAGTTTAGATTTTTTTTATTGTTGTAGGTAAACTTGTGAAATTGAAGTTGAAATGGAGTCAATGTGCTACATGAAAATGGACATCTGTTTAATACCGTACCTAAATATTTGTGTGTGAGCTCTTTGAGTTTGACTAATGTTTGGTATTTGGACTCACATAGTAAAATTTTATTTTTACCATGTTCCTTTTTAACATCTGACAAGGTTTCACTTATAGCTCCTCCTCACATTGTTTGTATTCTTATTAGTATTGTGATTGCTTATAATTATTGTTCTCTACTAATTGTGATTTTGTTTTATTTATTATTAAAATAAGTTTTGTTTAATTTTTTTAATTTACCATGAAGGTGAAGAGATTCTAAGACCTTTGGTGACACATTAGTAATAAATTAATTAATTTTATAAAAAATATATTAGCTATGGATTTACCTGTGGTCTTACGAGCGGAAATAACTAGTGTATTACCTGCGGTTTATTTCCTATGCATTTTCCTGCCAAAAATATTATCCACTGAAGTTTTAGGTGGGAACCAATAACGACGGAAAAAACTGTTAGGTCTGTGATTTTATGATTGGCAACAATTTTGGTAAAACATATTTCATTTGGGAAAACATGTATCACAGCCTAATGTTGAACAAGGTGTTATGACATCTTGATCAACTGTGCAGCAGGTGCTGCTTATGTTCCTTGCAGAGTGATGTCCTGAAAGATGTTATGGCATCTTACACCAGTACAGGTATGCAAGTGTGAATCCTTGAAGATTTGATTTTAAAATGTGAGATTCTGGATGATTCTAGTTCTCATATATGCGCAACAAATCAAGGATGTTTTAGGAACAATGCAAATTTGATTTGATTTCATAAAAAGGATCTTTTGTGACTTTTTAGGAAATATTATAGATTTATTCCTATTATTGTGGAGAAGATCTTGCAACTAATTTACAAGATAATATTGGATATTATTTGAAGAGTCTGAGCCCATACTGCAAGAGTCTATTTATAAGGACTGCCTAAACCTAAATTGTCAAGGAATTGACATTGAAGAAACCGTGTGCACAAATAAGGGTTTAGGGTTTCGAGAGTTCCTTAGATTTTAGTGTTTGTTTGTACGTACCTCATGTATCTTTTTATGCATAGAGGTTGACTGATTGTACTTGATTGTATATCAAGTTATTATTCTCACTCATGAGATTTTAAGCAAAGAGTTGAGTATTGTTCTTGGTTGAAGCTTTTAAGCAAACCCAAGTATTGTTTATCAGAAGTGTTCTTTGATTGTTTTTCAGTTGTTATCACTATTGTGTGATTGAAGGGAAATGAGAAGGGTCTCATATCTAGGAGAGTCTTAGATAGAAATTCCACTGGTAGTGATTAGGTGAGAAGTTTCTAAAACCAGAGGTTGTTTAGAACTTCAAACTAATATTGTTTTAGTGGATTTCCTTCCTGGATTGGTAGCCCCCAGATGTAGGTGAAGTTGCACCGAACTAGGTTAACAATTCATTGTGTCTTTTACCTTCTGCAATTTGATTCTGCATAATTACTATTTTGGTAAAAGTGGTTCTGTCAGCAGATGATGTCTTGACATTCTGTTTTGTTATTTTCTATTCTCATATTTGTAAGTTATCTTGTTATTGTGTTTTGATCAGATATCAGTGTCTCGACATCTCTTAGGACATCTGATATCTGCATACCAGAATTTCAATTGGTATCAGAGCAGGCATCCGACTCTATTTCTGGGTGAGATCCGAGGAAGATACTTTCTGGTACCATGTAAGGAGGACTTTTTAACAGACCACCCATCTTAGATGGCACCAACTATGACTATTGGAAGACACGTATGGTGGCTTTCCTAAAATCTATGGATAGAAAGACTTGGAAAGTTGTCATCAAGGGTTGGGAACATCCTGTTATGAAGGACAAAGATGGGAAGGCTACTACTGACTTGAAGCCTGAAGAGGATTGGTCTAAGGAAGAAGATGAATTGGCTCTTGGAAACTCCAAAGCTTTGAATGCTCTATTCAATGGAGTTGACAAAAATATATTCAGGTTAATAAACACATGTATTGTGGCCAAAGACGCATGCGAAATTCTCAGAACCACCCATGAAGGCACATCTAAAGTTAAGATGTCTAGACTTCAGCTTCTCACTACCAGATTTGAGAATCTAAATATGAAATATGATGAGAGTATTCATGATTCTCACATGAATGTTCTTGAAATTGCAAATTCATCTAGTGCCTTAGGAGAGAAGATGTCAAAAGCAAAGTTGGTTAGAAAAATTCTCAGGTCCCTACCTAAGAAATTTTACATGAAGGTCACACCCATTGAAGAAGCCCAAGACATCAGCAACATGAGAGTAGATGAACTTGTTGGGTCACTCCAAACTTTTGAATTGGGTATTAGTGACAGATCTAAAAAGAAGAACAAAAGCATAGCTTTTGTATCCAACACTGAAGATGAAGAGGACCAATGTGACTTAGATACTGATTAGGGAATGTATAATGCTATTGTACTGCTTAAGAGACAACTCAACAAGATGCTGAAGGGAATGGACAGGAAGTCGAGACCAAATGTCAAGAACATCTCATCTGACATCAGCAAGAATAGTGATTCCCAGGGAAAAGCAAGAACACAAGAAAATCCCAATCAAGGAAAAGGTATTCAGTGTCATGAATGTGAGGGTTTTGGTCATATTAGACCAGAATGTCCCACGTATCTCAAGAAACAAAAGAAGGGCTTGTCTGTTTCTTCGTCTGATGATTATGAAGGTGAAACTGATGATGAAACTGCTAAGCATGTTACAGCTTTCACTGGTAGATATGAATCTGATAAAGATTCTTGTGATGAGGATGTCTCTTATGAAGAATTGATTGCTTCCTACAAAGAGCTTTGTGTTAGAAGTGAAGAGGTGCGTAATACAGGAGAAGAGTATAAGAGAATCATAGCTCAACTACAAGCTGAAAAAGAGAAACTTTTATCTACTATAACTGATCTTGAAAATGAGGTAACTTTATTGCCTTCTAAACTTGAAAACATGACTAAATCCATAAGAATGTTGAACAATGGGTCTGATATGCTAGATGAAATTCTTCAAGTTGGAAAAGAGGCTGGGAACTTAAAAGGTATAGGTTTTAATTACCAATATCAAAATAAACAAGGAAAAACCCATGTGACAAAATTTATTCCTCCAGAAAGGAAGTATGAGCCCATGATGTCCAACCAAATGTTACAACATCCTGCCAGATATCAGGAAACTCAAACTAAAGTCAATTTTTTGCCTTGGAAATGTCATTACTATGGTAAATATGGACATATAAAGCCTTTCTACTACATACTGCATGGTTATCCAAAACATCCAACACATCCTAGGGCTAATCATGTAATGATTAAAACTAAAAAGGAGTGGATACCTAAGGTTGTTCCACATGAAACTACTTGTTCTTCCACATGCCTAATGTCCAAGGAAGATGAAGTCAAGTTTTGGCACCAGAAGCTTGGACATGTGAATCTCAAAGAGATATCTCTTGGTTACTCTACAAACAGTAGAGCTTACAGAGTATTTAACTCCAGAACTAAGGGCATGATGGAGTCCATTAATGTTGTGGTTGATGATTCAATTATTGAAAAAGGGACTGATGTCGATGAAGATGTTGGAACATCATCTCAGCAGACTGATGCTTCAGAAAATGTGGAAAACATTGAGTCAAACATTGAGCTAGAAAGGAATGAATCAGATGCTTCTACTGACATCTGAGCTGTTTATTTTTCTGTTTTATTTTGCTTATTTTTTGTGGGCCTTATCCCCGAGTGTTGCACCTCTATGTGCCATGGAGGAGTATGTTTCCTGTGTGACAGGGGAGTTATTTATGTGTTGCTGGTCATGAAATTCAGGGGGAGTTTGATTTGTTTGTACCAAGGTTGTTGTGTACTTACTATGATGTCAGACATAATGTCTTTACATTTTGTTTCAGAGGATTTTGTTCATACGTAGGTTGTTGTATGCTTGTTGTGATGTCAGACAAAATGTCTTGACATTTTGTTTTTGAAGGAGGCTTGGGGTGTGAGAGTTTATTTCTCTTTATGTCTTTTCTGTGATGATGGGTTTCTATTACTTATTTCTGTTGCGTGTGCCTCTAATATTTCTTGGTATTATACCAAGTGTTTGGTTTTTGTGCTTGTGATTATTGTTGTTGTTTTATCTTTTCTCCAGCTATGATGTCACACCCAATGATGCAACATCAGACTTCTTCTAAAGTGTTGGAACTTCCTCATATGGACTTAATGGGACCAATTCAAATAGAGATATTGGATGGAAATAGGTATGTATTTGTGGCTATAAGTGATTTTTCTGGATATACTTGGATGAACTTTCTTAAAGAAAAATCAGACAACTTTGAAGTCTTCAAAGACTTGTGTTAAAACATTCAAGAGGAGAAGAAGAGTGTGATTACCAAGATCAGAAGTGAGCATGACAAAATGTTTGAGAATGAAAAATTCTCTAAATTTTGTGTTTCTGAAGGTATCAGCTATGAGTTTTTCATTTCTTCTCAACAAAAGGGAATTGTTGAGCAAAAGACAAGAGCTATGCAAGAATCCGCCAGAGTAACGCTTCATGGTAAGAACGTATCATATCATTTTTGGGCTGAAGCTATGAATATTGCCTGCTACATCTATAATAGGGTCACCTTGAGAGGAGGCATTGCATCCACTCTCTACGAGCTGTGGAAAGGAAGGAAATCTATAGTCAAATACTTTCATGTCTTTGGAAGTAAATGTCATATCTTGACTGACCAAAAACAAGATGGTAAGGTGGATCCAATCAGTGATGAAGGGATATTTCTGGGTTACTCTTCAAGAAGCAGAACTTATATAATTTTTAACTCCAGAGCTGGAATGACAATGGAATCTATCAATGTGGTAATTGATGATTCAATCACTGAACAAAGGATGGACGTTGAAGACAATGTTGGAACATCTTCTGTACAGATTGATGAGACAGTAAGAGAGGAGATGTGTGAATTCACAAGCATTGAATCAGTGAGTTCTCAAGCCAGCAAAGGTCTTCATACTGAATGGCAGATAGAACAATCCAAGGAATTGATCACAAGACTCACTAATAAAGAAGACATCACTGAATCCAATAAGAAAATATCAAATGATGATGGATGTTATACCTTAAGGAGCGGTTTGTTTTTCTGGATTAATAAGAAGCAAGCATGTACTTCTTGGTGTATTGCTGAAGCTAAATTCGAAGAAAGTTTCTCTAAACTAATGTTGAAGGAATATGATGTCAAACAGGATGTCATAACATTATATGGTGAAAATTTGAATTCTATCAGATATCTTATTCAACATGGATGGAACAAGAACCTTGATAGTTATAGTCAACGAATCAAGAATCTTGTTGAAGAAAAGGTTGTTACTCTGGAGCATGTGGATAACAAGGAACAACTTATTGTTATGTTTAAAGCAAATAAAATTGAAAACATATACAGTGGGATTGGAACTTTCATTATTGAGGAGTTATAGCAATTACAGATGGGGAGGAATGCAACAGATTCTTTATATGTCTTACATATTTTTATGCATAAGCAAAGTGCTATGGTGAAACCTGTCAAAAGATGGAACAAGAGATCTCTTTAAAAGACTGGTTCCAAGCAGACATGTTTTGAGGTGGTGACAAGGAAGTTTTGTGTCAACACTCCTAAAACATGTGACAGGTGCAAGGAATGCAGAAGGCTCTTTGATAGGGGCAAGAGATGGAAGACCACCTGAATGTATTCAGTTTGTGTGTTTCCACCTGCTATTGTGTGCAATATGTGTGCATCCATTTGTGTTTATATTTACTATATTTTTTGTCAATTTTTGGCTAAAAGGGGGGAGTAAAGTGTTAGTATGTTTTTTACGTTGTCCTAGTGTTATGATACATGCCTTGACATGTTGATTAGTATGTTGTGAGAGGACTATACTACTGCTAAGGGGAGAGTAGTTAGTGTGGTTTCTTGTTGTATGCAACTATTTAGGGTGGGCATGATAGTTTGTCATGCTTGTTGGTGTTTCTGTTGTTGTTGTTGTTAGTGTTGTTGAAGTTCTGTGTGTGCATGATTATTTGTCATGTCTGTTTTTGCTGTAGTGGATATTGCTACAATTGTTAGTGCTTGTGCAGATGTCAAACCAAATGTTCTGACATCTTGCCTGATTTTTTTGGAGAACTTTGTTTTCTCTTATTTGTGAGGCTTATTTTTCTTCTGTTGCATATGCCTCTGATATTTGAACTTGGACAGTTCATATTGTTTTAGATGTTCCCTTGAGCGGGAGTCCTGACTATGTGTGACAGGGGGAGTACACAACATGTCTATTATGTAACTGCATATTTTATGTTTGCAGTTTGTACAAAGTTTACATGTTTTCCATGTAACTTGTGTTTGTGGTTTTATTCCTCTCTCCAGATTTATTGTGCTTTGGTTGTTTTAGCCAAAATTTGCCAAAGGGAGAGATTGTTATGTCTGTGATTTTATGATTGGCAATAATTTTGGTAAAACATGTTTCATTTGGGAAAACATGTATCACAACCTAATGTTGAACAAGGTGTCATGACATCTTGATCAATTGTGTAGTAGGTGATGCTTATGTTCCTTGCAGACTGATGTCTTGACAGATGTTATGACATCTTACACCAGTACAGGTATGCAAGTGTGAATCCTTGAAGATTTAATTTTAAAATGTGAGATTATGGATGATTCTAGTTCTCATATATGCGCAGCAAATCAAGGATATTTTAGAAACAATGCAAATTTGATTTGATTTCATAAAAAGGATCTTTTGAGACTTTTTAGGAAATATTATAGATTTGTTCCTATTATTGTGGAGAAGATTGTCGCAACCTGAAAAATACAGTGTGCGAAAAAACAATCGGCGAAAGAAAATGACAGAAGAGTCGCCACCGTGCATTATTTATCCCAAAGGAGGGAAAGGAAACGCTCGAAGTAAACCTGAAAAGAGGAAAGGAAAAGACAAGGTCTCGCAACCAAATCTTGGGTTCGGGAGTCGGTTATGCGAATGGAAGGTATTAGCACCCCTACGCATCCGTAGTACTCTACGGGATCCACTTTTGTAGTTCTTGTCTAAAGGGTGTGAGTTTATCTTGTGCTGTTTACTAAAAAAAAAGGGTCAAAAGAAAATGACTCGCACGGATGTCGCATCCACTGCATACGTATCTCATCTGAATATGAGAATCAGAGTCTTCGTAGCTCGGCTGACCTATGGGTTGGGGGGGTGTGCTCGCTAAGACATCGCGTCTTATGCCTACGTATCTCATCTGGAATGAGAATCAGAGCAAGCCGTAGTTCGGCTAACTACGGGGTTAAGGATTATGTTTTGGGGGCGGACGACGTTACTACGCAATCTACCGGATGCTCGACCTTTGGAGACTTACTCACCTGTAGTAGAAGGAGTAAACGTGTGTTTAGGAGAAGAAAAATCAATGAAGGGTTAGGGTTTGGGATGCTCATGCAAAAAGGGTAGTGAGGATAAGACCCCATAGCTCTTAACCCTGGACAAAGGAACCTGCATAAAGTAAACACAAAAACATTGCCTCCTATCGAGGTCTTCCAGCTAGGAAAGCAGTAAAATGCGGGAAAAATGTAAAAGTACCACACGGATGAAGATCCGAGGTAACAGCAATTAAAGGAACGATAAACCCTGAGATCCTTCCAAGCTAACATCATCAAAGAAAGTGGGTCAGTACAGGTAATCGGAATGAACCTCCAGGGGGTATCCCACAAATAAAGTGGGAAACCACGCAAGTTATCCCTGCAAAAGTCATGTGCCTTCACAAAAACTCAACAAAAGGGTTAGTGAAACAAGATAGGGTAACCAAGAGTTGCCCCCAAATCAAAATGTAACCACATGAATCATGCCCTTTCAATTCACAAAAAGCTCACAAAAAGCAACCAAGGGTAGGAGGCCTAAACCTCTTGTTAAACATATGCATCAAAAGGATATCAAATTCACCCATAATACCTCATACATTTAGAGCATTCAAATTAAAGGCATAAAGATGATGGATATAGGGCAAACCTGATTGGAGAGCTTGATTGAAATTGAGTTGCACACGTGAGGTTTACAAAACAATCTTTAGGGTTTATGTGAGGCAGAGGTGATTCTGTGCAGTTGAGTTCCCTTCAGGGTTTGGAGGCTGCTCTGAACTCTGTTAGCTCTTCTCTCACTATTTTTTTCCCAGACAGGGTAATAGGAATAGAATGGCATTTTGTTTCACTGAAACTCTGAATTTATAACCTGATTTTTGTGGACCTGTGGGCTCAAATGAGAGAGGTCCAAGTCCAAGATTTTTTTCTTTTATTTATTTATTTATTTATCTTATTTTATTTTTTTCGTTTTTTCGTTTTTTTTTTTCGTTTTCCTTTTTTTTCGTTTTTTTTTCTTTTTTGAAAACACGTGGGCTTCGCCTAGCGAGCATGACAACTCATGAACAAACCTTTGCTCCGTTTTGACTGACGAATAGACCCCTGTTGGAAGTAACTCAAGTCTTTCCCTTGTGTTGACTGATCATCTAAATAGAGCCCACAAAGTGCCCTGGATGATGTTCAAGCTTCTTGGATCCGATTCCGATTGCCATGATGAAATGCAAATGCTAAATGACCTAAAACTGAATGCATGCATGAGGTGTAAAGCGTATGCTTCCAGGAAAAATGAAGGGTAAATTTTGGGGTATTACAGTTGCCCCTATTCAATCAACTAGAGACCTGGAAAGAAGATAGCAGCGACTTTCGTGCTTTCGAGGTATCAAGGGATTGAATACAATAAAAGCCCGAAAATTTGCACTGAAGTGAAGTGAAGTAACAATGCCTGTCAGAATCGGCAAAGAGGTGGTCTTGAAAGAAGAATCCGTCTGGTACGGTGAGAGTCAGTCTGAATACCGAAAAAGAATGTTAACCTGGATACCAAAATAAATGGTAACACAGAAATAACCATGGCCTGAATGCCGCTCATCAGTCTGAATACCGAAAAAGAATGTTAACCTGGATACCAAAATAAATGGTAACACTGAAATAACCATGGCCTGAATGCCGCTCATCAGTCTGATTACTGGAAATGACTTCGATCTGAACCTCAGAAGATATGAGATTATTAATATCGGTCTGAACACCGAGAGGCTGGCCTGAATTCCACAAGTTGCATCGATCTGAACGTCGGAAACTTCTTCGATCTGAACATCGGAAAATTGGCCTGAATGCCACAAGTTGCATCGACCTGAACGTCGGAAACTTCTTCGATCTGAACGTCGGAAAATTGGCCTGAATGCCACAAGTTGCATCGACCTGAACGTCGGAAACTTCTTCGATCTGAACATTGGAAAATTGGCCTGAATGCCACAAGTTGCATCGACCTGAACGTCGGAAACTTCTTCGATCTGAACGTCAGAAAATTGGCCTGAATGCCACAAGTTGCGTCGACCTGAACGTCGGAAACTCCTTCGATCTGAACATCGGAAAATTGGCCTGAACGCCATAAGTTGCATCGACCTGAACGTCGGAAACTTCTTCGATCTGAACATCGGAAAACTGGCCTGAACGCCACAAGTTGCATCGACCTGAACGTCGGAAACTTCTTCGATCTGAACATCGGAAAATTGGCCTGAATGCCACAACTTGCATCGACCTAAATGTCGGAAACTTCTTCGATCTGAACATCGGAAAACTGGCCTGAACGCCACAAGTTGCATCGACCTGAACGTCGGAAACTTCTTCGATCTGAACATCGGAAAACTGGCCTGAACGCCACTTCGGTCTGAATACCGGAAACTTCATGCCTATCAGCATCGGCAGAAATAGGGAACGATAATAGAGGCGGCGCATGGGCCAATGACACTTGCTGGGGATAACAAAGGTAAGTCATGAACAATCTTCAGTCTGAGTACTGGAAACAACTTCTGGATTATCACTTGGGATACCGAGAATGTTTTATGCTTACATGCGTCTGTTTGAATTTTTCAATGGCGTAATGCTCCATGAAAATGGAAATGCTACGCGATTTGGGAGGATGCAATGCAACATGATTCTACATGCAGGGATGCGAAATGCTGGGTAGAATGCCAAGCTGAGGCAAGGGGATCTGCTGGGGAAATGATCACCATCTTCTGGACCCTGGCAAGGCTGTTGGAGATGCACAGCGCAAAGAATTCTGTGGGGAAATGACCCGCCACACGGTGTTCTAGCAATGACGAAATACCGAGATTCTGATTGGGGAGAGAACGGCACTGAAAACCTGCTGTTGGGGAAAGCGATAGTGGTTCTGGCAACCACGATCTGCGAGAGATGACTCAGCAGGGGAAGCAAACACCGATACGGTACCGAGGTTCTGCTTCAAGGAAAGAAACCATGGATCTGGTATTGGGATTATCGATCTGGCCTCGAACTCTGAGGAGCAGCCGCTTCTGCTGGGAAGATACAGTCTGGCACTGTCAACTCCGCTGGGGGTATATAGTCTGACACTGTCAACTCTACTGGGGAGTGTATAATCTAAAACCACCGCTTGGGGGAGGTACAGTGGTGAGAACCTGCTGGGGATTGAAGAATCCAACGCTCTGATCAGCTCTGCAGGGATAAGATACCGAATTCGTCTGTTGGCGACTTCACTGGGGAAAACATTCACGATCATCTGCAGGGGATTTTAAGGAAATGCCCCGAGGGTACCTGTTCTGAATAGACGATCCAAAGCACTTAAAATTTACAGCAATTTTAAATGTTTATTAAGCATGTACCTGTAAAGCTCTTATGTGTCATGATGCAATGTTTATCAAAAAATCCGGACGTCATTTTTGCAAACAAAACAGTAAAATGAAAATGAAAACAGAGATATACTGAATAACATGATTTTATTGATTGAATGGCCTCTGAATAGGCATTTACATCAAGAAGCAATCCCTGGAAAGAGGTAATCGCACAACAGAAACTAATCTAATGGCAATGTGAAATGGATTTCTATTGGGTTCCAACTCTGCTATGACTTGCTCGTCTTCAAGATCCTCCAGATGATCAGCTTTCTGAAAGAGTGATTGGATTGTTTCCTATCCTTCAAAAGTTTCTAGTCATTGACACGAGATGAGATTCAGAACTACTCAGAACGCAGTCATTCGCTTAATCCCTAACTTTTGCCTGGATCGCCCTTTTCGGGTTTTCAATCCACCGGGATACCCATTTTTGCCTAAGTTGCCTTTTCAGGTTTTCAACTTACCGGGTGTACAATCTTTTCACTTTTAATCCCTAATTTTTGCCCGAACCTTTTTCATTTTCTTGGTTCGCCGGGATGCCCATTTTTGCCTGGACTACTCTTTTTATTGTCCAGCGGGTCTATTTCATGCGAAGTATTTTTTAACTGCGTCTGAGCTCACCGGGGAAGTGAAGTTTTCACCATCCATCGTTGCAAGCATTAAGGCCC
Organism: Lathyrus oleraceus; assembly: GCF_024323335.1. Lineage (NCBI taxonomy): Eukaryota > Viridiplantae > Streptophyta > Magnoliopsida > Fabales > Fabaceae > Lathyrus > Lathyrus oleraceus. The sequence goes on along the minus strand of NC_066580.1, from coordinate 77,341,415 downwards.
CACCATCAAAAACCTTGGTGACAATATACGGTCCATCATAGTTAGGAGTCCACTTGCCCCTGTGATCTGTCTGAGGAGGAAGGATCCTTTTCAACACCAAATCTCCGACCTGGAAGCATCGAGGACGCACTTTCTGATCAAAGGCTTTCTTCATCTGACTTTGATACAACTGCCCATGACAAATGGCTGCCATTCGCTTCTCTTCGATAAGACTCAACTCATTGAACATTGTCCGAATCCATTCAGCTTCGTCTAACTTGACATCCAACAGGACTCTTAGAGAAGGAATCTCCACTTCAACAGGTAGGACTGCTTCCATACCATACACAAGGGAGTAAGGGGTTGCCCCGGTCGATGTACGTACTGAAGTACGGTACCCATGCAAGGCGAAGGGTAGCATCTCATGCCAATCTCTGTACGTAACGACCATCTTCTGCACAATCTTCTTTATGTTCTTATTTGCCGCCTCAACAGCACCGTTCATCTTAGGGCGGTAAGGGGAAGAATTGTGATGCTGAATGTTGAAGTTCTGGCACAACTCCTTCATCATTTTGTTGTTGAGATTAGAACCATTATCAGTAATGATTCTTTCGGGAATCCCATAGCGAAAAATGATTTCTTTCTTGATGAAACGGGCAACCACATGTCTGGTGACATTCGCGAACGATGCTGCTTCGACCCACTTGGTGAAATAGTCGATGGCAACAAGGATGAAGCGATGCCCATTGGAGGCGGTCGGCTCAATCTTTCCAATCATATCGATGCCCCACATAGCAAAAGGCCACGGCGAAGACATCACATTGAAAGGATTTGGCGGCACGTGTACCTTATCAGCATAAATCTGGCATTTATGGCACTTCCGAGCATATTTGAAACAATCAGATTCCATGGTCATCCAGTAATAACCCGCTCTCAACAATTTCTTAGCCATTGCATGTCCGCCGACATGAGTACCGAAGGAGCCTTCATGAACTTCCTGCATTAACATGTCCGCTTCGTGTCTATCCACGCATCTGAGCAAAACCGTGTCGAAGTTCCTCTTATACAGAACATCGTCTTTGTTCAAGAAGAAACTGCCTGCCAATCTTCTCAAAGTCTTTCTATCATTGTTGGATGCCCCTGCAGGGTACTCTTGATTCTTCAGAAAGCACTTGATGTCGTGATACCAGGGCTTGTCATCAACTACCAGTTCAGCAGCAAACACATACGTGGCCCTATCAAGGCGCATCACGTCGATCTTGGGAGCATGGTTCCAACGGATCACCGTGATCATGGAGGATAGAGTAGCAAGAGCATCTGCCATCTGGTTCTCATCACGAGGTATATGGTACAGCTTTACTGTTGTGAAGAAAGTCAATAGTCTTCTCGTGTAATCTCTGTAGGGGACCAGAGTAGGCTGGAGAGTGTTCCAATCACCATTCACTTGATTGATTACCAGAGCTGAATCTCCGAAGATGTCCAAAGTCTTGATTCTCAAATCAATGGCTTGCTCAATCCCCAAGATACAGGCTTCATACTCAGCTTCATTATTGGTGCACTCGAAAGTCAGACGAGCGGTGAAAGGCATGTGGGCACCTTTCAGAGTTGTAATGACAGCACCAATTCCACTTCCTCTGGCGTTGACGGCCCCATCAAACATTAAAGTCCACTTTTCGTCTGGATCAAGTCCCTCTTCAACAACTGGCTCTTCACAGTCTTTCATCTTGAGGAACATGATGTCTTCATCTGGAAAATGAAACTTCATCGGCTCATAATCTTCAACCGGCTGTTGAGCAAGATAGTCTGACAGAATACTCCCCTTGATGGCTTTCTGGGAAGTATACTGGATGTCGTACTCTGTCAGTACCATTTGCCAACGAGCAACTCTTCCGGTGAGAGCTGGCTTCTCAAATATATACTTGACTGGATCCATTTTGGAGATCAGTAAGGTTGTGTGAGACAGCATGTATTGTCTCAATCGCTTAGCAGCCCATGCAGGTGCACAACATTTTTTTTCAAGCATTGAGTATCTCGACTCGCAATCTGTGAATTTCTTACTCAGGTAGTAGATGGCATGCTCTTTCCTACCTATCTCGTCGTGTTGACCGAGAACGCAACCCATGGAATTGTCTAGTATTGTCAAATACATAATCAGCGGTCTCCCTGGGACCGGAGGCACAAGGATAGGAGGATTATGCAAATACTCTTTTATCTTCTCGAACGCCCTTTGACAATCATCATTCCACCTGATAGCCTGATCTTTTCTCAACAATTTGAATATTGGCTCACACGTGGCTGTTAGGTGAGAGATGAACCTTGCAATGTAGTTCAACCTCCCTAAGAAACCACGGACTTGTTTCTCTGTTCTTGGCTCAGGCATTTCCTGTATCGCTTTCACTTTGGTCGGATCCACCTCAATCCCTTTTCCACTAACAACAAAACCCAGTAGTTTTCCAGATCTCACCCCAAAAGTACACTTGTTCGGATTAAGCCTCAGCTTGAATTTCCTCAAACGCTCAAACAGTTTCTGCAAATTCACCAAATGTTCTTCTTCTGTCTGAGATTTGGCAATCATATCATCAACATAAACCTCGATTTCATGATGAATCATATCATGGAACAGAGTCGCCATCGCTCGCTGATATGTTGCTCCGGCATTTTTCAGACCAAACGGCATCACCTTGTAACAGAAGGTGCCCCATGGGGTTATGAATGTTGTCTTCTCCATGTCTTCTGGTGCCATCTTAATTTGATTATAGCCAGAAAAGCCATCCATGAAGCAGAATACCGAGAACTGAGCCGTGTTATCCACCAAAACGTCAATGTGAGGTAAGGGGAAATCATCTTTAGGACTAGCCCTGTTCAGATCCCGGTAGTCAACACACATCCGTACCTTTCCATCCTTCTTAGGTACCGGAACGATATTTGCAACCCATGGCGGATAATTTGTGACTGCTAGAAACCCTGCATCCAACTGTTTTTGCACTTCTTCCTTTATCTTGACAACCATCTCTGGTCTTGTTCTTCTGAGCTTCTACTTGACCGGAGGACAACCTTCTTTGAGCGGCAAGCGATGTACCACGATGTTTGTGTCAAGCCCTGGCATGTCCTGATAAGACCAAGCGAAGATGTCAACATACTCTTGCAGCAATTCAATCAACCCCTTCTTCACATTATCTTCCAAAGCAGCCCCTATCTTGATTTCTCTCTTGGCGTCCTCGGTGCCGAGATTAATCACTTCAACAGACTCTTGATGCGGTTGAATGACCCTTTCCTCTTGTTTTAATAACCTGGTAAGTTCTTCAGGGAGTTCACAGTCTTCATCACCCTCTTCTTCAGCTTGAAAGATTGGATTTTCAAAGTCGAAGCGAGCCATAGCAGAACCGTTATCAATAGGATCCGGTGATGTGCATCTGCATGAGTGATGGTAGGTGCTTATGAGTGTGAAAAAAAAGGTGGAAACTAAATAAAACATTGCCATTTTTTTTTGAAAAACTGCAAAACTAGAAAGACAGGGAACGAAATATTTGAATGCAAAAAGACGTCCTTTATTTATGATAAAAAATGCAAGTGTCACATAGATGAGCCCTACAATGAGTCATTACGCCCTGGCGGAACGTAAGACTTGGATATGCATGAATAAACAAAGAAAATTACTCCTCCAGACAAGTGGCTTGGACAATCTCCTCAGAAGACCAATTGTTGAGAACTTCACCCGGGATCCTCGAACGCACCCAGTTATCGATGTCGCAATCACTATCCCCATCTTCATTGTTGACCGCAGAGACTAATTTGACTTCTCCTTCAACCATGTTAACGTTGGCTCCACCATGCTGGGGCATGGGATTGTTGACGACATTAGGAGCTGGTGCAAAGTTAACGGCCTTTGAATCAATGAGGTCCTGAACTACGTGCTTAAAAGCTTTGCAGTTCTCAATATTGTGGCCAGGCGCCCCAGAGTGGAAGCTACACCTAGCGTTGGCGTCATAACCCACCGGAAGCCTACCAACGGGAGGAGCCAGAGTGCGCAACTGCACAAGTTGTAGTTGTTGAAGACTAGAAAGCAACTGAGCGTACGACATTGGAAGAGTGTCGAAACGCCGGTCCATCGTCCTTGGCCTCGGTTGATAGGCGGGTCTGTTACCCGGTTGTTGTGGTTGGTACTGAGCTGGTTGACGCTGTGGTTGTTTGTGTTGTAGTGGTGTTGCAGCTGGAATGGTCACAGCCGCAACATACGGTTGCTGATGATAGTTCTGAAAGTTATTCCTCCGGTTATCCCTGTTCTGATAAGAAGATATGGCATTTGCATCCCCTTCTCTCCCCTTCTGTCCCTGAATGAATGGCTTCTTCACCCCTGATGAGGATTCACCTCCACTATGGGTCTTGTATGTCCTCAGGTAATTCTCCACCCTCTCTCCGGTAGAGACTACATCAGCAAAATTAGAGGCATTGCAACCCACCAGGCGCTCCAAATAAGGTCCTGGCAGAGTGTTCATGAACATGTTAGCCATTTCCTTCTCCAACATAGGAGGTTGAACACGGGAAGCTGTTTCTCTCCAGCGTTGAGCATATTCTCTGAAGCACTCATTGCTTTTAAGAGACAGATTTTGAAGTTGAGTTCTGTCCGGAGCCATGTCTGCATTATACTGATACTGCTTCACGAAAGCCTTAGCCAAATCCCTCCAGCAACGGATGTGGGCTCTGTCCAGCCTCATATACCATTCCAGGGATGCCCCAGCTAGGCTGTCCTGGAAAAAGTACATAAGCAACTTTTCGTCATCGGAGTATGCAACCATTTTACGGAAATAGGCTTGCACATGGGTCTTCGGGCAAGAGTTGCCATTGTATTTGTCAAATATCGGGACCTTGAATTTCGGTGGCACTCTCACACCTGGGACCAGCCCCAAGTCAGCAACATCTACTCCCAGAGGATTCTGTCCTTCCACTGCCTTCAACCTCTCTTCCAATCTTCTAAACATGGGGTCCACACCATGACCCATACCAAAATCTTCCTGCAGCAGGGGGAACTGATCGTCCTGATCATCATGAACGGGCTGTTGACTGGAGGTAACATGTAGGATTGGGATAGGCCCCGGTCCATTGGGTCCATTGGCCTCTCCAGCTGGAGGATCAGTCACCGTCTCTGGTTGAGCAGGGGGATTCCTCTGTGTCATCTGCCTGAGCTCTTATTGTCCCTGAGCCACCCCTTGAACCACATCCATGAATTGATTCATGCGGATTTTCATCTCGGCGAACTCTGCCTGTAGGCTTTCCATTACTCTCTGTTGATTTCTGCGGGTACCGTACCGGTGAATGCCTGGGTCAGCTATCCTGCTGATGGAACACCAAACAAACTGAGAACACTGTGGCGGTACCTATTATGCAAGACATGCTAATGAATATGTAAATGCAATGACATGTTTATCAATTCCAAAGGTATTCTACCCCCTTGATTCCAGTCTCTCAATAGATAAACGATGTAAAAAAAAGACTAAGCCGTTGATGAGAACCAAGAAAATTCCGACTAGAATCAAGTAGAAGATATAAACCCCACAGAAATGGATAAACATGTGTGAATGATTATGAATGAAAAATGACGTGATGCAAAATGATGTGAATGCAGTGCAGTGGCATGGGAATCAGGATCGCTGTATCTGCTTGAACATCTGTCAGGTTGCACTATCTGGAGAGAAATTAAGAGCACACCAAACAAAGGTCATGGGATGGATCATGTTATCCTTAATATCAACCACCCATTTTGGTGGATTATGGTTTACACCTTATCAACACCCAAGTTTCATTGATATTAAGGATACCTGATCGGATAACCCATGAATCAAGAGTTTGTTGCAAGTCACGAGCATGGAGTTTAGGTTAAGAACCACCCAAAAGAAGTGTACTAAGGTTTAAACCTGCCAAACATGTTCTACAAAAGGTTCCCATAGTCATAATCCCATCTTTCGGATATTATCGGAGGAACGACTACTCGTATTCCAAAAATATTCTCAAGAGAGACTCTTATGAGTGTAGTATCGCGTAACAATCGTATCAAATCTTACACTTGAACGACTTTCGCACTACGTCCTACGAATAGGCCAAGATGGGTTTGGTAAACTGAGGTCCTCGGCTTCTAAGGTCTATATTGGAAAAAGTAATGTCTAACCACAACTTACTTGTGTGACATTATTGATCTCAACATGACCTCCACCAAGTGAATGGGCTTGCAAGTCAACTTGCTAAGGAATAACTCCACACAAGTCGACAAGACTATGCCATTCTCCTATCCTAAGTGCACTCGAGTTCGGGTATAGAACTCATCTCACAAAGATCACCAAGCAGCCATAGCCAGCCAACAGATACAACAATGATATGTACACAATGCAATAAGGTAAAGCAGGTAAATAAATAACTGTACAAAAGCATGAACACCCAATAAACAAACAAACTACAAAAGCTAGGAGGGACTCGCTTAGGGAAACCAGGTCCCCAGCAGAGTCGCCAGCTGTCGCAACCTGAAAAATACAGTGTGCAAAAAAACAACAGGCGAAAGAAAATGACAGAAGAGTCGCCACCGTGCGTTATTTATCCCAAAGGAGGGAAAGGAAACGCTCGAAGTAAACCTGAAAAGAGGAAAGGAAAAGACAAGGTCTCGCAACCAAATCTTGGGTTCGGGAGCCGGTTATGCGAAGGGAAGGTATTAGCACCCCTACGCATCCGTAGTACTCTACGGGATCCACTTTTGTAGTTCTTGTCTAAAGGGTGTGAGTTTATCTTGTGCTGTTTACTAAAAAAAAAGGGGTCAAAAGAAAATGACTCGCACGGATGTCGCATCCACTGCATACGTATCTCATTTGAATATGAGAATCAGAGTCTTCGTAGCTCGGCTGACCTATGGGTTGGGGGTGTGTGCTCGCTAAGACATCACGTCTTATGCCTACGTATCTCATCTGGAATGAGAATCAGAGCAAGCCGTAGTTCGGCTAACTACGGGGTTAAGGATTATGTTTTGGGGGCGGACGACGTTACTACGCAATCTACCGGATGCTCGACCTTTGGAGACTTACTCACCTGTAGTAGAAGGAGTAAACGTGTGTTTAGGAGAAGAAAAACCAATGAAGGGTTAGGGTTTGGGATGCTCATGCAAAAAGGGTAGTGAGGATAAGACCTCATAGCTCTTAACCCTGGACAAAGGAACCTGCATAAAGTAAACACAAAAACATTGCCTCCTATCGAGGTCTTCCAGCTAGGAAAGCAGTAAAATGCGGGAAAAATGTAAAAGTACCACACGGATGAAGATCCGAGGTAACAGCAATTAAAGGAACGATAAACCCTGAGATCCTTCCAAGCTAACATCATCAAAGAAAGTGGGTCAGTACATGTAATCGGAATGAACCTCCAGGGGGTATCCCACAAATAAAATGGGAAACCACGCAAGTTATCCCTGCAAAAGTCATGTGCCTTCACAAAAACTCAACAAAAGGGTTAGTGAAACAAGATAGGGTAACCAAGAGTTGCCCCCAAATCAAAATGTAACCACATGAATCATGCCCTTTCAATTCACAAAAAGCTCACAAAAAGCAACCAAGGGTAGGAGGCCTAAACCTCTTGTTAAACATATGCATCAAAAGGGTATCAAATTCACCCATAATACCTCATACATTTAGAGCATTCAAATTAAAGGCATAAAGATGAGGGATATAGGGCAAACCTGATTGGAGAGCTTGATTGAAATTGAGTTGCACCCGTGAGGTTTACAAAACAATCTTTAGGGTTTATGTGAGGCAGAGGTGATTCTGTGCAGTTGAGTTCCCTTCATGGTTTGGAGGCTGCTCTGAACTCTATTAGCTCTTCTCTCACTATCTTTTTCCCAGACAGGGTAATAGGAATAGAATGGCCTTTTGTTTCACTGAAACTCTGAATTTATAACCTGATTTTTGTGGACATGTGGGCTCAAATGAGAGAGGTCTAAGTCCAAGATTTTTTCTTTTATTTATTTATTTATTTATTTTTATTTATTTATTTTTTATTTTTTCGTTTTCCGTTTTATTTTTCGATTTTTTTTTTTGAAAACACGTGGGCTTCGCCTAGCGAGCATGACAGCTCATGAACAAACCTTTGCTCCGTTTTGACTGACGAATAGACCACTGTTGGAAGTAACTCAAGTCTTTCCCTTGTGTTGACTGATCATCTAAATAGAGCCCACAAAGTGCCCTGGATGATGTTCAAGCTTCTTGGATCCGATTCCGATTGCCATGATGAAATGCAAATGCTAAATGACCTAAAACTGAATGCATGCATGAGGTGTAAAGCGTATGCTTCCAGGAAAAATGAAGGGTAAATTTTGGGGTATTATAAAGATCTTGCAACTGATTTACAAGAGAATATTGGATCTGATTTGAAGAGTCCAAGTCCATACTGCAAGAGTCTATTTATAAGGATTGTCTAAACCTGAATTGTCAAGGGATTGACATTGAAGAAACTGTGTGCACAAATAAGGGTTTAGGGTTTCGAGAGTTCCTTAGGTTTTAGTGTTTGTTTGTACGTCCCTCATGTATCTTTTGATGCATAGAGGTTGACTGATTGTACTTGATTGTATATCAAGTTATTATTCTCACTCATGAGCTTTTAAGCAAAGAGTTGAGTATTGTTTTTGGTTGAAGCTTTTAAGCAAAACCAAGTAATGTTTATTGGAAGTGTTCTTTGATTGTTTTTCAGTTGCTATCATTGTTGTGTGATTGAAGGGAAGTGAGAAGGGTCCCATATCTAGGAGAGTCTTAGATAGAAATTCCACGGGTAGTGATTAGGTGAGAAGTTTGTAAAACCATGGGTTGTTTAGAACTTCAAACTAATACTGTTTTAGTGGATTTCCTTCATGGCTTGGTAGCCCACAGATGTAGGTGACGTTGCACCGAACTGGATTAACAAATGATTGTGTCTTTTACCTTCTGTAATTTAATTCTGCATAATTACTATTTTGGTAAAAGTGGTTATGTTAGCAGATGATGTCTTAACATCTGTCTTGGCATTTTGTTATGTTATTTTTTGTTCTCATATCTGTAAGTTATCTTATCATTGTGTTTTGATCAGATATCAGTGTCTCGACATCTTTTAGGACATCTGATATTTGCATATCAGAATTTCAAAAACCGCATGAAGCTTATTTTTTATGAACTTTTAACTTAAATCTGCATGATAATAGAGTATTTCTAATAGTGTAACTCGTCATTATATTGAAAAAGAAATAAAATAAAATAGATCTAATTTACTTGCAACTCACAAAAACAATGAGTAAAATAGACATAATATTGCTCACACATCTTTGTAAAAAAATAGATCTAACATTTACATTTAAAAAAAAAAATCATACCATGTCCACTTTCTTTGCGTTAGAAAAAAATAGAATAGAATAGATGAATTGTGACAGAAAAATATTTCATTTGGCATTGGAAAAAAAAGTATTGGAGAAAAAAATCATATTAATTTTGTTCTTAAAATTTGTTTTAAAATAAAATAAAATAATTGGGACAATATTTTCATATTTACACATTTTACTCATTTAATTAACAATATATTTAATTTAATTAATAACTTAAATTATTAAAAAATATTTTTAAAATGAATTGAAAAAAAATAGAATTGATAAAAATAAATAAAAATATTCCCTCCGTTCTTTTTGATGTGTAACTTTCTTAATAATTTTTTGTTCCTTTTAATTATAACTTGCAAAATTCAAAGTAGTATTAATTACACTTTTGTCAAAATTAACTCTAAATATTTATTACAGAGAGAAAAGGTAAAATGAATATAAATAAATAATTAAGAATATTATAGATAGAAGAAGAATTATTATTTAAAAAGTAACAATATTGACTAGTTTTATTAATATGTGAAAAAGTCAAAATATGACACTTATAAAGGAATAACTAGAATGAGTCTTGGCTAAAGGGGTGGAAGAAGGGTGTTTGGGACGCCCTCAGGAGCAAGGTGTGTATATATTACTGTTAATAATTTTATGGTGGAAAATGTTAAACAATGGGATGTTCAGAAATTAAGACATTTGTTCACCCATGATGTGGCCAACGAAATCCTTAAGGTTCTGGAAGTCGTGTTAGAAGATTGTATGGTTTGGAAGAAAGAACAAAATAGAATGTAAAGTGTCAAATCTGCCAATTGGTTGCTGAGGAGTGTCCATACAAATCGATTCAGCTCTAGAGTGGAGGGGGATTATTGTGGAGGATTTGTAGGGGTTGCCTTCCAACTCGAATAAGGCTTCATCAATATTTTGTTCAGTGTACTCTAAATTGTCAATTATGTGAGAATATTGAGGAGGATGAGTGGTATGTGTTCTTTGGGTATGGAATTACTATTCAAAGCTGGAGGGCAACATATTTGTATTCTACTATTGAACCTCGTTTGTAGAATTTTAGTGATGATAAAGCCCTTATTCTTGATATTTGTAGTTAAGAAGATAGGAGAAATGCAGGTAGGGTTGCAATTTTGATTTGAATGCTTTGGAATAAAAGAAATAATGTGATATGGAATAATGATAGAGAAGAGGCGTCGAAGTTAGGGATGCAAGCCTATCATATTTGGAATGATTGGTTTAAAGCTCAAGATAACCATGAGAGTGATTATGATGTCGAGCCTGACCAAATTTGTTGGAATAGGCCAAATGAAGGATGGGTGAAAGGCAACATTGACACGGATTTCAATAGGTAAAGAGGAACAACAAACAGAGGTTGGCGTGTTAGAAATTACTCTGGTAGATTCATCATGGGTGATATTATGTGGGATTTTAGTTTTTACTTTATCATTGAAACAGAAGTCATGACCTTAAAGAAACGATCGAAACAGTCATCTAGATCCATCTGGATTATGTGATTTTTGAAAATGACTCTCAAATGGTGGTTCATGTTATCCATACGTAGAACCTCCCTCTAAATTCAATAACATTATTAGATCGATTAAGAATTTATTACAATGTATTTACAATTTTGAAATAAAATTTATTAAACATCAAAAGAATTCGGTTGCCCACTAATTAGCAAAAACAAGTCAATTTTTGGTCTAGAATTAGTACTCTTAATTTAATTCCACCTTGAGTTTCAAATAATGTTTAAACAAAATAAAAGAATAACTATAGAGTATATAATTGGAGAAAGAAGACAAAGTTGGACATAATTATCAAAACATGTATTTATTTTCGATCAGGGTGTTAGTAGCATTATTATCCCTTAAATGCAGCGGTATTGGGCAACATGTCATTGAATGTGTGGTGGTTACGAAATAACAGCACTGACTTTAAGGTGCTGCCAACAGCAAACAAAAAGATATTTTTTTAGTAATTTACTGTAATTGTGTCTGATGATGAACCGAAACATACCATGTGTCGTAGATTCCACTAGATAAGGCACAAATCTGATTTCTTCCACCACTTTAAAATTTTCATTTTTAATTTATTTTCTGGTTACTTATTTTTCTTCATGATGTTTAAACAGAATGGTCCAAACAAATCAAATCTCAAACTTGTGTGTGGAGAACCCCATTTCTGTACCCTAGAGAATCTTATTTTAACAAATGATAAAAACAAAGAGTGGAGCATAATAATAACAAATGAAAACAATCCTTATTTTATATTCACAAAATTGAACATCAATGGGGAAAATAAATAAAGCTGCACGAGTTGATAGAAGCATATCTGAATTGCAAAAAAGAATACAAGCTTATTACAAGACTAATAACAATGTCTAGAAAAAGCAGTGAAAGTTGAAACCTTCTAGCTAAAACAACACTTGTCACACTTGAGCCACTTCCAAACAATTTTTTTAAAGGAAAAACAGGGATTGGTATATATACAAATACATAACTTTACCTGTTAACAAAATAGGATGCTGCTGTTGTTGCAGGAACCAAAGGTATAACAGTATCAGGAAAATCTGATCTTGGTCCAGCGAGGGAGTAATAAGCAAGAATATGAGCTGGATGATGATGATCAGTTACAACTCTAGAAGGAATCAACTCAATATTCCAATAGGGTCTAGCCATTACCAAAAGATCAAGTCCTGATGTTGATGCTCCATAACCTTGTACCCAAAGATACCTCAAAGATGTTAGTCTAGTTGCAGCAACAGCTAATGCATACTCAGTGAAAAATGAACATCCTCTCATTTCAAGTTTCTGAAGACTTGGACAACCTTTTGAGAATTCCAAGAGCCCTGCATCTGTTTCTCCGACATAACCGAGAAGTATCCATCTCACGTTTGGACTGTATTGTCCTATGTAACCTAGACCTACATCAGTTAGGCCACCGGGTCTGAGATATAGAGCAAATCTTTTCAGCTTTTCGCAACCTCTAAGTAAAGCCCTCACTCCATTGTCAAGTGGCAAATCAGTTATCTTCTCCTCGCGGTCTAGCAAGACGAGGCGAAAATCACAAAGGTTTTTCAAGTGAGTGCCAATGTGTTCTAGAGAGGCATTTGTAATGTCGGATACATAAACAGCCATGTACTCGAGCTCTGGACAGCCATGTGATAGGGCAATAAGTCCTCTCTGGGAAACAATACCATCTTCATCTTCCATTCCTTGATCGTCGTCACCTCTTTCGATCCTTAGCCTTTTCAGCTTCTTACAGCAGCGAGCAAGTACTTCTAATCCTCTGTCTCCGATTACATTCCTTGACTGTCCATGAGGAAAAGATATTTGGTTTATTATTAAAATTCAAATGCATTTTTGGTCATACTCATTCAAAATAACCTTTTTACCCATTCAAATTAGTACCCAAATCCATTTCGTTGAATATTTTATCATTTTTACAGTTTCATGCTTCCTTGTACAACCAAAGATTCAAGTCAATATATGAATGCATATTGATAATTTTGAAATCATAGTTTTAAATTGCAGTCACCAACACAACATAGAGTTTTTGGAGGCTTCCATGAGTATAATATTGTGGCTGCATTGGTAACACTAATCCACAATATCAGAGATCACAGTGCAATTGTGACTGCAACTTAAAAATGAGTAAAATATACATATACTTCTGCATAGTGGATAAATTTTGAAGGCTAGACTATTAAAATTGAAAGACCAACAAACTAGATTACAAGAATCATGGCAAGGATTTGAAGGGTGAGGAAATTTAACTAGAGAAAGTTCTAGAATCTTACCTCAAGGATTTCCAAGTTGGGGCATTTCCCGATTAATGTACAATGATCCTCTGTATCCAGCATTGCATAGAGAAGATCCAATTTTTTCAGTTGGGCTGCATAAGGGAACGCAATTGGCATTTCATTCTTTCCAATATATGTCAAACCCAACCGATTTAACTTTGCTGGCAATGATACAGCAGCGTACTTTTCTGGATCTTCATTGTAGGAACCTCCACAAAATTCTTCGAGAGAAGATGCATATCGAAAGAAGTTTACCAGACTTAAGATTTCACAATCAGTAATTTTCACAGAGACCAAGTTGGGGCAGTTTTTTGCTACAAGTTCAAGGTCCTGAATCCTGATACTGTTAATATCAGTCAAGTAAAAATTCAGTGTCTCGAGAAATGTATTATTCAAAGCAAGCTCACGCAGCCATTCACCATCTTTCTCATCAACTGAGCTTTCCTCCATAAACAAGACTCTTAAATTCCTGCCAGAAAGAAAATTCAGTCACAGGTTAGTAATCTTGGATTTATAAAAGCAAACATAGGTTCTTTTCTACTTCCAAGTTCCAAGAAGAAATGACTTAGACGAAGGGCAAGTTTGGATCAACTTATTTGAGTTTTCCTATTGAGATTGTTTGGAAGAGCTTATGGAATTAGCTTATGACATGACCATATGCCACTTTCAGCATATTTCCATAAGCTTTCTAGGATAGTTTATGAAAAAAGTTTGACTTTATTTTATCTTTTAAGTTGTTTATCCAAACAGAACCCAATAAAGTTGAAACATCTCATGTCTACCCTCCCCCGTCAAAAAAAAAATCAATTTGAAGGAGTGAGAGCAAATCCATAAAAGAAAAGACACTAAATGAGGTTGTAAATTAGCTGCAATCTTTACAAAGAGTCCAATCTAACTGGTGGTTAGAGTAAAAGCTCAGAGATGAAAAAAACTAATTAATCTGAAAAGGAATAACAACATAAAGCCTTTGACTAATGAGTGAGAGGGGCATAAGCTTAGAATAGGACAGCTTGGAAAATGAGGCGGAGAAGTGTATGGTGGCAAGTCAGAGAATAAAGCAGTCACAAATATAATAATACAACTAGATGTGCAAGGATTAGAAGCTAAGCATATTAGCTAAGCTAGTTGGTGGCTTGTAAGTTCCCACTAACTTGACATATACCATTAATTTGAATCATGTGTAATAAAAAACAATGTATAGGATTGGTTACATCATCCAGATCAAGTGAAAAAGTCAAATTTGAATTTTTCATACAAAACAAAAAACTAGGAGGACTTCGACGATCATGTTCCTACAGGTTTTAAGGAATTGGTCAGCATAGTTTTAGTTTAACAGTTAAAGTAGTTCCATCATTTTCAGTCCAACTCATCAATGATCAATCACAAAAATGTTCTGTTCATTAGCAGTAGTAGGAAATCCAGCAGCACGAAATGAGCTAACCCAGTTTAAAGTTGACATTTTAACATCTTTGGATCAAAATGAAATTGAAAAAGGCATGTCTACCCAACCCATACACAATTACCAGAACTGCTAGCTTATAAGTTTTAACAAAAATCCATTCTCTGCCCGCATGTGAGCAACAATCATGACATCAGGGTTCAATGCGATCTAGACCATAACATCAAAGTTAACAATGACAATATCATTTGTTAGAGACTCTCGGATAATATCAACGATTGTGAATTAGATAATATTAGGATTTTAAGTTGTAGATAATAATATACTAAAATGAAGCACACTATCTTCTGTAAAAGAGATATGAAGAGAACAAAAAGAAAAAGTTTCCCTCTAAAACAATCTGAAATGCAAGCATGTAACATAACAATAACAGAACAGAGGGTTTCTCTTTTTTATATGAAACAGAGAATTTTCAATACAAATGAAAAACAAAACTCATAAAATACAAACATTTGTTTTCTCAATATTTTTTAAAAAAAAAAAAAAATTTAATAGAAATGCTGAATGAATACCCAAAAACGGTCAAATGAAAGGAGAAGATCTCTTCTTATTTAAGCATGGACCCAAAGTATTAATGTATGAATTAGTTTTCTCATAATATAGGAAAATAGAAAAACATATATGTATATAGCCATGATTAACCACAATTGATCCATTCGCCATAAGTAAATATTAATAAATATCAGTTCTTATATAGCAATTTTTTTCTTTCATCAAAGTTTTAATTCAGATCCTTTAAGACCTTACAATTGAGCACAAATCTCGGCAATACTATATTAAAGTTACTTTTTTTTATTAACAAAATAAAGTTACTACTTAAAACATTGATTCTACTATCCATATAAAAATAGAAATTACCACTTACTTGCAAGAGTGACAAATATAGTAAAGTCCATCCGTTGAAAATCCAGAACACTTTTCAAGCTTAAGAGCATGAAGACTTTGATGACGAGAACGAGCGAGAATCTGAAGATCAGAATCCGTAACAATCATACGACGAAAGTGCAACGACTTCAAACAATCGAAGTATTTCGAAATCTCTCTAACCCAAGGAGTCACAAATCCTCCCCAATCCTCCGGTATCAAGTTAAACATCGCCGCTCTAGGTTTTCCCTTGAGCTTCAGTGATTCCAAATGAGGAAACCGTCGCCGGAGCCGGTCCGGCGTGGTGGTGTAGCATAAAGCAATCGTGATGTGCTTCCTCGTCGACGAATCGAGTTCGTACCACCTCTTACAGACCTGAGAAATCGCGTCTCGGTCTTTGGAATCGTGGACGTACGGTAAGACGCAGTCGAGAACGACGTCGGTTAATCTAGCGCTCATTCTTCCGACGCCGGGACACGTGTCTTTCTCCTCCATAACAGAAACGGTTACCGAAGATCTCGGGTTTTTTGTTTGTTAGTTAGTTATAACGGATCGGATACGAACCTGAAGATTTTTTCGGTTCGGGGTAACGGATTTGGTGACACGTGTGAGGTTTGTGAGGATGAAACGCGCGATAAACGATGAAGATGAAGATGAAGGTGGAGAGAAGAGGGGGATATTTTTTACACTGAAGACGAGCCAATTGGATCGGGACCGAACCGCCGACCGGGCCAATCGGAGATGGAAAGAGGAATAGGGTGTGAGGAATAATACATAGTGGGAGAGGGACAGAATGAACGGTGGAGATTGAGAGATGAAAGAGGAATCGAATGGTGAGAGATGGGACAGTATTGATATTTATAATTTATAATTTATAATTAAATTATTAATATTATGCTAATTAGAGGATGGTGGGAGATGATAAGTGAGAGAGAATGTGAGGAGAGAAAGAGTAAAAACTATAACTTGAAAGAAACTAGATAGGGAGCTAAACGACAAAACTGTTTTTCGTAGAGTTTATAATTATTTAATTGATGGAGGTTGACGTCTTTTGAGTATATATTTAAGGACCATTGTGTTGTGTGTGAATGCTCTAGTGGTGTTGTATTGAACTACGAAGTCTTTGGATCTCAGAAGAAATGATGCAATTAAATCTTGTGTGTAGATTTGACATAAAAGTTATTTAAGCATAATATCGTATTTACTGTTATGTAACAGTACAAAAGAATTGGTAATTTTATTTGATTTTCAAGGGCATTTAGATCATTTTGATTTGAAGATTGTGGAATTGAAAAGAAAAAAAAAACACTATTTTTATAGTTGGATTATTCACAATCTATAATCAATATATAATTATTTAATATTATAACAAATTCATATAAATGATTTTGTTTTTAAAAAACTAATTATAAAATTGATTTTACTTATAATTGATTATTCGTTAAAAAACACTAAAAGATTGACTTCCCTGATATGTATCGGGGAGAACCTTAACTAATTGGTTATGGGTGTTTGTTATATATTTTCTCATATGATATTTCTTTTCTCTTTTTACTTCATCAATGGAATCTCATATTTGTATGTTTGTGTTTCATCCATCTTCCATTAATGTTTAACTCCTCATATCCCTCGTAAAGACAGACTCATATAATGTATGCCGTTCTTACAATTGTCAAGTAACGCTTTTACCATTAATATATGTAACTCTCACGTCATCGTGAAACATTTTGTAACCGTTTCTTGCGACTCTTCACGTGACGTCCTAGCATTGATATCGGGCTCGGCTTGTATACGAAGTCGGCCCGGATGTACTCGTTTTAAAGGTTCCTAACGGGATTCCAACTTGTATATACGAGTTTAAGTATCCGACATGTTTGCCTCACCAACTTGGTCTTAGGGATTATCTAACATGCTTGCCTCACCAACTTCGTCTTATTGGACTATTTCTTTTTTTCCAAGTGATCTTCTCCTAAGCATTTACGCATTGATCTACCCTTCATCCCTCGCTCGATTTATCCAAGCTCCGTGTTTCATTTCCTTTCTCCCTTTTCATTCTTTTATTTATGTCTTCCTTTCAAAACGACAGTTATTCAAAGGAATGTTCAATTTTTCTTATTGCTGGTGATAGAAATATGATTTGAAATGCTTGTATGCGAGAGTGTGAGGGTTATTTTAATATATCAGATTTTGACCGGATTATTAGAGAAGTTTATGGTGAAGTCCCTTCACCTATTAGTAACATTGATTCAAAGTCTTCATCCTCAGGTTTTTTGGATACTCAAATGGAAGCAATATGATCTTTGATAAGCAAAGAGATGTTAAGTTATGATCATAGTATCATTGCCGAAAGCTACATCTCGAAGCTTCGTTATAATACTTTAATTTCTTCAACTGGGAACGAAAAATACGTTATACTAGAACCCTGTATAGTTGGTGAGAGTCTTTATATCACTCGGTGCAAAAGAGTGACGGAGGAGTATTTTTATTTCTATTCAGGAGGAATCGAGGACTTTAAAATCCATATTCCCTTTACTAATTTTGAGTCTGATATTCTCAAAACCTTAAATATAGCCCCTTCTCAGTTACGCCCCAATGGTTGGGGTTTTATCAAGGCTTTTGAAATTGTTTGTAATACGCTGGATATAACACCAACCATGGGTTTACTCTTCTTGTTTTTTGAGTTACAAGGGACCGAAAAAAGGAGGTTGGATTTCCCTCAGCGAAATTCATGGGAAAAGCTTTCTACAAACCTACATCACCAACTATAAAGTATTTAAGGATAAATTCTTCTGAGTTAAGAGTGGGAAAAAATGTCCCCATGTTATATATGCACTGGACGGGAACTACCGTTTCCCGATCTACTGGTCGAACAATCCTTTGTCGATCTCAGACTTTGACTATGACAAGTTGGATGATCTAGAAATTTGGTCTTTGGCCATTTTGGATGTCTTCCGGGTAGTGAAAGTTAAAGACCTTTTACAGGTGTCTGGCGACCCTGAACAATTTTCTAATTTTGGGGGTAATGCTTATGCGTGTTTATTTATCGTTCTATTATAATGTTATTAGCTTTCATATTCGCTAATTTTTATCCTGGTCCTCTCCTTTCAATAAATATGACAAACCTGAAACTTTATGAACAAAAAAAGTTGATGGTTACAACTAGATACAGGCGGGGAGATCAATCCGCTTCTAGGAGTGATCTGACGGGTATTCAGACTCGGGCCCTCAAAAGGAAAAAGATGGATGTCACAAAGGCGATTTCCATCGTATCAGAGCCTCGGTCGTTCTCCGTTCTTTCCCTCAGGGACTCAAAGCCGAGTTCTCCAAAGAAAATGAAGACTCTGGTGAGTGATGATGTTAGTCGAGCCGACCTGACAATCACTACTTTGATGCAGGATTCAAGTAGTAATTAGCAGACCAACCCTTCCTCTGAGTTCAAGTTCTGGTCCAATAGCTTTGATGGTTTGAGATATCTTTACGACCATCTCTACATGGCCGAAGATGTTGAGAAAGTGAAATCAATAGATGCCCAACAATTGACCCAAAATCTTGGGGCATATTTTATGATATGTGCCGTCATGACTAAGGTTCTATTTTAAGTGGGTGACGCACACGAACAAAATGAGATTTACCTTAACAAAGAGCTAAACTAGTCAAGGGATGATTTGAAGGTCCAAACTACCCATGTAGAGGAGTTGACCAAGCAACTTTCAAA
Organism: Lathyrus oleraceus; assembly: GCF_024323335.1. Lineage (NCBI taxonomy): Eukaryota > Viridiplantae > Streptophyta > Magnoliopsida > Fabales > Fabaceae > Lathyrus > Lathyrus oleraceus. Next base: position 77,322,229 of record NC_066580.1, on the reverse strand, counting down.
TATGAAGAAGCAAAAGGAGACATTGGAATCCCAATTATTGGATATGACTAAGCAGAAGGAGACCGCAACAACCACTGCCCACTGCCATAACTTCCTCGACCTCTGTACTTGGTGATTCCAGAGTTTCTTGAATTACTATTTTATTTAACCTGACACCTTTGGTTCTTTTTAACTGTGCTAAGAGGTCGGCTATGACGTTCTCCTCCCTATGGATATGGTTTATCTCGAATTCTTCAAATGTATGAGACATCTTGAGAGCCTTTTGTAAGTATCTAACCAACGATGGATCTTTCGTCTGAAACTCTCCTCTGATTTGGCTGGCGATTAATTAAGAGTCAGTCTGAACCAACAGATGCGTTACTCCAACCTCATTTTCTAACCTCATCCCGCTAATCAAATCTTCATATACCGTATGGTTGTTGCTAGCCTGAAAATTAAAACACAAAGAATATTCTAGGACCATATCATCTAGTACTTCTAACACTATCTCGGCTCCACTTCCTTTGAGATTAGAGGACCCATCCACGGATAAAGTCCATTTGCATGATGACCCTTCCAAAAATGGAGCACTTAGCTCAATCAAGAAATCAACAAGTACTTGAGATTTGATGATACTTCGAGGTACGGAATTATATCATATTCTGACAAATCTACCGCCAATGCTACCATTCTTCCTACCAAATTTGGTTTCTTCGGGACCTGCTTGATAGGGTAATTGGTTTTGATAATGATAGGGTGTCCTTGGAAATAATATCTCAACTTTTGGGTTGTAATCACTACTGCTAACGCCAGATGCTCAATCTTCTAGTAACGCAAATCCGCTCCTTTTAGTACTTTACTAACAAAGTATACTGACTTCTCTCCCTCCTCTGTCTCCTGAACTAAAATCGAGCTCATAACTTTTTTTGATACAACTAAATACAGGATAAGAGGTTGGTTCTCCTTCGGTCGTACCAAGATAGGGGTGCATATAAAAAATGTTTTACCTCTTTAAAAGCATCTTCACATTCTTCTGTCCACAAAAACTTCGTCGATTTCCTCATCGTAACAAAGAAATGGATCGCCTTATCCCCTGCACAAGACAAAAAATGAGATAAATAGGCCAAACGTCCCGTCAACTGTTGTACCTTTTATTGTTGATAGACTTCTCATATTGATGATTACTTGGCATTTATGTGGGTTTGCTTTTATTCCTCGACTGGTTAACATAAACCAAGGAACTTTCCCGCTTGCACCCCAAAAGTACACTTGTTCGGGTTTAGTCTCATATTGTAGCTTCTGATTGATGCAAATGTTTCTTTTAAATCTTGGACGTGCTTTTGGTCTTTCGGAGTTTTACCACCATATCGTCCACGTACACCTCTAGGTTTCGCCCTATCTGAGAAGTGTATACCATATCCATCAGTCTCTAGTAAGTAGCCATTTTTTAGCCCAAAAGGCATCAACTCATAATAATAATTGTTCTTGTTCGTCATAAATGTCATTTAGGTGCATCTAATGGATTTAGCTGTACCTGATTGTAACCTGAGTAGGAATCCAAGAAATTGAGAAGACGGAATCTGAAAGCCCCGTCGATGAGTCGATCGATGTGAGGAAGCGGATAAGGATATTTAGGACATGCTTTATTCAAGTCAGTGAAGTCCATGCACATTTGCCACTTCCCTAAGTTTTTCTCTACCATAATTATGTTAGTTAACCAAGTCGGGTACCTGATCTCTTGAATGAAACTGACCTTCACAAGTTTTCCGACTTCATCTTTTACAACCATTCTTTTCTCCTCGCTGTTGTACCCCAAAATTCGCACTCTGCTTTTTAATAATTTTGGCTTGTGCGTCGCCTTATTTGCATAACATTCACATATAATCAGCATTAATACAAGATCAAGGTCCCTGTTAATTCATTCCAGAAGGATTCAGTGTCCTCGTCTTATTCTACAAGCGCCAGGATTTTCTTTGTTAAATGACTTGACAGAAAACGGAATTCGATTTCGCCGTATGAAGCAGGAATTCAGGTTTCGAGTCAAAGCGGGATCCACAGGGGTGCCAGTTCATTTTCTCAGAGGCTCGATCCCTTTATTATTATTTCCAGATGTCATGTGATTATTTTCGTCAGAGTTGGCAAGAGTATCCGGGCGGTTCAGCCGATTCGACGCGTTTTAAGCAAAAAACAGTGTTTTGTTTCAAGTACGAAATTCATAACTTTTGCTCGGAAGACTGTTCCGTAGTGTCTCTTTTGTCGTCTATTCCATATCAACTTATTCTACATTTCATATGTTGAGGCCGAAGTCCAATTCCTTGAGGAAGATAGCGGGAATCAATTTTCAACAGAAGTTTCAGAGTTTTCTGCTTACCGTCTCCCGGTTGTTCAAAATTCCGTAACTTCTCACCCGATCAACGTATTGATACGGTTTCTTCGCCATGTTGTCTGACTGGTAATTATCTTCATTTAATTTGTTTAGGCCGAAGGCTAACTTTGTGAGTAAGGCCTCCGAATACGCCAAGTACCTGAGTTTAGACACTGAAAAACTATGTTGAACCGTTGTTTCTTGTGTGATAATAAAATTCATAACTTCTGAACCTTATGTCGAAACTGGATTAATTTCGGACGCAAAGTCCGTCTTGAGGTCCTCGACATTTCGTATGTTGAAGCCGGAAGCCAATTATACACCAGAAATTCCAGAATATTGTAAAAGCATCAAAGGTCGACTGTGAATCAGAGTTTTTTCCCACTATTCTGCAAGATTCAAAAATTCATAACTTCTTCGTTTTTTACCATATCGGGACGGTTCTCATGGAATTGTTTCAAAAACTTTGTCATCTACGAGTTCCCTTTTAAACTCGAGTTCAAACGGTATTCAGAAGATCAAGTTTCGTTGCGTTCTTTGGAAGGCGCGCACGAAAATCCTGCGTTTGAATTTTCCGCCTCAGATGACCATTCGATTCTCGTCATTCCAACGCACGTAACTTTTGTGTCGTTTATCCAATTGAGCCTATTCTCGTGGTAATGGTTCACAAATTTACTCATCTTCGACTTTGTTTGAAGCCCGGGACCGAATTTCGCACCGAAACGTGTTTCCTCGAGATCGGAGTTTAAGCGGCATTTTGGAGGAAATTTCAAATTCAAACTTTGGGACCACTATATATTCATTTTTCCTCAATTTTCTCTCATTTTTTTGGGGACTCTCCATTCTCTCTCTTCACAAACACTTCTCTCTTTTGCTATTCCTTCTCTATAGAATTAAATTGCATTTTCTTCTTGAGTTTTCACAACAACTTCATACAAATTCTCAAGAATGCGAAGAACATTCAAATCGTTTTTCCAGAAAATTACCGAAATCTCAACTGATCTCTCTCCGATTTTCGATCCACTCTTTCTGGTGCTGCATCCCGTCCATCCGATTTTCGGTCCACTCTTTCTGGTGCTGCATCCCGTCCAACCGATTTCCTCCCGACGCGGCTTCACCGATCGCGGACGCGATCTCCGCCCTTGACCACCGCGCAAACACGCGCCTCTCTCCTCGCGACCGACGTTGTTGTCCGGTGATCCTCCGCCTCTCTGATTACTTGTTTCGGCCACAGCTCTGGTCAAGTGCAAGTTCTGACGACGCTTTGGTAAGCTTCCTCGTTTCCAGTATTATTTTGGTTGTTTACAAGCTTGTTTTAGTTGATTTAGGAATTCAATTGCTTGTTTGGATCATAATTGGAAGTTGTGTGATAATATTGTGAGTAATTGGATTTGAACTTAATTGATAATGATGATTAAGCTTGGGATTGGCTAGAGTTGGGATAATGTTTGTTGATTGAATTGATAATTATTGATGAATATATTGATTGTAATGGTGTGAAAATTGTTGGAATGAATTGAAGGTGATTATGGTGATTTCCAATCGATATGGATTATGTTAATTGCTATGTGAGAATCATGTTGGTTTTATAAACTCTTGTTAAAACGTTGGAGCAAATTGTAAGAGTTCATTATGGATAATTTGTTGAACGATGTTGATGGAAGTTGGATGATGTTTTTTTGAGGTTAATTTGAATTGAAATGGAGTATTGTGTTGATAATCTTGAACCAAATTCATGAGTATTGATGGTGTTGCTTTATGTGTCAATTGTTGTGTTGAAAATGCATGATGCTTGACAATTTGCTTGAGAAATAGGCGATATTTTGTTATGTTTCAAGTGTTGGATTTGTGTGTCAAGGTTGATTAAATGCTTCAAATGTTGTTGAGATATTCCATTGAGAGCTTAATTTCGATTCCATTTGTTATGCTAAATCTTTGTGATGGCCTTTTGTGACAATGTAATGTTGTTTTGATTTGTGTTAACATTTGATATGCATTTGAATGTTGTTGTTTCCATGAGTTTGGATTTAATTTGAAATGTGATATCAAGTTGAGATCAAGTATGCATTTGCTCATAACTTTTGATCCGTAGCATTTGTATGCGTTTTGTAATAATTGAAACTGTATCGGTAAGTGATTCCTGAAGCATTCAGATAGTTTATTTTTGATTTCGGAATTTCACTTTTGCACATTTTCGGTTCTGGTTTTTTAAAAGGCTTAAAAGTCGTGCTTCCACTCGGTTTTTGGCCGAACCGAGTTCGTTTTGGGGTTCCTTGACCTGTTGCTAGTCACCGTGTGATTTTCGTCTTGTTCCAAGTCGGTGATTTTTGACGCCTATTTTCCGATTTTATCGATTTTAAGTGTCGTTTTGTGTGAACTTTGTATTCTTACCTCCTTGTTTGCATATGTTTATGTTTGTGTGCTTGTGGATGTTCCTTGTGATTGAATTTGCATGTTTTCGGATTAATTTTGCACGCATCTCAAATGGTAATATGCGGCTGCCCCAGACGTTGCTCCGTTGTGTTTACATGTTATTTTCACACCTCTCTCACTTCTATTCTATGATTGCGATGAAGATATGATTTGATTTACTCTTCCTTGTTATTTTTGACTCGTTTGTTGAGATGTGTAAGGTACACCGATTGAAAGTTCCAAGCGCGTGATTGAATGCACTCCCCTTTATTTATCGGGGTGCGGGTTCACTATTCTATGCGAGCTATTGATCGAGAAAATAACAAGTGTACTATTTTGCCTTTTATAGTAATAATGGGGAAATTCCCCGAATGTCGATCTCAAGGACTGCAAGTTAATATTGAGTTTAAATTATCATTCAATTAAACAAAAAGTATTAATTTGGTTTTTAGGTGTAAAAATATAATAATAAAAGTAAAGGTAAAGAAGGATGAAAATAAGGGTTTATAGAGAAAAAGGAACAATGTCAGGGAAGGTGTATGATTTATCCCTATAACAACTCTGAGTCACTCTTGCATCAATAAATATCAATTACTACCAGTTCTTAAGGGTATTTTCTCCCAAGTCCCTGCCGAGAAAACCTTTAATCAATCTACCCTAATTTCTATGTCCATAGCCAATTAGGGTGAAGTTAAGCTTTATAATATCAAGAATACTCTGGTTCATACAGGGTATCCCTTGTCCTAGGTGATATCTACTGCAGAGTAACCTTATGAAAACCTTATCAATGGCGGTCCAGCCTAATTGATAACCACAAATCAATCTCGATTGGTCCGAAAGAGAAAGCAATAAACACATCAAAAGGTTACCGTAAAAACAATATTATAAATACAAATGTAAACTCAATTTCGTTACAATTCTAAATCAGGGACACCCCCTAGCATTGGGGGGTTTAGCTACTCATATTGTTTAAAACAAATTCAAGATAAAAATTACACATTACAAGTAATTGGATGACTTTGATCTTCAATCGCTCCCGCTCATGAATATCTTCAGCTCTCTGAATGCCTTGATCTCTGTAATACTTGATTGCTTCACAATATTGTGTTTTGTCGTATTCCCAGATGATTTTTCCTTTGGCAGAAGACCTTCTTTTATAGTGAAAATTCCCAGCAGCAATTGGACAGGTCCAAAGATATCTCTAAAAAGCCCGACGAACAAAAAGCCCGAGAAAAACTGGATTTTTGGGCTTGGGCTGACACGACCCATGTTAGCTGGCACGGGTGGCCGTGTCAGCCTACTGTTCTGACTGACACGCCCCTAGCAGGGGGTGACACGGTTGAGGATGATACCTGACACGGCCCGTGTCAGCTGACACGGGTGGTCGTGTCAGGCTACTGTTTTCTTCATCATGTCCTCCCTTGCTTGACACGGCCCATGTCAGGTGACACGGGTGGCCGTGTCAGGCCTCCTATACCGGGGTTTTCTGCTCCTTTGCTCGCCGAAATCTCGCACTGTCTCATTCTGAAGTCTCTGGTTCTTCTACCTGGACATGTCAAACAAAACACAGCTATCCCACACATAAAATCACGAAAATAAAAAGTAAAACATAATAATGATTAAAATTGCTTAAATAAAATGACGGAAGTAAAACTAACTCGAAATGTATCATAAATGCTTGCACAGTGTGTCAAAAACCTCTGTTTCGAGTCGGATCAGTAACAAAAACTCAATGCAAATGGTGACTGGTCAGCTATGTTACCGTGAGTTTGTTATTCCACATGGATTTTTCGTTTCCCATTTCTCGGGAAATGTACTTTGTTTATCTATATCCGTTTGGTATTTACGTGATGCAGGTTCGCGTATACTGACGTCAGTGCAATTTATTTTCGCCGACGGTGTCCATTTGCATTATGGATTATGTCCCGCCTTCTAATTGCGTTTGGTTTGGTTGATGCTAACTTGTACGAGATTCTTTGGGTTTCGGTTTTTCTGCATTGCTTGCTCATTACGGATTTGATATCCGTTTGGTATACTTCTTAACCCTTTTACTTTTTCGCACTATTTGATGCCATGAGAAGTAGGACCTAGACATTCATTGCATAAGTCCTACTTTGTAGGCCATGTTTGCTGGGAGTCTGTGCCATGTGGGCAGGCAATCTGATTTGTTTGTTTATTTTTGTGCTAAAGACCTCCAAAGAGGCGTCCCCTTCCCAATACCCCTGATAAGTCCTCAAGAGAAGGCAAGCAGAGAGGGTCCGCAATCGACCCCCTCACATTCGTCTATGTCGTTCATTGGCTCGCGTTACACATTGACGCCTTTGAACCAATTCCCACGCTCTTGTTATCGAGTCGGTCAAGTGGAAAATGATATTTCAATCGGATACCCACGCATTGTCTAGCTCGCGTCGCCCGACGCTGATGCTTTGTGCTCTAACGCACAATGATTAATATTCCCCGTTTCCGCACTTGCCTTTGTGACTTGATACCATGGTTAAGGTAACATATTTCCAAACAGATGAGCTTGTTTGCATTGGTCAACACGACCTCGAAGCTAAAGCCTTCCCCTATCCTACTTTGATCTAATATCACTGCTAGGTGCCCCCTTTCCCTTAACCAACTTTGCTAATTCGATATCACTGATTGGCCTCCTTCTCCTTTACATGCCGTTGATGCTATGTCATCTCGGTAGGCGTGTGCTACTCGGTGTGAATGGATATTCCCCAAGCATGTGATTGTAATTGATTATCTGTTTGATTTTATTCTTGATTGTATGTTTTGACTTGCTTCGGCTTGTCTATCACCACACGATGCATTCACAAGCATGATTGCACAACACTTGCACATGCCATGATATTCTATCCCTGATTTGCATTCTATCTCTGATTTGTATCCTATCTGTCATCATTTCCTCACCACTATACTGCGTGGTTGAGTTTGTATGCATCGCGTTCACCACTATCCTACATGGATGATTGCACTTGATTGTATTGCATTCTACATTTACATGCATCGTTATCCTATACGGTCGTTACGTTTTGTCTCTATTATCCTACACGGACATTTGGCATTTACGTGCACCGTTATCCTATACGGTTGCTACGTTTCATCTCTGTTATCCTACATGGACATTGCATTTTGTGTGCACTGCCATCCCATGCGGATGCTACATCTTCTCTGTTATCCTACACTGACGATCCCATTTGTGTATGCCGTTATTCTATGCGGATGTTACGTTCTTTTATGCCTATCCTACGCCGTACAATGTATTTTGTGTGATTACGTATTCCATGATTTGATATAGTTTACGTACAACTCACCGCATACAGTATATGGATTTTGTTATCCTATAGGGATGTCCATGTACTGATTGCGCATATTCTATTGCGCATTTCCTTTCTGCGTTCGATTATGTATATCTTATTGCATACATCTACACTTCGTGCATATTCTATTGCACTTGTTTGTGATGGCGCCTATTCTACTGTGTACATCTTTTCGCGTATATTCCACTATGCATTCATCTGCATTGCTTGCGTGCGTTGTAGTTTGATATAGCTGTACAGGCTCATCTCTCGCATCTTGTATGTGTGCTCTGTGATTCGATACTGTGTTCACGTACTAATTGCGTATATTCCATTATTCTTACTTCTTCTCACGAGCACTGTTATCCTATACAATTGCCACATTTATTCTACCGCACCAGGTACTCCAACTTTGTTATCCCATACGGATGTTGACACACCGATCGCGCACATGTTTCCACAGGCATCTTTGCGTTCACTCTACTTTGTTTTCATTTATCCTATGGTTATCATCCTATGTTTGTTTACCGTGTACGTTCCCTTGATATGGTCGTTATGCGTGTCTGTTCACTCTGTGCGCTTTATGCGTTTACTTGCTATTTGTTGCATCATCATGCATTGCCTTCAATTTTTTCTTTTCACCCCTTTTTGAGGGTAACTACGAGTGCCTTGATCTCTCACTGCACGAAGAGGGTACGTAGGCACAAAGATTTACAACCGCGGCAGGCACAATCATGCATTTTTATTGTTTTTATCATTGATCATTCACTATTTATACCATGTTCATGCATTGCATTTCAACCTAGTTCTAAGCAAACCAACCCAGTTAAATAGACAACTTGAGTGGATCCCATAGAGTACTACGGACGCGTGGGGTGTTAATACCTTCCCCTTGCGTAATCAACTCCCTTACCCTATCTCTTGGTCGCGAGACCATCAGATTCCCTTTTTCAGGTTTATTCAGTGTTTCCTTTCCTGCCTAGGATTAATTACATTGGTGGCGACTCTGTTGTTTGTTTTCTTCTATGCCTTATTTCGCCTTTGCACTGTGGATTTTGAAAATCCCGAGAGCGAAACTCGCCATCCTTCCTTTTTCTCTATGATACCAATTTGGTAGCCGGATCAAGTGCCAGATGGTGACAAACTATGTTTGGATCAATTCTGGGCATATAAGCCAATTTCCATGCGAACAAGTCTACATTATCCCTCAATATTCTAATGATCTTGGCATCCTCCTCTGAAGATAGTCTAGAACCAATCTGAGTTGTTTGTGATGATTGGTTACCAATCTGTACCATCTTTACATCCTCAATGGGTGTAAGACTATCCTCTACCAGATCCTCTCTTAGATATGTATAAACCAAGTACACCTTTAAGTGATCATCTTTTACTGGCTCCTCAATTTGATATTTTCTTTTAAGTTTCAAAATGTCTTTATAACACTTCCTTGCAAGCCCTTGATCACCCTTTACTGCTCTTACTCAGCCATCTTTAAGAGGGTGTTTTAGTGTAAGGTATAAAATGGATAATGCCTCCTCCAAGGCATTGAATGACGGCCTACCAATAATAATATTGTATGGAGATGTAGCATTGACAATTAAGTACCTCACCTTAACACTTTTCGCGTTGATTCCACTGCCAATATTCGTTATTATGGGTAAATTCCCCAACACATGCGCCTGCTCTCCTGAGAATCCAACTAAAGTACCTTTAAAAGGTAACAACTCGGTAATATCAAAATGCACCCCCTTGAATTCATCCCAATATAAAACGTCTGTTGAACTTCCCGAATCCACTAAAACTTATTTCATGCTCCAGTCATAGATTTGTACTTTGATTACCATTGGATCATTTTCATGGTCTAATACTCCCTCGGCATCTCTTCTAGAGAAGCTGATTATGGCCAGTTTCTCTTCTTCTTCTGGGATGGTTTCTTCTTGACATGCATCACTGTCTGGGCATTCCTTTTTCTGGCGGAACTGGTTCCCCCCCTGTGAATCCTCCAGCAATAGTATTCAGCATGTGACGGGTAACCCGAGTTTCGTGTACCTTCTCCTTGTTCTTTCCCTTATTCCATATAGGATTTTTTTGAGCCATTATCTCCTCGAGATTGACTTCTCTTCTTTAGCTTCCCTCCGAGGTCTTTAATATAGGACAACATCCGACCTCTTCGAATTAAGATCTCAATTTCTTTTTTTAGTTGATGACAATTCTTGTGCGGTGTCCATGAAGTATGTGGTATTCACACCATTCAATCTCATCTCTTTTCATTACATCGGGGATCCCTTTTGGGCGCCCTGGTATAGGAATTAATTTGAGATGATAGACCTTGTCGCTATTGGGATTTCACAATAATGAAACTGGGACTAAAGAAATGCCAAAGAGAGGCAAAATCAGAAGAGTCGTTGTAATACCCCAAAATTTACCCTTCATTTTTCCTGGAAGCATGGGATTATGTTTTACATTTCATTAGCATCATATTAGGTCATACTCATTGCATACTGCATTAGTGACTTGGGAATCATATTTTGATTGATCACTCCTTAACAGAAGGAGCCCACACAAAGCAAGATTGAGAATTGGGATTCATTTTATAAATATACAAGTCTCAAGGATCTCAGGGGGCTCCAGGAATCTTATTATGGTCCTCAGTTTATTAGTGAAGGATTCAGAGCTATCAGAGTGTTCAGCTGGATTTAATCAGGAAATTAGGGTTTCATGGCTGCCTACAACATGCAATGTTTGGTTGGAAGTAGAGGAGCTCATCCATGTCATGTTTGAAGAGGCATCTTGGCCTAGGAAGAATCACAATTATCTCAGGAAGATCCATTGGCAAGCAGTGCAATCAGTTCCCGATCAATTTTGCCCTAAAACTAGGGTTTGGTATAAAATCAGTTTATTTCTGATTCTTTGGGTGAAACTCTTTTCCACGGCCCTCCATATGACCACAAGGGTCTACATACAAAAAATCAGCTATTTATTTGAGCTAGAGGTGCTTCAATTGATCATTGGAATCGAGAATCAGACAGTTTGGGAAAAGTCAACTGTAGGACCAGAAAAGTCAACTCCTGACATTTTGAGAGTGGAATCTCAAAATCCATGCCTAGGGGATCCTACATGTGAAATTTGATCAAGGTTGGATCATGGATTCATCATTTAATCGGGAATTGGCAAAGTTACTTAATTTGGAAATGTTTGACTTTCCATTTAGGGCAAGTTTTCATGATTGTTGCACTCACTTTAAGCCCATTTTCCATCAAGATAAAAGATCCATTCGAAAATTTCTCCAATATGAAATTTGTTCCTCTTGTTCCAAGCTTTCTAGAGATATAAAGTTTGCTCCATTTGGATCAAGATTGAGAAAGTTATGCTTAGTCAAAGTGGGACATATTTTTAGGACACAGAAAAATTTCTAAGTCCAAAAATCTTCAAAGTTTGTCAAGACTTCTTGGCCCGTTTTCTTGCACTTCAAGGCATCATTTGAAAAAAATTTCTTCACAACAATTGTACCTTGCCATGTCCTCTTTCACATCCATTTGGAATCATCTCATTTGGATCCATGGTTTGAGAGATACATTCACCTAAAGTGGGCATCATGACATGATTTTCCAGGCAGCATTTAGGCCAAACTGGCCCAATCAGCTTTGCATGGTGCAACCTGAACTTGAGGCTCATTTTTCACATTCTTCCATTCATCATTTCAACTTGTGCTCAACATGAAAGATGACATACTCCATGAGGTCTTTCTACTGTTTGCATTGTCTCACCAATTGGTGACTTGATCATCAAGTTACATGGCCATAAAGTCACCACCTTGGAACTTTTTCTTGCTTGCCAAACCAGCCATGCTATATGCTGCACGAACCAAGTCATGTTTGCTACCTCTTTTGTCCATGCATTGGATATACATTCACTTAAGTTTGGCCTAAAATAACACAAACCTAATACACCTCACTTTGCATTATGGACATCATGGATTTCAAGGCCTATTAGAACATTTGATCATCATATTTAAAGGTTGCAAACCCTAAACCTAAAAGGGCATTGGAATTTTGTGGCAAGCAAGGCAAGGTCAGTTTCCATTCTCTCTCAACAAGCTCTTGAGTTAGGGTTCTTAAAACACAAAGGAGGCATCATATTCTTCCATCATCTTCTTCTATCAAAGGGGCAGTGGACCTAACTTCCACTAGGTAAACTCTTACTCTATCTTCCATGGCCATGTATGGATATATCCATGTTCATCATCATCATCATCATTACCATGCTCATCATTATTATCATTACTGTTCATGTGCTCATATTTGTTTCATGCTTGTTTACAATGCCAACCACATGCTTGTGTTCTTGTTATTAATTTATGCATGCTGAATTTTTTGCCTTTGCCCGTGTCCATGTTGACATCTTGTGGTCAACTTTTCTCCATGATCAAACCATCATTTAACCTAAAATAAGTTACCATGATAATCTACACATTTCATACTTGAATTTTGGTTTTTATTTCGTGGCATTTGGTGCAATATAGCGCTTATATTCTTGAGTGGAAAATTGAAAAAACTCACTGCACTTTCACATGGTTGCATGGTTATGGAGCTAGGGTTTGGTTTGTGGAAGAAGATGACCGCGTGGCGCTTCCTGAACCGTTAGATCCAATGCTTGTGATTTAATATGGGTTGTCCATTTATTTTTGTCTTGTAGTCACTTAAAATAAGCTGACCAATTGATAGGATGTCACATGCTTTTTAAAAATAAAATGTACATTTTAGTTGTCACGCCTGGATTAAATGGTTGTTGTGGATCATGGGCCTGCGCATCTGCTTTTGACACCCCCACTTTCATGGCCCATCAACACCAATCCATTTATTTTCATTTTCTTTTTTAATTCCAATTTATTTTCTGTTTTGATTTTAATTATTTTAAAATATTTTCTTTATTCATAAAAATGTCCAAAAATATTTTTCATATTTCTTAATGTCTTATCTAATTTTATTTTATTTTTATTTTCGTATTTATTTAATGTTAATATTTTATTTTAATTATTTGTTCTAAATGGTCCATTTTAACACACATTTTTTTCTTGATTTTATTTTTATGTCTTAAAATTCTTTTTAGCTTTTGATTTTTGGGATGAAGATTGACCAATGTCCCATGGTCAACTTGACCTTTTCTTGGAATTTTATTTCCCATTTTCAATTTATTTTGGATTTATTTTTGACCTAGTTTGGTTGGTTGACTTTTAGTTTGACCTTTATTTTATTGCAATTAATTTATAAACCAATTTTCATTATTTTTAAAATCATTTTGGGGGATGATGATGTCCTGACCCCACCTCATTTAGTTTAATTTTTCATAATTTTCTTGATTAATTTACTATTTATTTGATATTTTTTTAAGTTGACTTGAATTTTCAGTTGACTTTCTTATGATCGATGTTTGACTTAGGGATTGCTTATGGCAATTGAAGAGATCTTTTGATCCTCCCTTGTTCATCTCATATGCCATGTATTAGAGGCCTTTCATCTTGATTTTATTTGATCCTTACCTCATTTCCTGATTAAATTATTCAGTGAACCTTTTGTGCATATTTTCATCTGTCTGATTCATCAGTTATCTTTTATACATGTTCCTCTCATTCATGCTTTCTATTGCTTGATTGTTTAACATGTTCATACTTCCCATGCTTTGTTCAATGCTCCATTATTTCATTATTTGATTCTTTGATTTGATTATACATTGTTAGCTTATCTGATTTGATTGATAATTGTTGCCTACTTGTATGATGTATGAGGCATATATTCTTATTGTTTGATTTCCATGAACCATCCCCATTCATAAAAAATGTACCCCTCTCCCATGAAGTGTATAATGTTTGTTCTTTCATTCTTTATTCATCTGTTAATACAAGAATTAAAACGAACATTCGATAATCATTTCAAAACAAGACCAAAAGCTCGATCCAACGTCGAGTAATCATTTTCAAAACTTAACAGAACCAGCACGTATTCATCCATCCTTTTGTAAGTCGATTGCTTCATGCATCGCCATTTCTCTTGTAAGTCGATTGCTTCAAGCATCGCCATCTACCTGTAAGTCGATTGCCTCTGGTATCGCCATCTACCCTTATCCGTGACTCATCTCCTTGCTCCATCCGTCGACTCTTGTTCCATTTAGGTAGCACCCATTAGGTAGAACCCTTTGTATGATAACATAAGTAGAATTCCCTTATTCTTTGCATGCTAACATTAGGTAGATGTCTCCCTCTGTAAATCCTAACACATAGGTCCACATTGCATGACAATTCTAGGGCAGAGCTTCCCCACTTTTAGACTTTCTGTGCGTCTCCGATCTTGTGGCATGTCAGTCCGTTCTATTGCAAAGAGGTAACTGCCTAAGACTCGATTCAGCGAGCTGCGACACCTACTGCTAGGACGTTGAACACATTGCCCATTTTCCTTTGACACAGCTGGTGTCCTCTTTTGTAAGTCCATGTTCAGATGGCAATCCTTAACCCCTAGTTAGGCGAACTACGACAACTCTGATTCTCATGTTTAGATGAGATACGTAGGCACGAGATGCGATGTCTTGCCGAGTTTGACTGACGATTAACAACTAATCCTTGCTTGCTTTCGCCCTTGCTGCGATTCTTTTCTCTCGCCCTCGTTGTGATTGAGACCTTCCCTTTCTCTTGCCCTAGTTGCAATCGAGACCCTTGTTCCCGTAGTTAGCTGAACTACGTTTTGCTATGATTCTCATTCCAGATGAGATATGTAGGCATAAGACGCGATGTCTTATCGAGCACGCATCTCTTTCACCCATAGGTAGCCGAGCTACAAAGACTCTGATTCTCATATTCAGATGAGATACGTAGGCAGTGGATGCGACATCCTTGAGAGTAATTTTTCTTTCAACCTTCTTTTAGTGAATAGTACATTAGATATACCTACACCCTTTAGACTAGAACAACAAGAGTGGATCCCGTAGAGTACTACGAATGCGTAGGAGTGCTAATACCTTCCCTTCGCATAATCGACTCCCGAACCCAAGATTTGGTTGCGAGACCTTGTCTTTTCCTTTCTCTTCAGGTTTTCTTCGATCGTTTCCTTTCCCTCCTTTGGGATAAATAACGAACGGTGGCGACTCTTCTGTTTCTCTTTTCTCGCCGGTTGTTTTTTTCGCACCAGTTGCGACAGTCGTCACCAAATTTTATTTGTGTGCCTCTATCGGAGAGGTGAAGGAAAATAGTCGATAAAACCCTAGAAAAAGATACGGTAGAATGTGGTTGTACGACATTGAAATCGAGTCAAACCTTCTTCCAGGACTCCTTAATCTTTCTTGTTGTTGCTGATACTGTGGTTGTGGTTGATGTTGTTGTGGTTGATAACATTGTTGATTTTGTTGTTGTTGTGGTTACTGATAGTGTTGTTGTTGTTGCTGTTGAACTGGTATTGTAAATGGTTGTTGTTGAATTTGTTGGACGGGGGCCACGGAGGCCACTTATTGATATGGAACTTGGTATGTTGGAGGTCTTATTCAGACAACTGTTGTTGCATTAGTCTCTCATTCTCTTTTCTTTCCATATGGGACAAATTGCCACACCAGACGTACTCACAGAATTTTGAATTTTTCCCATTTTGATCATGTTCTCGATCCTTTCACCGGCCAAGACCGAATCGAAAAATTCGGAGGATGTACTCCTCACCATCCTATCAAGGTACGAGCCTTATAAGTTTCCCATGAACATGTCTATCAACTCTTATTCTAACAATGGAGGTTGTAATCTGGCTGCAAGCTCCCTCCATCTCTGAGTGTACTCTTTAAAGGTTTCCTCAAACCTCGGTGTCAGATTCTGCAACTGTGTACAGTTCAGTGCCATATTAGTGGTGTACTGATAATGTTTAAGGAATGTCTCGGCCATTTCCTTCCAAGTACGAATATGGGTACCCTCAAGCTGCATGTACGACTCTAGCGACGCTCCACTTAGTGAATCTTGGAAGAAGTATATCAAGAGTCGGTCATCATTAGAGTAGGCAACCATTTTCCTACAATAGGCTCGATATGTGTCCTCGGATCACTAGAGCTTTTATACTTTCAAAGTCCGGGACTTTGAATTTTGCAGGAATGACTACGCCAGGCACCAAGCACATTTCAACCGCGTTAAGACCTAATGTATCAATACTCTCCATTGCTCTTAGCTTTTCCTCAATGGCCCTTACTTTCTTCTCCACTTCGTTGGCCGCGGGACCGAAAGCATTATATAGGGAGGCAGCCCTAGGGCTAAAGAAAGCATTTTGGTGGTCGTCCACTTTGATGACAGAGGGATTAAGTGTAGCAGGAGGGACACCGCCGGTGCGCCTATTTGAGCGAGAGGTTTACCTTGGGGAAGAACCTCCAAATTCTCTACAATTGGAGGAATAGGGGGAGGATTGGCAGATGGAATGGGATTAGTAGCGTGAGCATACTGATTCATTTCTTCTTGCATCTTTTCCATAATCTCTTGGCCCCTAGCGACCGCTTGTATCATCTCCATCAATTTCCCCATCTGGGACCTCACTTGTGATACTTCTTCTTTGAGGGCTACCTGGTTTTGCTCGAGTTGATCCATGACGACTTGTTGTTGTCTTCGCGTATTGTACCCGAAAGTCAGCTTAGGAGTGGTGTTTCTGATCAGATAAAAAAGGTGGGTCATATGAGTTTTTGTTTTTATGTTTTTGAAAGATGCAAATGATATATGAAGGTTATTATTATTTTGTTAATGCAAAGCTCTTTAGTTTATTCATGTTGTTTTATAGCAAGAAATACTCAATTGTTTATGTTCGCAATCAAGAATAAAGGAAAACCCACAAAGTGAATCACAAAAGCTTCATTCATCCTTTAAAGGGAAATCATATGAATTACAAACACATGGGAATTGCAAAGTACAAGTGATCGAGACAAATAATCTAACTAGATGTCGACCCTAAAAGTGACCCCTTAAGACTTGAAGAGGGCCTCAATGTCGATGATAAGTTCAGCCATCGTCTTTTTGCAGAATTTGACGAAATGGTAGACCTCCTCAGGGGTATTATCTGGGCACATAATTAAATCAACTTCATTTAACTTGTCGGGAAAGTCTTGGAGAGGGTAATTTGTTAGCACCGCCATGTTGGCGTATTTGTCCCCCCACTCGATGTAAAGGGTTTGGAGGTTATGGATGATTTCATCCCTTTGAGCAATAGAAGCTTCGGCTCCATGGCATCGCCCCTCCCAATATTTGCGCTGGCCTTGCAATTCTATGTATGCTTGATCATAGATTCCCATATTCAGATTTTTAATCTACTCGCAAGCTCGTCCAAGGTTGAATTGTTCACGCAAGAAGCTTCGGTGAATTCTCTCCTCTCTAGTTGTTCCTTAGCCAAAAGGTCCTTGCACTCTTTGAGAGTGGTCCTAAGCTCGAGGAGTTAGGTTTGATAGTCCTCCCTAGCTTCTTTCTTCATAGCATTATACCTCTCAACAATCTTATCAAGGTCCTTGATTGCTCGGTACGCTTGATCCAACATGTCGTTGCGGAAGTCTAGCTTAGAATTAGCTCCTTTTAAAGCTCCACCAACCCAAACTCTATGGCCTTCGGATACTCAGAGTCTCTTCTTTCTATATGGGAACTTCTTACATACTTGCTTACCCTTGTCTTCCAAAACGTGGTTACGTTCCTTGGCATGGTTGAGTTGGACTCGCAATTGAATGTTTTCCAACTCAAGCTCTTTGATTTGATCGGTAAGCTTGTCCATGTCCTCTTGCAGGATAGGCTCGGGCATCAACGAGAATGAAGAAGGGTAAAAAAGGAACGACATTTTAACGACCCTAGCCCTCTCTTTTACCCACACAAAGTAGGGTTCCTTGGCTAGGATGTTCTTCTTTCCCCATTCTTGGTCAATACAGACTGTTTGTCCAAGCTCTTCGCACTCTTTTCATGTTTGAATCAAGCGGATCTACAGTTTTGACGATGAAAGGAATGAAGTCTCTCTCCTCGGGAGGACTCAACATGGCATACCCCAATTGTCTCTTGAGTAAAGTGGGGTTATAGTTGATACAACCTTGTGTTCCTATTAAGGGTACATTTAGGAACCCTCCACATCCTGCAATGACATCTTTTGTATCCCATTCTCTCTTGTAACATAAAATTGAACTGACGGAGAGAGATGTGAACTTTTGAAGCCATGTCAGATTGCTTTGAGCAAAAGGTCCACGTTGAGGAATGCGATCCCTCATCCATATATGCAATAGGGGAGCACAACAGAGGAAGGTACCTCCTTTCTTCTCATGCCTTGTATGGAAGGTATGATAGAATTCGGCAAGTAGAAATGACACTAGATTCTTTGTTAGAAAGACTTCAACCGCCAAGTGATCCACAAACTTGTCTATGTTTGGGAATAAAATAATTTCATGAATAAAAAGTGCTAAGGTTGCACTACAAAAGTCGGGCCTTTATTCCTTTAATATCTCCCAAGCACGGGCTTCCAGGAATTTTTGAGCCAAACCCTCGACAGAACCTTTAGCGCCCCAATTGGTCACTAGCTTGTTGGTGTTGATACCCAAGATGATTGAGAGCTCGGTAAAGCAGAAACCTTCTTCCAATTTTGGGAAGGGGTTGTATTCCTTGATTGATTGGTTGAGAAGTCTCTCAAGGTCTTCCAAGGTTGGAGAGATTTGGAAATCGAGGAAAGTGAAGCATCTCAGAAGGATGTCGTAGTATTGGGCCATTGTAGTGATAACACCATAATCAACTTTCTCGGTTAAGAGATCTATGATGTTACCAAAATTGGCTATGAATTTGTTGTCCTTGAGGGTTATTAGTTTTGAGCAGAAGACCTTCAATAAGTTGACTTCAGGACTCTTGAATTTGAAGGTAGAAGTGATTTTTCTTGCTGAGGAATCCATGATTGTGTCGGTAAAAGGTCTTGTAATTCTGCGTTTGAACAAACAAAAATATTAAGAGATTTTCTTATTAGTTTGATGATGAATGTATGTATGTATGAATGAATGATTGGTCTTTATTAATTTCCATGGAACTTAGGCATGGGTTCAAAATCTCAGACCATCGTGATGAAGTGTGAGGTTTAATAATGACTGCTTTGTAAACCAAGGTTCTCTCTTTGCATGATCTAGGGCTTTTGAGGAATTGGATGTAAGACACTTCCCCTAGAGTCATGGACTTCCATGACTGTCAGCCGCTTATGTCAATTTACTTCCCAAGCGACTGCTCCATCAAGGTCATCTACTCTAAGTGAGATCTTCGTATCGACCCTTACGAGGAAGGCACCTCGGGGACTTATACTACGCGGCCATCGGTCTAGGTTGGCCATGGTTAAATGTTTTAAAAGGGGTTCTTAGGGTCACAAACTCTAATAAAGGAAAGGATGCTTATGCCGAAAGCACGACTGTCATCAATCTCCTTAAGAGAATCTACCACTAAGTGAGGTTCTCGTACGATCCTTACGAGGAAGGAACCTTGGGGACCAATACTACTCAACCTCTCCTATCTCAAGCAAGCTCTCAGACTCAGACTCGGGTGAAAAGTCTTTCACACAAGGTTTTCTTTACAATCATTATTTCCTCCAAATTTTCTTCGTCATGGAACCATGGTTTCAGACCAACAAACAATCAAAGAAAATATACACAGCTTAGCAATAAAATTAATATATATATATATATATATATATATATATATATAGCATATAAATCTCCACGTACGTAAAAGAAAAAACAACCCAAACTAGGCTAGACATGCTTAGGGAAAACCGGGTCACCAGCAGAGTCACCGACTGTCGCTACCGGGATTTCACGATAACAAAACTAGGACTAAAGAAATTCCAAAGAGAGGCAAAATCAAAAGAGTCGCCACTGAATTTTATTTGTATGCCTCTATCAGAGAGGCGAGAGAAATAGTCGATAAAACCCTCGAAAAAGATACGCGCACGGGCAGCGTAAAAAGGGAATAAGGAATCGGTCTCGCGACCAAGACTTGGGTTCGGAAGTCGGTTACGCAAGGGAAAGGTATTAGCACCCCTTACATCTATGGTACTCCATGAGAACCATTTGTTTTGTTTATGTATGCAAGGATTTATCATGATTATTGCTTTATTTTCAAAAGAATGTGTGTGAAAGAGAGGGGTTTTAGGTTTTTTATTATTGTGCTCGCCAATGATTGTGACCCTTGTGCCTATGTATCACTCATCGGGGATGAGGAATTAGAGCTTCATAGTTCGGAGTAGAAAATGTTTGTGTGTTTGATTGATTTTACCTTTGAGAAAAGGGTTTTCGGGATGATGCCCTAAGACACAAAAATTAGGTTTGATGGATTGTGTTGATTTTACCTTGAACAAGGGTTTATGAAAAAAAGATTGTTTGTGATTAGATTACACTAAAGTCTATGGGTGGAGGTGAATATTCTAGAAAACAAGTCAAACGTCTTGCGTCCAAAATAATCAGAGTGAGGGTAGGAATACTCCATTCTCACTCATTCTCCACCACTTAAGGCTCGTGGCGCACAAAACTAATCGTAGTTATTAAGTGTTTTAAATTTGATTAAGAAAAATGTCACTTGATGTTGAATCAAAGGTTTGATTATTTGATTATGAAAGTTGGCTAATGCAACATGAATGCAAAGTAACCAACAAGAAAATAAAGGGTCTCATTGTAAGGTAGCCAAAGAGAAAGCCTTGTGTGTGTGAAAAGTGACCTAAGCTAAACAAAGGATAATGGTCTTACAAACATGTCCCCCTAAGATGGTGCCATAATGCCATTCTTACAACCGGAATGTAAGTACAGATGAAACCCAAAGTTCACAAAGTGTCACAAAGGTAATGGAAAATGCCTCCAAGCAAAGGTCCTAGGATAAGATCCTCTAAGTCCAAATTTATTAAGTGAAATGGATTGTTTTTGGTCTTATAATTTTATCATGTTTTTGTTGTTTTAAATGTAATGATAACAATAAAGTAAAGACAAATGATAAAGTATACATGATGAGTTTGTACAATGATAATGATAATGAGTACTTAAATTGAAATGACATAAAAGTAAATAACAAATGAATGTAATAATGACAATAATAATAACAAAAGGTTAGTGGTAATCAAAAGTTAGTAAAGTTAGGTTAAGTTGGTATTATGAATAATGGATCAATACTTAAGGATTATCTATCCTTAGGTTAATAGATTCAAAACATGGTGCATCAAGGGATAACTTATCAATTGATGCAAAGTATGGAAGATGATCAATGGATCAACTTACCATAGATTTGTAACAAAGAAAGTTATTCAACCCCAAGTCCATATATCAATAGATTGACAAAAGGAAGACTATATAAAACTCAAAGTTGAAAGCTTAATGATTTATTAAGTTGTTAAGTTAGCAAGTTATAAGAATAAGGTATAATATTAACAAGGTAATAAGAGTTAGTATATGATATAAACAAGTAAGTATGAAGGGTTAGTGGGTTAGTATAAACCAAGAGAATCAACAATGTATCAGATGAAACCACAAGTTAACATATGCACAAGTAAGGTTTCATCCACAAGTCAAATGACACAAGTTGTTTGACTTAGGGGCAACCTATCCATGCTTCAAAGTACCATGGATGAACACTTGATCATCCAATGGTAGGTTTCAAGTATGGAAGATTTAATCAACCCTAAACCAAAAAAATCATGACCTGGGTGGATTTCATTAGCCCATAAGTTTAAGACTCCATAAGTCCCTCAAAAAATATCCAAATGACTTGAAATAAGACCAAATCAAATGCTAGAGGTAAAAATAACATGGGTCTATGTTGAACATTTTTTCAGAATAATAAAAATAATAAGGTTAAAAAATAAAATGAAAATGGAAACTAAAATGGTAAAATAAATAAATAAAATGAATAAAGTGAAAAATGAAACAAGGGATTTGCACACGCTGGGGGTTAAACCCCTGACCTTAGGGTCATGGGGGGATCAACCCCCTCTCCCACTGGGCCAAGCACTCAGTGGTGTTAAAAACCACACTGAAACAATTAAATAATAAACATAATGAAATAAATGGAATTCACGTGCTAGCCAACCAATTAGAACACGCCATCATAAACATTTGAATTCAAAACACGGGTACAACTTTGTCTTCTTCCTCGAATCACATCAAAATCAAAACCTCCAAATACAAGTTTTTCATTGGATTTGATTATGGAAACATCTTACAAACACATATTCGAATCAACCTCCACACTCATGAGCCATTGATTGGATCTGAGTATGGAGTATTTCTAAAAAAACTCATATGAACAAGTTAACCTAATTTAAAAATTAAATGCTGGAAAAGGATTAATCGAAGCCAAAAGTTTAGGGTTAATGATCAGGGATAAATTTTGAGTTGAATGGTAACTCGTTTTAGAGATGGGGTGAGTGGAACTACCTGATCGGAATCGACCTTAGAGTGGAGTTCCAATGACTCAGCTCAGCTCAGGTGGGGCTCAGGGAAGGTGTGTTAGGACTTGGAAAAGTTTGAGTGAAGGTTAGTGAAGGTTTTTGGGTGGTTGTTTGGAGTTAAAACACTTTGAAACTCAAAAATGTAAACTCTATTTTGGATGGTTAAGCTTGAGTATGAAACAGGGTATCTTTGACTTTTGAAGCTTAGTTATGAAGTGGAACACCTTCCCCTATTTATAGGGAAGGTGATGAAGTGGTTTGGAGGGAGAAAATAGGTGGTTTGCTCAAAAAACACATGTGGCTTGAAGCATGCTTGAAATCGGCTTTGAGGAGACATGGAATGGTACATTATAAGCTAGTCTCCTTCACCAACCACTTAGTTTTGGTCCTTAGCACCAAACAGGAACAACCAAGGGCATCAAAATGGTTTGCTATACATTTGGACTTTACCCAATTTGGGAAATTTCTGAAAAATCACATGGCATCAAGTTTCATGATTTATGACCTCTCCATACCAAATTTGACTTCCATTTAGGCCTTGGTATATTGTATAACATGTTACAAGTCAAAAGGAATCAAATTGAAGTGGATTAAGACCTTGGTGAACCAATTTGCAAATTTTGGCTGAGGTGTGTCTGGTTTGTGCATCATGGCAAGTCAACAACTTTGAACCAAGGCCAAATGAAATTGGTTCGTGAATTTTGTCTCAATTTTGTACCATTTGTTCCTTGCCATGTCCTTAATTGAGTGCAAAAAGAACCAGGTCAAAAGGGTTTGTGGTTTGGAAATGGCAATGTGTCAAAGTAGTGGTCATGACATGATTTTAGGGCATGTTAGACCAGCTTGGCCAATAGAAAATTTGAAGCCCTTCCTTAATAAATTAGGTCTTGGAACTTAAAAAAAAGTTGGATAGAAACTTATTTAGGGCATTTGGCTTGAAGTGGAATTCAAAAATCTTGATAAATGAGAAAGTTATGGTCTTTGGAACTTTCCATAGACCATTCTTGCCAAAATGCAACCAACCAACATGACCTAAAAATGGGATTTTGTGATTTCTTGATTTCCAAGGCACAATGGTGGATGTTTTGAGTTCATATGATCATACCATGATAGGAAATAAGATTTAGACCTTTGTGGTATGATTTTAGGTCAATTTGATGGGTGGATCAAAACATTGAAAGTTGAAAAAATCATGAACAAACCAACTACTTGTAACATGGATTGAATGAATGTTTAAATGATGGATCTTGATTTTAATGGAAATAAAATGATGTTGAATGAATGGTAGTTTGATTGGATGATCAAAATGAAGCAAGGTCAATGGTTGAAGGATCCCCAAATTAGGGTTTCTTGAGCCACAAGTTTGGTCAAGAACCAAAGCCAGATGAATTAGGGTTTGAGATGCAAGGGTCACATTGAGATGTTTAAGAGGTATGGGGCATGAAAAACTTAGGATTTAAGGGATTGTCAATGACATGGTCAAGATCCATGGTGAATCATGACTTGTACAAGTCAAAAGAGGTAGGGTTTGATCCCTGAGTGACCGGATGAATCTTGAAGCTTCTTCAAAGGGGACTCACTGTAACACCCCAAATAAAGTAAAAGAATTATTTAATTAAGTTGATAATATTATTTTATTAATTTAATTAAATAATTTGGATTATTGGATTATTATATTATTATTATTATTATTATTTTGGAATAATAATATTTGGAAAATATATATAAGTGGGGATAAGAGAAAAAGATTCTCATTGGGAACAGAAGGGTTTCACGTGAAAAGTTGGAAAGCTGCAGAGAAGAGGAAAAGGGCAAAGAGCTGTAGAGCAAGGGTTGAAGAACGGAAAAGCTGAAGCTTAGAGATTGCTCAGAGTTTCCTTCAATCCAAAAGAGGTAAGGGGTCTGAACCTTATTAAACGATAATATGCGAGCAATTTCATGATATATGTTGGATTGTTGATAAATTTGGGGATTTTAGGGAGATTGGGAAGGTTGGGGTTTTTGATGGGAATTGTCCGATCTGTGAGTTTTGTTGAGTTATACGTCTTATAATCGAAGTATGTTGTGTATATATGACTGTTAAATGTTGATTTTGGGTTGTTAGCTGTGGGGTATGAGTTATGACGAGTAGAGAAACAAAGCTGTGCTGATTTCTGTAGCAGAGGCTTCTGTTCGCGCGCGATTCGCGGCGCGAAGCCCAGTTCGCGGCGCGAACTGGGCAGAATCCAGAGGAGTTCTGTAACGCACCGTTCGCGGCGCGAACCCTGCTGCGCGGCGCGAACTGTGCTGTGCAGAAGTGGATGTTGGGGAGTTTTTGGATACGTTGAGTTGCGAGACTCTTAGTAAGTCGCTGTAATTGTATTATAAACAATTAATAGCGATTATATGATTGTGTATGAGGTGTTTATGATGATGAGATGTTGAATTTACGTGTTTAGTTATGAATGTGTTATGTAACGATGTGATATCGTTGAATTGTTGTTGGTGTTTTGTTGAGTTGTATGTCATGCTATTAATGATGATGATAACATGACTATATGATGCTGTTGTTGCTATGTTGATTATGATGCATGTTTGGTGTGCATGCATTCATGAAAGGCTGATGCCTAGTGATGAACGGACTGAGTTCCAATGATGTTGTTGACTCCGGGCTTGTTGAGAGGCTTGGTTCCTTGCGGGGAACTCGGATTCTATGGTGATGAATCTGGGAGTGGTGATCCTGTAGTTGGTCACAAAATGGGTATACCGAGTCGTGTTGAGTCATGCATGGGTGTGTGCATTGCATTTGATATGTTGTTTTGTTGATGTTCATGAGTATGTTGATTATGATGATTATGATGAGCTGTGTTGGCATATGTGAAATATATTTATGTTTATATTTCTGTCGTTATATTATTATTTAATAATGTAATTCTCACCCCTTCTGCATGTGTTTATGTTCATCTATGATGAGCAATGTGCAGATAAAGAAGAGTAGCTATTGTTGAGGTTTGAAGAATAAGTGTAGAGTTATTCTGCAGAGTCGAGTCAAATGCTCTGGTCATGTGACACCGGGGTTATGGGATTCGATAGATAATTGATTGTTATTTACGTTGTTTATGATGACTAATATGTTGAGATGTTTGTTGAGATAATGATGAAATTATTATGAATGGTCATATGATGAATGTTATTAATTGTGTTATTGTCCGCTGCGAAGTTTTAAATAAATTAAATAATATGTTTTATGTTGTGATGCGATAAGTGTTATGTTGTAAGAAATGTAAACTCTTCTACATGTTGTACTCTGATAATCTATTTAAATATGTCGTTTGGGTAGAAGGGTGTTACATTAGTGGTATCAGAGCATTGTTAGTCCAGTCGAGTCGTAATGTGATGTTTTCCCTGTTGGTCGATTAGTGTAAATGACACTGTCGATATTTAACGGTTGTGGTTGTGTTGTGTAGAGTATGGCTGGAGAAAATGACTGTGCGATTGCTGAGGCTTTGGCTGCTATAGCGCAGGCTATGCAGACGCAGCAGAATCCGCCGGTCGACGAGTTTAGGAATTTGGGAAGGTTTCTGAAGAATAACCCTCCTACATTCAAAGGGCGCTATGATCCAGATGGTGCTCAGATTTGGCTGAGGGAAATTGAGAAGATTTTCCGGGTGATGACGTGTACTGAAGCACAGAAGGTGCAGTTTGGTACGCATATGTTATCTGAAGAGGCTGAAAACTGGTGGGATAACACTCGCCAGAGAATTGAAGTACCAGGTGCTGAGATGACTTGGGAAAGGTTCAAGACGGTCTTTCTGGAGAAATATTTTCCTGCTGATGTGCGATGTAAGAAGGAGATGGAATTTCTAGAACTGAAGCAGGGTAACATGTCTGTTGCTGACTACGCTTCGAAGTTTGAGGAGCTGGTGCAGTATTGTCCTCATTATAATGCTGCTGACGCTGAGGGATCCAAGTGTGTCAAGTTTGAGAACGGGTTGCGTCCCAAGATCAAACAAGGCATTGGTTACCAGGAGATTCGTAGGTTTCCTACACTGGTTAATAAGTGCAGGATATTTGATGAAGATAGCAAGGCTAGGACTGCTCATTACAAGAGTCTTAGTGAAAAGAAGAATAAGGATCGTGGTAGTCCTTATGCATCTCCGAATGGTAAAGGTAAGCAGAAAGTGGTAGATGAGAAGAAGCCAAGTGGGGGAGGATCTCCCATAGCTGGTAAATGTTTCAAGTGTGGCGAGCCAGGCCACCGTGCTGATAGCTGTACCAAGAAAGTGCTGAGATGTTTCCGATGCGGGCAGGCTGGTCATAGAGTTACTGAATGTAAGGATGCTGGTCCGACATGTTTTAATTGTGGCGAGAAAGGCCATATCAGTTCGCAGTGCTCGAAACCGAAGAAGGCGGCTACTGCAGCTCATACTACTGGTAGGGTGTTTGCTCTGAGTGGGGCTGGAGCTCCTAAAGAAGATAATCTGATTAAAGGTACTTGCTTGATTAATAATGTTGAATTGCTTGCTATTGTTGACACTGGTGCTACGCATTCGTTCATTTCGTACGAGTGTGCGACCAGGATTGGTGTGATTATGTCGTCCCTAGGCGGAAGTATGGTGATAGATACTCCTACTAATGGTTCTGTGAAGACTTCCGTTGTCTGTCGAGGTTGTCATTTGACGATCTTTGAGAGAGAGTTCGTGGTTGATTTGGTGTGCTTACCCTTGCACCAAATTGATATTACTCTGGGAATGAATTGGCTAGAATTCTATGGCGTGTTTATCAACTGCTATAGGAAGACGGTGCGGTTTTCTGAAGTTGGTGAGAATGATGAGGCAAGATTTCTATCTGCTAGGCAGGTGGGGGATTTTGTGAAAGATGAAGCTCAGATATTCGCTTTGTTTGCGTCTCTGCAAGCGGATAAGAAAGTGGTGAGTGTAGATTTGCCTGTTGTCTGCGAATTTCAGGATGTGTTTCCGGGGGATGTAAGTGATTTACCTCCAGAACGTGAAGTCGAATTTGCCATTGACTTAGTACCAGGTACGAGTCCAGTGTCGATGTCTCCTTATAGAATGTCGGCAACTGAATTAGTTGAATTGAAGAAGCAACTTGAAGAATTGCTTGAGAAGAAGTTTGTGCGTCCAAGTGTTTCTCCTTGGGGTGCACCAGTATTGTTAGTGAAGAAGAAAGAAGGTACGATGAGGTTGTGTGTCGATTATCGGCAGTTGAATAAGGTGACTATCAAGAATCGGTATCCATTGCCGAGGATTGATGATTTGATGGACCAGTTGGTTGGAGCTCATGTTTTCAGTAAGATTGATTTGCGGTCGGGTTATCATCAGATCCGAGTGAAGTCAGATGATATTGCGAAGACTGCTTTCCGTACGAGGTATGGTCATTATGAATACACTGTGATGCCGTTCGGTGTGTCTAATGCTCCAGGTGTGTTTATGGAATATATGAATCGTATATTTCATCCGTACCTTGATAATTTTGTTGTGGTGTTCATAGATGATATATTGATATATTCTAAGACGGAAGAAGAGCATGCAGGACATCTGAGAATTGTTTTGCAGGTGTTAAGAGAAAAGAAATTATATGCAAAGTTATCTAAATGTGAGTTCTGGTTGAAGGAAGTGAGTTTTCTTGGCCATGTGATTTCGAGTGGTGGGATTTCTGTTGATCCTGCTAAAGTTGGTGCTGTATTACAGTGGGAGACTCCGAAGTCTGCTACTGAGATACGCAGTTTTCTGGGGTTAGCTGGTTATTATCGCAGATTTATTGAGGGCTTCTCTAAGTTGGCATTGCCGTTGACGCAGTTGACTAAGAAGGGTCAAGTGTATGTGTGGGATGCAGCTTGTGAAGCGAGTTTTGTTGAGTTGAAGAGACGGTTGACCAGTGCTCCAGTGTTGATCTTGCCTAATCCTGGTGAGTCCTTCGTTGTTTATTGCGATGCTTCTTTGATGGGTCTTGGTGGTGTTTTGATGCAGAATGGTAAAGTTGTAGCTTATGCTTCTAGACAGTTGAAAGTTCATGAGAGGAATTATCCTACGCATGATCTAGAACTTACAGCTGTTGTATTTGTGTTGAAATTGTGGAGGCATTATCTGTATGGTTCTAGATTCGAAGTGTTCAGTGATCACAAGAGTCTGAAGTATCTGTTTGATCAGAAAGAGTTAAATATGAGGCAGATGAGGTGGTTAGAACTACTGAAGGATTTTGACTTTGAATTGAGTTATCATCCCGGTAAGGCTAATGTGGTTGCAGATGCGCTGAGTAGAAAGTCTCTACATATGTCTATGATGATGGTTCGGGAGCTTGAGTTAATTGAACAGTTCCGTGATATGAGTTTGGGTTGTGAAGTTTCCGCTGATAGTGTAAAGTTGGGTATGCTGAAGTTGACTAGTGAAATTCTGGAAGATATTCGGAATGGTCAGCAAGTTGATGTCTCTCTAGTTGATCATATTACTATGGTTAACCAGGGTAATGGTGGTAATTTTGAGATTGATGAGAATGGCATCCTGCGATTTAAAGGTAGAGTTTGTGTTCCTGAGGTGTCTGAATTGAAAAAGAGTATTCTTGAAGAGGGCCATAGGAGTGGATTGAGTATCCATCCAGGTGCAACTAAAATGTATCAAGATTTGAAGAAGTTGTTTTGGTGGGCTGGTATGAAGAGAGATGTTGCTAAGTTCGTGTATGCCTGTTTGACTTGTCAGAAGTCAAAGATTGAACATCAGAAACCGGCAGGTATGATGCGACCTTTGAAGATTCCTGAATGGAAGTGGGATAGCATTTCCATGGATTTTGTGACGGGATTGCCGAGGACGACGAAAGGTAATGATTCTATTTGGGTGATTGTGGATCGATTGACTAAGTCGGCGCATTTCTTGCCGATGAAGATTAATCACTCTTTAGAGAAGTTGGCAGAGTTGTATATTGAGGAGATAGTGAGGCTGCATGGTATTCCATCCAGTATTGTGTCTGATAGAGATCCCAGATTTACTTCTAGATTTTGGGAAAGTTTGTAGAAAGCGTTGGGGACTAAGTTGAGGTTGAGTTCAGCTTATCATCCTCAGACTGATGGTCAGACTGAAAGAACTATCCAATCCTTGGAGGATTTGTTGAGAGCTTGTGTGTTGGAGCAGAGTGGTTCTTGGGATAGTTATTTGCCGTTGGTGGAGTTTACTTATAATAATAGTTTTCATGCTAGTATCGGTATGGCTCCATATGAAGCATTGTATGGTAGGAGATGTAGAACTCCATTGTGTTGGTATGAATCAGGTGAGAGTGTTGTACTCGGACCTGAGATTGTGCAGCAGACGACTGAAAGGGTTAAGATGATTCAGGAGAAAATGAAGATTTCTCAAAGTCGTCAGAAGAGTTATCATGATAAGAGGAGAAAGGCACTTGAGTTCCAAGAGGGAGATCATGTGTTCTTGAGAGTTACTCCGACGACAGGTGTGGGTAGAGCTTTAAAGTCTAAAAAGCTTACTCCGAGGTTTGTGGGTCCGTATCAGATTTTGAAGAGAGTTGGGGAAGTGGCGTATCGGATAGCTTTACCGCCGTCGCTTTCTAATCTGCATGATGTGTTTCATGTATCTCAGTTGAGAAAATATATTGCGGATCCTTCGCATGTTGTTCAGTTGGATGATATCCAGGTGAGGGATAATTTGACCGTTGAGGTGTTGCCAATTCGGATAGATGACCGAGAAGAGAAGACCCTGAGAGGTAAGAAGATTGCTCTAGTGAAAGTTGTTTGGGGAGGTCCAGCTGGTGAGAGCTTGACTTGGGAGCGTGAAGATCAGATGAAGGAGTCGTATCCGGCTCTATTTGCTTAAGGTATGTTTTCGAGGACGAAAACTTCTAAAGTGGGGGAGAGTTGTAACACCCCAAATAAAGTAAAAGAATTATTTAATTAAGTTGATAATATTATTTTATTAATTTAATTAAATAATTTTGATTATTGGATTATTATTATATTATTATTATTATTATTATTATTTTGGAATAATAATATTTGGAAAATATATATAAGTGGGGATAAGAGAAAAAGATTCTCATTGGGAACAGAAGGGTTTCACGTGAAAAGTTGGAAAGCTGCAGAGAAGAGGAAAAGGGCAAAGAGCTGTAGAGCAAGGGTTGAAGAACGGAAAAGCTGAAGCTTAGAGATTGCTCAGAGTTTCCTTCAATCCAAAAGAGGTAAGGGGTCTGAACCTTATTAAACGATAATATGCGAGCAATTTCATGATATATGTTGGATTGTTGATAAATTTGGGGATTTTAGGGAGATTGGGAAGGTTGGGGTTTTTGATGGGAATTGTCCGATCTGTGAGTTTTGTTGAGTTATACGTCTTATAATCGAAGTATGTTGTGTATATATGACTGTTAAATGTTGATTTTGGGTTGTTAGCTGTGGGGTATGAGTTATGACGAGTAGAGAAACAAAGCTGTGCTGATTTCTGTAGCAGAGGCTTCTGTTCGCGCGCGATTCGCGGCGCGAAGCCCAGTTCGCGGCGCGAACTGGGCAGAATCCAGAGGAGTTCTGTAACGCACCGTTCGCGGCGCGAACCCTGCTGCGCGGCGCGAACTGTGCTGTGCAGAAGTGGATGTTGGGGAGTTTTTGGATACGTTGAGTTGCGAGACTCTTAGTAAGTCGCTGTAATTGTATTATAAACAATTAATAGCGATTATATGATTGTGTATGAGGTGTTTATGATGATGAGATGTTGAATTTACGTGTTTAGTTATGAATGTGTTATGTAACGATGTGATATCGTTGAATTGTTGTTGGTGTTTTGTTGAGTTGTATGTCATGCTATTAATGATGATGATAACATGACTATATGATGCTGTTGTTGCTATGTTGATTATGATGCATGTTTGGTGTGCATGCATTCATGAAAGGCTGATGCCTAGTGATGAACGGACTGAGTTCCAATGATGTTGTTGACTCCGGGCTTGTTGAGAGGCTTGGTTCCTTGCGGGGAACTCGGATTCTATGGTGATGAATCTGGGAGTGGTGATCCTGTAGTTGGTCACAAAATGGGTATACCGAGTCGTGTTGAGTCATGCATGGGTGTGTGCATTGCATTTGATATGTTGTTTTGTTGATGTTCATGAGTATGTTGATTATGATGATTATGATGAGCTGTGTTGGCATATGTGAAATATATTTATGTTTATATTTCTGTCGTTATATTATTATTTAATAATGTAATTCTCACCCCTTCTGCATGTGTTTATGTTCATCTATGATGAGCAATGTGCAGATAAAGAAGAGTAGCTATTGTTGAGGTTTGAAGAATAAGTGTAGAGTTATTCTGCAGAGTCGAGTCAAATGCTCTGGTCATGTGACACCGGGGTTATGGGATTCGATAGATAATTGATTGTTATTTACGTTGTTTATGATGACTAATATGTTGAGATGTTTGTTGAGATAATGATGAAATTATTATGAATGGTCATATGATGAATGTTATTAATTGTGTTATTGTCCGCTGCGAAGTTTTAAATAAATTAAATAATATGTTTTATGTTGTGATGCGATAAGTGTTATGTTGTAAGAAATGTAAACTCTTCTACATGTTGTACTCTGATAATCTATTTAAATATGTCGTTTGGGTAGAAGGGTGTTACACTCACCACCCAAATTGGGTTTGGGGAGTGAGTGAGATATCTTGAGGGAACCTCCAAGCTTTGTAAGATGCTTGAGGATGAGATTAAAGTTAAGGTGGCTTGGGCATACCTCAACATGGCCTAAGGGTCTTGAATTTTCAAAGATGAATAACATGCCTTGAGTTTGTGGATTGTTAAGTATAGATACATATGAGATGACATGTGTGGTATGTGTGCTCATGAATTAGGGTTTAAGAAGGTGATATGGGGTAGGGTAAATTTGAGGGTATGCCATATCTCTCTCAAGATATCATCTTGTATGTCGTTCAATGGTGTATACTCAGTACCCTTGTCAAACAGCCGTCGAGATGGGCTCATCATTGCCCAGTATCTGAGTCTAGACTTGGGAGTCCTTCCTATGCTCGGATTCCCATTTGATGTAGAGTTATGTGTCTTTGTTGGACGTTAAACCCACTGGTAGTCGACACCTTTCTATGTTTGTTTGTTGGAGAGTGTTGTACCATCTTTTTTTAGTTGAATCCTGATAGCTAACGACCGAGAATCGAGGTAAGCTCGTATACCATCGCAGAGGCCTGAGAGATTCAAAAGCCCCTATTGCTGCTCTTTGACTATGTATCGTAATAATATGCCCCTGGTGGTCATTTTTATTATCGAAAAACACCAGCAATGACGATTTGAAGTTCTCTGGGACTTGATCATCCCATATAACCTCGGACGAAGGTTGAGAATCTAAAGGCTCCTCCTCTGTGTCCCCCCTTGTTGATTTTGTGTTTGCAAAACATAAACACTACCTTGCAAGGTTTCATTTTATTGACAGAGAACATTCACCATTGCAAACAATTGAGTTATATATGGTGGAAGAGGTGGATCACTTCGACTGGAAGATAATAAGGACATCGTACAATTAAATTATTAACAACTTTTATTATGGTTTTTGTGTGATCTGTGCAAGTTTTACCGAGGCCCCATGGTAGGCACCAAATGTTCTTGCTAAAAAACACTAAAAGGTTGAGTTCACCGTTATGCGTCGGGAAGAGCCCTAACTGGTTGATTATAGGTGTTTGTTATGTATTTTCTCAAATGATCTTTCTTTTCTCTTTTTACTTCATCTAGGGAATATCTTATTTATATGAATTTGCTTCATCCCTCTTCCATTAATGCTTACCTCCACATATCACTCCTAAAGGCAACCTCATATAACGTAATTGTCTCTTGAGACTCTTCACATGACGTCCTAACATTGATATTGGACCCGACTTGTATACGAAATCGACCCCCGCATATTCGTTTTAAGGGTTCCTAACCGGATTCCGACTTGTATATACGAGTTCAATTATCCGATCTGTTTGCCTCACCAACTCGATCTCAGAGAATTTTGGGATGTACAATATATTTTTAATTTAAAAACTGATTTTGGACATAAAATCCAATTTTTTAAACTAGATATTACACACACAAAAGAATGTTTTTTTATATTCTTAAAGAATAAATATCGTAAAAAACCTAACATGAATTCAAATGGAGTCATAATCAAAATTCTTTTATGTGTTAACATAAAATTATAAGGCATTTTATTAAAAAGTACTAATTCGCGAGCACATTCACCAATTCACAAAGATTCAAAATTGGAAATTATTTCGCAAGCATATTCACTTATAGATGGTGAAATTATTTTTTCATAATTTTTTTATATATTATATTAAAAAGATTAATCCTCCCAATAAGCTATGAAATCATATTCACCAATTCATAAGATATAAAATTGGAAATTCAAGCCAGCGTAGAAAAAAAAACATAACAATAGTTTTCGCAAGAAAGACTTCACTATTTATGGTTTTAACAATGAAATATCATCAAATAAAATAAACACTCAAACGGCCATTTGGGACTTCACGAATGTAAAATAAGCATAATTTTTTATAGTCCTCTTCTATTCTCTGGTGGGTACCTTCTATACTCTGGTGGGTATAAGAATATTCAGCTGTGTCAAAATTAGCTATCTCATATGACCCGGTCCATCGAGGGAAAAAAATCATAAGGTTTATCCTTTAAAATTAGGGAATTTTTTAATGTATCTTAAATGTTAATTACGCATTACACGAAAATACTAAAACGTTCTTAGTTTTTGGAGATGCATATTCAGACGCATCAAATATATACCCAACATAGATCATTCTGACTAACGCCCTATAAATTGAGTTTTTTTAATACCTGAGATACATTTCTGGTAGATATCCATAGATGCATTTTCAGCACGTTTATACACCAGTAGCAGAAACAAACACCAAAACTTGTAATTTGAATAAATAAAATTAACATTTATAAAATAAATAAGTATTACATAGATGATTTTAACATAAAATGCAATATTACATTTCAATATTCAAGTGGACGCTTCAACATCTTTATAATATTTTCGACCGATCTTGAAATTGTTGCTTCCAACTCGTCGCTTCCAACATCTTCCAACTCGTCGCTTCAGTCATAACTAACTCCCTCGAAAACCACAAGTCAGTTACTACAGCAAGTCAGTTACAACAGAAAATTCAATCATAACTTCACTCCATAACAGAAACTAAGTGATTTTCCTCGAATTCATAAACCTCTAACCAATTCATAACATAACTCACTGATCCCTATGCAATAAATTAACCACCTATATAATCATCTTCAACATTCCATCAAAGGATCCCCAATCATTTTCAGCTCTCACCTCACGATCACCCTCAACCATTGCAATCTCAGAATTCTCTCTACCTAAAAACCTCTCAATTCACCCTCCTCATTTCATTGATAAAAAATTCACAATCACTCACAACTTCGGATTCATCATTCATATTCCATTGATCAAAAACCTCAAAATCACTCGAGGAATTCATTCATCAAAATCACAAAACCAGATCACTCCCTGCAATTCATTCATCTCTCTCTCTCTCTCTCTCTCTCTCTCTCTCTCTCTCTCTCTCTCTCTCTCTTGAAACTCAGAGAACCACTCAACTCACCACCCCTCAACCTTCACCTATCTGGAACTCATCCATCAAATGACCTCAAGCTCATCTCTCATAGCGTATCTCAGAAAAACCATAAGCATAAAGAATCCAGAAGAGAAGAAGAAGAAGGATCGGGGTATAGGAGATAAAAGGGAAGCCAAAGAACTTATGGAGCCACTTTCAGTTCGTCTTATCCGTCGAGGTATTTTCAGAATCCTTGCATTTTCTTCACTTTCTTTATACCATGATGTAGAGTGTTAAGGGAGGAATTCAAGCCCCAATCTCCCAGGCTCTGATTCCTCAGGATGAGCGTTTAATTTATCTTCAAACATTTAGGGTTCTTGATAAAACCAGGTTCAAGTTAAAGGCTTAAGGTAAGGATCTCACAAAATTGTCCATTGATTCATTATGAGCATGATGATACGAATTTAATGGTGTTTTCATTTTTCAGTTTTGGCTTGCCACCGCCGTCGGAGGCGACCTCCGGCGGGGTGGCCCACAACGGCCATTTCACCTGAGCTGATTTCCCTCTTTTGATTGCTGGCGCGTTTTCTTGACATTTGAATCTAATGTTTAGATTTTATTTACACACGTGACTCAATTTTCACTTGGCTATTACACTGATTCTGTGTGGGTTCTCCATGCCCATAGGCCCAACCATTATTACTGAATATCATCCCTATTTCTCATGAACCCCCTGGCTGATTGGTTGATTGGATGGTGGACCTTTACATTGGGCCCTTGTGCCTAGATTGTTATTATACCCTATTTTTCCAGTTCTTACCCCCTTGAGTTTCATCCATTTTTACATGCCTTTGCCTTTCTTTTTTCTCATATTATTTTCTAATATTTTTTGCCAGATGTTTATATTGTTTGTGATCTAAAATCTTGATCAATTTTCCATTGATTGTGTTAATTTCTATTAGAGATTTTGATGAACTTTAGTTCATTTTGATGTAGTGTTAATCATGAGTTTAATTGCCATGTTAATTGCCTTGTGATTATCATGTATATGCTTAGGTTTGGGATTATATTAGGTTAAAATTACATTGATCTTGATTTCAATTTCCATGCTAAACCATGTTTGTCAATTTGACCCATAATTCATGTATGCCATGTTCATTAGATTTAGTCTCCCTTTCCATTTAATTTCCCATTAGATTGTGGTTATCTTGAATAAATTGAAAATGCCATTTCAATTTAAGTGATTATATGACTTGTGTATATCCATTTTATTTTCCATGATCTTATGTTTAATTATCCTTTAATGATTCATGATCCATTTCTATCTGAATTAACATTTTCCATTTAATATGTCCATTTGATTCATGTGTTTTTATCCATACTAATTCCATGTGTTTGTATGATTACATGTCATTGAGATCTCAAGTTCAATTCAAGTATGGATCCAATCTCTCATGATCTTTAACCATTCATTTTTCCATGTATTATTTGAGGACACCATGCCACTTGATTGTTTTAAGCATGGTTCTTGGTTTGTAACTTGTTTAATCTTTATCCGTTACTTTGTATTGTGTGGTTCCATCCCCCCATTATGGGTCATATATCCCCACATCCCATGCAAGTGCAATAGCTTAGGTTTATTTTTCTTTTATAGATTATCATGCATGCTAACTAAAAAGATAAAACCAAACGATAAAACAAAACCTTTTCAAAAGACAAAGGCATACTTGATCCAATGACAAGTGTTTTCAAAATCAAACTCATTTCAAAGCAAAACAATTGCTTGATCCAACGTCAAGTATCTCATTCCATTCCATTCTACATTCTCAATATATCTCATTTTATCTCTACCTACATTCTTCACACACACTTTTTCATAGTAAATGACAAATACTCGATTCAACGTCAAATGCCTTTTTCAAAACAATTTCTCAACAAACTAGAATGCAAAAATGGAATGTACGTGCTTGTACACAACATTCAAGTACTTGGGTTGTAGATCGTACCTAGCTTGAGGACCCGACACTTGACTTCCTCCTCAAAACATCTAATGATAAAACAGGTTCAATCTAGGTGCTCTTAGGGATAAAAAGGGTGGTTAGGATACCATTGTCCTCTCAACTCCCGAGTATTCTGATTGTTGGTCGTACTTAGTCAAGGGTTAGATACTTGCCTCCCTCTAAGTACCAATGATTAGACTTGGCAAACTCTTTCACAATTAAAATCTCTTTTGGATGAAAAATAGTGGTTAGGATATCATTGTCTTCTCAACTTCCAAGTATTCAGATTGTTGATCGTACCTAGACAAGGGTTTGATGCTCGTCTCTGTACTAAAATCAAATCTAACTAATCAAATCAATTTTTTGCCTTAGGACATCTTCCAAACCATTTTCATAAAGGGCGTGTTACTTTCATTCTACTGTGGACGATGCTTAAGCCTCCATGCTTCAACAAGTAATGTTTAACTGCTAGAATATGATCCAAGCGCATCCATTCTACCGCAAATAAACAAACACTTAACAGTCACATGATCGAGCATACAAGCAAGTGAATAGTAGAACGTGAACGTCAACACTGTTCATAAAAACAACCAAACAAATACTCCATTTATGAGCGGAACTACGGAGCTCTGACCTCCTTATTGCACGAATGAGGATACGTAGGCACCAGTAGGGATGCCCACGGGGCAGGGAATGTGCGGAGGATGTTTTCCCACTCCCCTCACCATCTCCCAATGTTTTTCCCATCCCCATCCCCACAAATCCCCATGGAGAATCGGAGATCCGCGGAGATCGAGTCTTAAAAAAAATTCTTTATTCTTTGATCAAAACTATGACACTAGTATTTCGTTGTTTTTTCATTTTTAAAAAAGATATATTTTGCATCTTTTATTTTTATTTTTAAAAATACATCTTGTATCAATAACAAAAAAAAATGAAAAAACACTTGCAATTACGAAAGCATAACTACTAATTTACTAATTAAATGAAAAACGGGTTACTAATTGAAGTACAATGAAGTCGAAGAGTAATTACCATAAACACAATAAACAAAGGAGAGTGATTGTTGTGATGATGAGAACAAAGGAAATGAGGAATGGAGGAGGCAAAGAGAATTGAGAAAAGAAGAATAGGAGATTGTGTGTACATTGTATCTAATGGATGCACTTTTATAGGGTTGAGTACTTGGATAGTGAAACAATGCATTATACAATAAAAAAAGTAAAAAAGTGATTCATTGATAACTCTTCATTTTCTAATATTTTAAATATTATTTTAATGAAAAAATATGCAAAATTATATAATTATAAATATAATATATTATATATAAATTTTAAATAATATGGTCGGAGTCGGGGAATCCGCGTGGTACTTTCCCAATCCCTGCCCTGAAGTGTCATTGGGGGAACTTTTCCCTCCATCCCCGTTCCCACGGGGAAAAAAATCACCGACTTCGGAGATCCACATAGATAATCCTCACAGGGATCCCCATTAACAGATGCAAATTGACATCCCTAGGCATAAGGGATCGAATCCTTGGGGATCACACTAATTTAAAACTTATTTTCTCTTCCCATCTTATTCTCTCATCTCATTTTCTGATAGCAAGTAACATTCAGATAAACAACATCCATACACATTGATACAAGCATTGTGGTTCCCATCGAGTACGATGAATGTGAGGGGTGCTAATACCTTTCCCTTGCATAACCGACTTCCGAATCCGCTCTTGGTTGCGAAGACCATTCTCTTTGGGGCTTTATCTTTATTTTACCTTTCCTTTGGAATAAATAAAATTCGTGTCGACTCTATATTTTCGCGGCGCGACACACAAGCACATGGAAGACCATATATTTTCACAATTGTACATCCATACTTTGCATTATCGGATCCTACATTATCAACTCGTTTAGCCTCATGAAAAATGTAATTCAAACTCGCTCGAGATATGTTGTCGACCAACTGAGAATAAAGATTGTTGTCTTTAAATCTCTGTTCCAAAACTTTGATGTTCCGAGCAAATGATGTATGTATCTCATTATGCTGGGTTTGAATCATTTGGTTCACGGAGTCCTAATTTCTACACAAATCACCCTTACTATTTCCCAAACATTTCTTCAATGCAGCATGGGAAAATTCAACTTGGTTAGTTATTGTTTTTCCAAGGTGTCTAACCTTATCAGACTGATACCAGAAATGCATTTCCAAAAAAGTTCATACTCGTTCCAGAGATACATTTCCGGAAGAAAAAAAACGCTAGTTTTTTCAGACAGAAAACAAGATTAATGTGAGCAATGAGGCTTGAAATAAATGATTTTTACTTGGAATTCCAACTTCTTTTACTTCCTTTGATGTGATGAATCACAAGATTTGAGAGTTGGAGTAAAAATGTGGATTGAGAATGAAATGATTTTTGGTGAGTGTTTGTAATGAAAAACAAGTATGGTTGTGTGATCATGCAACTCTATTTTTTTATCAAATTATTCCGGAGATACTTCTCCGGAAATATCTGACATGCAAAGGTGACAACAAATTTCAAAATCCCATCCCAAACTTCCGAAGATGCATATCCGGAATATCCACTAAGCTGATCAATTATAAATATATTTGTTAAATTTTTTTGGAGATGTATCTCCGATTTCTTTGAAGTATTCATCTAGGGTGATACTCATTTGGTGCGTCATAGCGTTGGTGCATGGTGCTTCCGAAGAAGCATCGCCAGAAACTGGGGTGACATTTTAGTATTTTTGCGTGGTACGTAAGTAACATATATGGTGCATTAAGAAATTCTCTAAAATTAAAGCTCATGTTTTTCTGAGTCTTTTTAGTCCGGCTCTAAAAAATTCGCTACTCATTAAAACTAACTCGTATTGGCCGGTAACCAATTAGACTCGTTTAACTATAAATTCTTAAAAAATATTAATATTTATGTTGTCTCACTCCAAAACAACACATTGATTTTTCTTCCCTCATTATGTTTTATCTCTATTCTATTCAATTTTTCTTTTTTAATATATTCAAATTAATATTCAATTATTTTGTATTTTACTTGATAACTTACACATTTTCTATTAGTTTCTATTATGTTAAATACTTGTATTTTATTTTATACAATTTAGACATGTATTAATATATTATAGTATTTATAAAAAATAATATAACACTTAAAAAAATATATAATATTTAAAATAATACTTTTTTAAATTATATTTCTTATAAATATTATGATATTTTATTTAAAATTTTAGATAAAAATTGATATAAAAAATAATTCGTTTAAAGCCGAGTAGTCCAAAACTCATAAATAGTCTAACTCTGGTGGTAATTTTTGAATTTATATTACAACAATTTTTTTTAACTCGATCTTATAAAATTTGAGATCCATCAAAACCGACTTGTTCAAGATCGGATAATCTATTTTGATTGTATAAGACTACAGAGGGAATGTCATAGATTTGCAAGCATAAGATATCTAAATGACGTTGCAAGCATAAGATATCTAAATGACATAAAATATTGCTCAACACAAATAAGTTAAATTCTAGTAAATATATTCCAATAGTCTTTAAAAAGGTATATTGAATAAATACCATCTATTTAAGCATACCTTGTTTAATTTATTATATCATTTAACTTACATCTCGCAACCAAATGTCCAATTAATTCAAAGAAAGACTACCTAATTTTCATTCATATTAAAAAAAAGTTAATAAAATTAATATGATCTAACAATATCTACATCACATATATAGCTTTTAAACATAGAACACCTTATTTAACTCATGTAAAATATACTTTTTTTTCTAAAATTGGAACCTTCCAAATTTTATCTTAAAGAGAGCAAAATGACTTACGACCTCTGACTACATATTTGAATGTTTGCTTATATACTAGGTACACTATCAACTAACAATAATGACTAACTCTTCAAATTCCAACATGTATACTGCTATGTCGGATTTCGTCTTCTTATTTGTTTCCACGTGTCCTTGGCACTTGAACCGCTTCAAACCGCAATTATTGTTGAAACTGTCTTTAAGTCATTCAACCACATATGTTGAAAAAAGTTAACATATCGAATATGTGACTTGATGTACAAAATATGACTCAGTCATCCAAACTAAGCATTTTTATACATCTTATATCACACATTCATATCGAAATGCTAAGCTAAAATTCTCAAGCTAACAGATGCCCAAAAAAATGTCATTTTTTGATCATATTTGCAATATGGCATAAAAAAGACATTTTTAATCATACTCATAATACTATTCACTATCATCATGATTGTCTCCACTCAATTGTCATGTCAGCAACATGTAGGTAACGGTCGTCACGACTCTTGTTCCTAAGGCCATCGTGGACCACAAAAATAACCGCATTAAATGAAAAAAAAATAATTACTAATAACCACATTTAGAGCTTTGGAGCTTCCAAGAGCTTTTTCATCTTCAACATTAAACCACTCAGCTTCTGACTTTAAGATTAATGTTCCAGCTTGAGAGGTAGTTACATGATGTTTTCAACCTTTTATTATAGTCTTTCATGTTTTGCTATCCATGAACTTAAGAAAAACAATCATTTTAGCCTTCCAATAATCATATTTGATACCATCCAAGACATGTGGTCTATTGACTGACCCTCATTCATTAGTATTATCCATTTGAATAGAGCTCACTCAAACAAAATAGGGTGTCTGCTCAGATGCTAATTGAAACTGTGTTTCTTCGCAGGTCATATGTTGGACACAATGTCTTAGGCAATATGTACCACAAAAAACAATTTAAATAGACTAAGGAATTTAAAGCAGAAAGCAATAAAGAACTCAAGAGAACTATTAACCCAATTTAGTGCAACATCACCTACATATGAGGGGGCTTCCAACCCAAGAAAGGAAACTCAATCTCAATAGTATTAGCAATCCCCATAAATATGAGAATCCTTCTGACTTTCTCTCAATCACCACCCTAGTGATCTATGGTTTAAACAAATTAAATATGTTGAATTACAACTCAATTAACAATCAACATCTATGCCTTGAATATTCAGATTAGACTTCTTTAGAGGTATACATAAATAACAAGAATACAAAGACTCAAAGTACAAAACCCTAGCACACTAGATCTTCAATACTGACATGTCTTCAAAGGTAGGAATGAGTATCATTAAATAGAAAACCATATGATGGACTTTTCTCCAATGGGTATTAGATTGGAGAACAAACATATTTGATTTAGATGCAGATT
The DNA here is from genome assembly GCF_024323335.1 of Lathyrus oleraceus. Classification (NCBI taxonomy): domain Eukaryota; kingdom Viridiplantae; phylum Streptophyta; class Magnoliopsida; order Fabales; family Fabaceae; genus Lathyrus; species Lathyrus oleraceus. Next base: position 77,279,921 of record NC_066580.1, on the reverse strand, counting down.
TGATTTTCTTTTCAAAAATATCTACAAAAAGATTTGATTTGATTTAATCTTCATTAATATTAAATCTTCATTAATATTCTTTGAATTAAATTAAATTTCGCTCATAATAACTCATAAACCTTGGACTGCGGACTCTGGCCAATGATGCACACATGCTGGAACATCTTGTCTCACATGTTGCCTATTCACCAAAAATACATCTTGTATTACTCATGTTGTTTTTCCTAAAGCATCCAATCAAAAGAACAACAAAAGTGAAACATTAAATTAAGTTAAGAGACTTTGTGACTAGTTATGCCTAAATTCAACAAAGAATCTCCTCAGAAAAATAATATTCAAAGATAAGATTCGGATCCATTCAACAATGAAAGAATAATGAGGTAGAAAATGAAAGAAATCATTTACAAGTGTTCACAAAAGATCTGAAACTCTTTTGAAAAATGAAAGAACAAGTGGTTTATAATTTTCAAATCATCCATGGAAGTATTTTGTTTTCTTGCATTGTGGAATATTTGAGAGCTAAATGATTTATAAGTATTGAAGATTTAGCATAAAGGAGTAAAAAATCATGCTTGATTCGAGTTATGAACACTTATGTGATTTGAGTCAAGTGTCAAAGTAATTTGGAACGAAATCTACATTTATGAGAAACCCATTTCAGCCATGATTTAAGTTAAGGCAAAGTTGTGATTCGACTCATGCAAGTCAGTGATTCGAGTTAAGACAAAGTTGTGATTCGACTCGAGCAAGTCAGTGGCTAACCAGAATTCCATGATTTGACTCATGAGCAAGTTGTGATTCGAGTCACAAGGTTTCATGATTCGAATCATGTGCAACCTGTGATTCGACTCACATAGTCGCAAAATTCCCATTTTACTTATGTTTCTTATGATTTGACTCATTGGGTGTGATTCGAATCACACACCTAAAATATCAATTTTTGGAGTTTTTGAAGTTGTTTTGAGATTTCACTTGTGTCATGACTTGAACCAATCTCAAATATGGTTCTTGATCTAAAAATTTGACTAATTGACTTAAAACATAATGTTCATACTCAAACACAAATAGTTTGAATTATGCATGCTAAAATATACGGATCTAAAACTTGATCCTCAAATGTGAAATTTAAGAGGAGACTCAATGATAAAAAAACTAAAACCAAAATAAATCTTAAAGGACAAGTAACAAAACCATATAGCAGACACATGCATAATATCCTCTTTAACATAGCCGAGACATGCAACTTCATTCATCGCGTCTTTTTCACAAAATGAAAAATTTTCACACTCTCATTCATCTTTAACATGCGATCATAAGGTATTGTTAGTTCTCACTCCTACATCATCATTTACTTGGATTGTTCTACATACATGAAACTTCATTTTAATAGTTAGCGTTGAACATTATTGCCTTTGTTGGATTGGTCTCACGATAATGTTATATTCAAATCTTGTAATATACTACAAAACATATTTCAATTTAATAGAATTCTTTCTAGGAAAATGTTTCTCCTTAGATGAAAATGTATTGAATGCACAAACTATTTTTGAGACTTTAAAACCCCTCTCTTAAACATGCATAAAATTAAGTAGTAGAGTTCATTCATCATCTCCCTTTCTCGATGTTCTAATATTCTATCCAAACTCTTTTTTCCATGCAAAATCTCCACAATATGTTTGAACTTCATATATGCAAGAAAAGGTTGATAATGTAGTTTAGAAGTTGGTTAATGAATGCCCAAACATAAAAAATGACAATTCGAGTTATCTTTGTTTGAGATTCTCCCGTATGAAAATCTTGTATGGTTTTTTTAGGTGTCCTTCGTCAATCATCCTTTTAGTATTTTCTTCAAGTAAAAACATGTATTTGGGTCATGCACGTTTACTCGATAGTAGAATCTGTTGGTGTAAGCCCTAGAGGCCAATACTTTTGGTACTTGTATCGAATTATTTATTAATAATAAAAGGCTTTTTCTTTATTATGCTTGTTTAATAAAGTCCCTAGAATAGCTAGTCCGTTTAATGTATCAAGTATGACTTAATCATGAGATCACATTAGACATAAGGACACTTTTCTTAAAGTATCCGTAGTCAAGCTTTATTATGAAGTGGGATAACATTAAAGCATGAAGACTATTATGTTTAGGCACTGATGATCACATCTCATGGATCATGGATAAAGAGTTATCAAGTCTTAAACATAGGTATGAATATTAAAAGTAATATTTATACTGGATTGACCCGTTATGAGAATACTATATAGAATGTTATGCAAAGTGTCATAAGTTATTCTCATGGTGATAATGGTGTATACCACCCATCGACCTGAAACCACTATGGACCCTAGGTGTAGAGTCGAGTGCCTTATTGCTGATCAAACGTTGTCCGTAATTGGATGACCATAAAGACAGTTGATGGGTACTCCACAAAGCATGCTAAGGGACATGAGTGACCTAGATGGAATTTGCCCATCCTGCGTAACAGGATAAATGTCTATGGGCCCAATATTGAACTGGACAAGGATGACACGGTCTATGCCTTGTGTTCAATATAGACATAAGGGCAAAAGGGTAATTATACACATAATTATTATCACAGAAGGATTTGTCAAATCGCATGACATTTTTGTGTCTTGGGTAGCAGTGATGTGTTGCTAGATACCGCTCACTGTTTATTATGTTAAATACGTGATTTAATATAATTGCCAATGCCGCGAAAACCTATAGGGCCACACACAAAGGACGGATTGATGAGAGATGGAGTAATTAAGGAATACCGTAATGTACGGTGCCCTTAAGTGAATTATAGAACATCGTAAGGTACAGTGTACTTAAGTAGAATACGGAATATGGTAAGGTACCACGAGCTTAAGTGATTTTGGCATATTATAAGATATGGGCCATATACACTTGAGTGGGCTTTTTAGCTTGCAGCCCACACAAGTGGTTCTATAAATAGAACCCTTATGTAGAAGCATTGTCACACTTGCAATTTCGTTTCTCTCTCTCTCTCTCTCTCTCTCTCTCTCTCTCTCTCTCTCTCTCTCTCTCTCTCTCTCACTCAAAGCCTTCATTCGTAGCAGCTAACATTGAGATTGAAGGAATCCGTTCGTGTGGACTGAGTAGAGGCGTTGTCATCGTTCAACGTTCGTGATCGCCACAAGAGGTAACGATTCTATCACTGATCATGCCCATTCGTAAGGATCATTAAAGGAGAAATTTTAAATTCCGCTGCGTTTTGGATCGCCATTCTCCTTCAGTGGTATCAGAGCCACTTACGAAACCATAAATCTGATAGCTGTTTATTTTCTGTATTTTCTGTATTGATACAATTAAAAGACAGAATGAATCAAAGAATAAACGAGTAATTAAATCGAGATCGATCAAGTTATATATATGATATAAGTAATCCTGATGCAAAATACGGTATATATGATATATTGTTTCTGTTTCATTCATTCAAACACTTAATGGTTGTTTTCCTTTGAGCGATCAACGGTCGTTTGCTTCTTGATCCGACATTAGTATGGTGAAGCAATGACGTGTTGATCAATCATACTGAATCAACAACCGAGATGTGTTTGACGGTCTGAAATTGGTGCATTAGGGTTAATGACGGCACAAGGGTTGTGTTGTCAAAGAGTTATGCATTAGGGTTAATGACGGTACAAGGGTTGTGTTGTCAAAAAGTTATGCAATTAGGGTTAATGACGGCACAAGAGTTGTGCTTTAAAGTATCAAGTGTTGATGCGAAAAACGACGTCAATTTTAAATGAATTGTTCATTAAAATTAAAAGAATTAAAATTAATAATAATAATAATGTGTTTATTATTATTGTCTTGTGGTGATCGGTTATGGCCTTAGTTTTCCTTTATTTTGTTTTGGGTTTTAAAATACGACCTGCGTGTCATGCCTCTCTTTTAATCTCTCAATGTAACTTCTTTTCTCATCTCACTCCCTCGTATGTAAAATGAGTTTCTTTTATATAATGTAATGTTATGAAGAAAGAGAAGAAGTCAATATCAAAGGAGGACAACCTTGAAGATCTTGCTTGGAGAAGCTTAGATCGTTATTAGGTTAGCTTAGGTTCTCTCATTGGCTTGGGAGAACAATTGCGCTAGGGGCCATAATTGTTTCATTATGTATGTATGTTGATGCATGTGAATGTATGTTGATGCATGTGAGAGACGATTTATATGATAAATAAGTCGGTGAGATCAGAATAATTGCAAATTCCCTCAAATTAAATATTAAGTTTATGCTTTCCAAGTTTTAACACTCATCAAGACTAGTATCGGATAATGTAGGTTTCGCCTACGCAAGGTGCATGTTCTATATTAGTAAGGTGCGATGGGATAATTGTAATATCCAATTGTTAAAACAATGGGTCAAACTTAACTAAACAAATTATAATAAGATTATATATGTTTAGAAGCAAGAGTTGGAAATGTTCCATGTGATGGATTGGAATAAGGAGTTATTCACCCAACTAAAATATTCGAGAGTTGTATTAGATACAATTGGAAGGAGTTCCTACCTAAATAACCTAGTTTTGTGTAATCCGCCTACGCGGACTTAAAACGAAGTGAAATATGGATCTCGACCCACTAGAAAATCTTCCAACGGGATTTTCCGAATCAAATGGTGAGGGTCATTTGTTTTGAGTAAAATAGTGGGAGCATATTTACTTAAAGGCCTAATTAAATATGTTATTGATACTTATATTTTCATTAATTCTTATGTAGATTACCATGACAACAAACACCTCTAACAACATCTTGCGATCAATCCTTGACAAGGAAAAACTGTCTGGGATAAATTTTCTGGATTGGCACCGAAACCTGAGGATTGTCCTCAAACATGATAAAAAGCTGTATGTCTTGGAGAAACCTGTTCCTGAAGAGGAACCTCCTAGTTCTGCACCTAAGGCAGAAAGAGATGCTTATAAGAAACATGTCGATGATGCCAATGAAACTACTTGTCTCATGCTAGCTACCATGAACTCAGAATTGCAAAAGCAACATGAGAACATGGCAGCGTTCGATATGATCGAACACCTGAAGATGCTCTATCAAGAGCAAGCAAGGCATGAAAGGTTTGAAGTTTCAAAAGCCCTTTTTCAAGGCAAGTTAGCTGAGGGAGCCCCTATAGGTCCCCATGTGCTCAAGATGATTGGGTATGTGGAAAACCTTGAGAGATTGGGTTTTCCCCTCGGAAAAGAACTTGCGACTGATTTGATCTTGCAATCGTTGCCAGATAGATTCAGTCAATTTTTCCTAAATTTGAATATGAATGATATGGATAAATCTCTTCCTGAACTGCTAGCCATGTTAAGAACTGCTGAGCAGAATCTGAAGTCAAAAGGGAAGTCCATTCTGATGATCGGAAATGGAAAGAGACAGAACAAAAGGCCCACCAAGCAGGGTGATAAAGGGAAAGGCAAGGAAGTTGCCAAACCCAAACCCATTGTTGCTGCTTTGAAGCCTAGTGGAGGCATAGCAAAAGAAGGCACCTGCTTCCATTGCGGTAAGACCGAACACTGGAAGAGAAACTGCCCAAAGTACCTGGAAGATAAGAAGAATGGAGTAGAGACTTCAACTTCAGGTATTTTTGTTATTGAAATTAATTTATCTACTTTTGCATCATGGGTATTAGATACTGGATGCGGTTCTCACATTTGTACCAATGTGCAGGGACTAAAAAGGAGTAGAGATTTGGCAAAAGGTGAAGTCGACCTACGAGTTGGCAATAGAGCAAAGGTTGCTGCTTTAGCCGTAGGAACTTATGTATTGACTTTACCTAGTGGTTTAATAATTCAGTTAGAGAATTGTTATTATGTACCTGCAATTAGTAGGAATATTATTTTCGTTTCTTGTTTGGACAAGTTTGGTTTTTCATTTATAATAAAGAACAATTGTTGCTCAATTTATTTGAATGATATATTCTATGCTACTGCACAAATGAACAATGGACTATATGTCCTTGATCTTGAAATGCCTATTTATAACATTAATACTAAAAGGATGAAACCTAATGAGTTAAATCCAACTTACCTTTGGCATTGTCGATTAGGCCACATAAATGAGAAACGCATTTCCAAACTCCATAAAGATGGACTGTTGGACTCTTTTGATTATGAATCATATGAGACATGCAGATCTTGTTTAATTGGAAAGATGACAAAGTCTCCATTCACAGGAAAAGGTGAAAGAGCTAATGATCTTTTGGCCCTCATACATACTGATGTATGTGGACCACTGAACATACCAGCCAAAGGAGGTTTTCAGTACTTCATCACATTTACTGATGATTTCAGTAGATATGGTTATGTGTATTTAATGAAACATAAATCAGAGTCCTTTGAAAAGTTCAAGGAATTCAAGAATGAAGTACAAAACCAACTAGGTAAGAATATTAAAACTCTTCGATCAGATCGAGGTGGTGAGTATTTAAGCCTAGAGTTTGATGACCATCTGAAAGAGTGTGGGATCCTATCCCAACTTACTCCTCCTGGAACACCCCAATGGAATGGTGTATCTGAGAGAAGAAATCGAACCCTGTTAGACATGGTCCGATCCATGATGAGTCACGCCGATCTTCCAAACTCCTTTTGGGGACATGCACTATTGACAGCAGCTTACACACTTAACCGTGTTCCATCCAAAAAGGTTGAGAAGACACCATATGAGATATGGAGTGGTAAGAAACCACATATCTCTTACATGAAGATTTGGGGTTGCGAAGTTTATGTGAAACGACAAATTTCAACTAAGCTTGAGCCCAAATCTGACAAATGCTTATTTGTGGGGTATCCTAAAGAAACAAGAGGGTATTACTTCTACAATCCTTTTGAGGGCAAAGTGTTTGTCGCTCGAACTGGAGTTTTCTTAGAAAAGGATTTTATTTCCAAAGGAATCAGTGGGAGGAAAGTAGAGCTTGAAGAAATTCAAGAATCACAAAGCATCGATACACCTATGGAGGAATTAGAGCAGGAAACACAAGTAGTTGTGGAAAAGCAACCTGCTCAAGTAGAACAAGACCAGCGTAGGTCAAGCAGGATACGTCACATACCTGAGAGATATGGATATCTCATAACTGATCAAGGTGATGTATTACTCATGGATCAAGATGAGCCCGTGACCTACCAAGAGGCCATAACTGGTCCCGAGTCTGAGAAGTGGCTAGAAGCCATGAAATCTAAAATGGATTCCATGTACACAAACCAAGTTTGGACCTTGGTAGAGCCTCCTGTAGGAGTTAACCCTATAGGGTGCAAGTGGGTCTTCAAAAAGAAGACTGACATGGATGGTAAGGTACATACCTATAAGGCAAGACTAGTTGCAAAAGGATATAAACAAATTCATGGGGTTGACTATGATGAAACCTTTTCACCAGTTGCAATGCTTAAATCTGTTCGGATTTTACTTGCTATCGCTGCATATCATGATAATGAAATATGACAGATGGATGTCAAAACTGCTTTCCTTAATGGAAATCTTCTTGAGGATGTGTACATGACACAGCCTGAAGGATTTGACATACCAGAAGAATCCCAAAAGATATGTAAGTTACAAAGATCAATTTATGGATTGAAACAAGCTTCCAGAAGCTGGAATCTTCGTTTTGATGAAACCGTAAAACAATATGGATTCATCAAGAACGAAGATGAGCCTTGTGTCTACAAGAAGGTTAGTGGGAGCATGATCGTTTTCTTAGTATTATATGTAGATGACATATTACTCATTGGAAACGATGTCCCTACCCTGCAACAAGTAAAGTCTTGGTTGGGGAAATGCTTTTCTATGAAGGACCTAGGTGAAGCAGCCTATATATTAGGAATCAGAATCTATAGAGATAGATCACAAAAATTACTTGGCCTAAGTCATAGTACATACATAGACAAAGTGCTGAGACGCTTTAATATGCATGATTCCAAGAAAGGATTCATACCTATGCAACATGGTCTGTGTCTATCAAAAACACAATCCCCTTCAACTAAGGAAGAAAGGGATCACATGAATAAGATTCCATATGCATCTGCAATAGGATCTATCATGTATGCCATGTTATGTACTCGACCAGATGTCTCGTATGCTTTAAGTGCAACGAGTAGGTACCAATCTGATCCTGGTGATGCTCACTGGGTAGCTGTCAAGAATATCCTTAAGTATTTAAGAAGGACTAAGGACTCATTCTTGATATATGGAGGTCAGGAAGAACTGGCTGTAATTGGATACACCGATGCTAGCTTCCAGACAGATAAGGATGACTTTAGATCACAATCTGGTTATGTGTTTTGCTTAAACGGTGGTGTTGTGAGCTGGAAAAGTTCAAAGCAAGATACAGTTGTTGATTCTACAACCGAGGCCGAGTATATTGCTGCCTCAAGTGCAGCAAAGGAAGCTGTTTGGATCAAAAAGTTCATTAGTGAACTTGACATAGTTCCTAGCATTGTGGATCCCATTGGTCTCTATTGTGATAACAATGGTGCTATCGCACAAGCTAAGGAGCCTAGATCTCACCAACGATCCAAACACATACTTAGGCGTTATCACCTCATTCGAGAGATAATAGATAGAGGAGATGTGAAAATATGCAGAGTACCTACACTTGATAATATTGCTGACCCACTGACAAAGCCTCTTGCGCAGCAGAAGCATGATGGCTATACTAGATCTATGGGCATTAGGGGTATGCCTGATTGGCTCTAGTGCTAGTGGGAGATTGTTGGTGTAAGCCCTAGAGGCCAATACTTTTGGTACTTGTATCGAATTATTTATTAATAATAAAAGGCTTTTTCTTTATTATGTTTGTTTAATAAAGTCCCTAGAATAGCTAGTCCGTTTAATGTATCAAGTATGACTTAATCATGAGATCACATTAGACATAAGGACACTATTCTTAAAGTATCCGTAGCCAAGCTTTATTGTGAAGTGGGATAACATTAAAGCATGAAGACTATTATGTTTAGAGACTGATGATCACATCTCATGGATCATGGATAAAGAGTTATCAAGTCTTAAACATATGTATGAATATTAAGAGTAATATTTATACTGGATTGACCCGTTATGAGAATACTATATAGAATGTTATGCAAAGTGTCATAAGTTATTCTCATGGTGATAATGGTGTATACCACCCTTCGACCTGAAACCACTATGGATCCTAGGTGTAGAGTCGAGTGCCTTATTGTTGATCAAACGTTGTCCGTAATTGGATGACCATAAGGACAATTGATGGGTACTCCACAAAGCATGCTAAGGGACATGAGTGACCTAGATGGAATTTGCCCATCCTGCGTAACAGGATAAATGTCTATGGGCCCAATATTGATCTGGACAAGGATGACACGGTCTATGCCTTGTGTTCAATATAGACATAAGGGCAAAAGGGTAATTATACACATAATTATTATCACAGAAGGATTTGTCAGATCACATGACATTTTCGTGTCTTGGGTAGCCGTGATGTGTTGCTAGATACCGCTCACTGTTTATTATGTTAAATACGTGATTTAATATAATTGCCAATGTCGCGAAAACCTATAGGGTCACACACAAAGGACGGATTGATGAGAGATAGAGTAATTAAGGAATACCGTAATGTACGGTGCCCTGAAGTGAATTATAGAACATCGTAAGGTACGGTGTACTTAAGTAGAATACGAAATATGGTAAGGTACCACGAGCTTAATTGATTTTGGCATATTATAAGATATGGGCCATATACACTTGAGTGGGCTTTTTAGCTTGCAGCCCACACAAGTGGTTCTATAAATAGAACCCTTGTGTAGAAGCATTGTCACACTTGCAATTTCGTTTCTCTCTCTCTCTCACTCAAAGCCTTCATTCGTAGCAGCTAGCACTGAGATTGAAGGAATCCGTTCGTGTGGACTAAGTAGAGGCGTTGTCATCGTTCAACGTTCGTGATCGCCACAAGAGGTAACGATTCTATCACTGATCATGCCCATTCGTAAGGATCATTAAAGGAGAAATTTTAAATTCCGCTGCCATTTTGGATCGCCATTCTCCTTCAGAATCACCATTAGTTTAAGTAAGAGACCATTTTCCGTCTTGGTCCCGGTATTCCATCCAACAGTCTTGTCTGATGCTCATAATCCCCTTAAGATTTAGCCTCCCTTGGTATTCAATGAAGTGGTTGGTAAATGACATTGCCTACTTTCGGTTAGTGCATGGATAATCATTTAATGTGAACAAACTCATTTTTTTGATTATGGTTTATAAATCAAACCATTTGCCACAAAAATTAGTTTGAAATTCATAACAGATTCCGAACGGTTTAAATCGATTCTAAATGGATTTTGATTTTAATCTAAACTAGCGTCAAGACGGGCACTCGCGTGTCCGTCTGTCCACTTTTTTAATGCACATCATTGAAAATATAAGTGATATTTTTTATTTAAATATACTTTTTAAAAAATACAGCATGTGGAAGTTATTAGTAGGAAGTTACGTGGAAGTTAATAATAGTGGTTTTATTGGAAGTTATTAGATAAATTACACAATAAAATAATGGTAAAAATGGTAGAAAAATAGGCTACACCAAAAGAAAGTATTCCCTTTATATATTGTTATAGATAATCTAAATAAATTTAAATTTTTTTCTCTTTAAATTAATATCAATTTTTAAATTTAAATATTTAAAATAAATTTTATGAGTCTTTAAAATATTTTTTCTTTGAAAATAAAGAAACAATTTTTATTTTTTGAAAAAAAAAACAAGATCTGAAAAAAATTCCTCTGTAAATAAAAATAAAAATAAAAAAAGAAAGTAAAAAAATTCTATTCTGAAAATAAAAATATTTTATTACAAAAATCTTAAAAACAAATTTCGTTAAACAAAAAAGAAATCAAATATAAAAAATAATTTATTTTAAAACAAATTTAAAAAGTTTTTTTGAGTAAATATTATTTTTGTTTTGATTTTTTTTTTGAAAATTTGAAAAATTATTTTTTCAAAAAATAAAAAATATTCTGATTGAATTTTATTGTACCATATTATTATTAAAATAAATATCAATTTATATTTAGATAACAAAATAGATACTTATATTTATATTTTAGGATTTTGATTGAATTTTTAAAAGTGGAATAATTTAAATATTAATTTGATAAAAATAACAGGTATTTTTCACACCCCTACTTTCATTAGCACTTTAATTTTAATTGTTGCATCGGTTTCCTTCTCTCCACCTTGATGAATTAATCTCTTTCTGGTGTTTTTCTTTAGGATCTCTTATTCTTTTATTTGTGTCTCTATGTAACACCCCCACAATTCTCCTTTTTTGATTAAGTGATATTAAGATATTTAATTAATTTGTCCTTTTTTGATTAAGTGATATTAAGATATTTAATTAATCACAAATTTAATCATGATGGGTTTAAAGTTTTTAAGAAAATATGGAATAAGAAGGAGAGCATGCAAACAGTATGGTCATTTGGCATATATATATATATATATATATATATATATATATATATATATATATATATATATATATATATATATATATATATATATATATATATATAAAGTTAGAAAATTTATTAACCACTCTTCATTCTTCATTCTTCATTCTTCATCCTCCTTCCACACTTAAAATGAAGAGAAAAATGGAAATTGAGCGTGTGTGCGAGATTTCTTTGCTTGCATGCAATGTTCATCGCCACTATCACCGTTTCTCAAGAACCAAACATTGATACTAGTACATTATAAGGCAAATACAATTTCTTTGGACTAAATATAAAAAATTTAATATGTTATTAAAAAAAATATAAAAGTAATTTTATTTTAAAAAATAGATAAATCCTACAAGATACTACAACTATAATAATATTCTTAAAAATATATTTTATATTATATTTGTTGAGAATATATCAAGTGTGAGTAGTAGGGATAATAGTCTCACATTATTGGACATGAGGAGACTTGAATATTTATAAGTGAGAGAACTCACTCACCTATTACCTTAAGGTTTTGGATGAATATGTGGTATGTCTCTCACAAAAAGATTGCTCTAGAAAAGAAGTCCCACAATGTTCAATGCCCCATAGTAAAAAAACTCCCTCAACAAATGGTATCAGAGCCTGGTTCGAGAAATGGATCGATTTACTTGTATCGAAAGTCAACGGTGTCAGTGTGGTGAATAAGAAACATTCCGTTGAAGAGTGTCAACGACGTTAGTATGGTGAATAAGAAACGTTCTGTGTGGTACAAGAGTTTGTGGAAGTAAGAAGAACTTTCACTTGAGAGAGAGCATTGTGGACTCACACTTGAGGGAGAGTGTTAAGAATGTATATGTGTGAGTAGTGTGGATAATAATCTCGCATTTGTTGAAAATATGGAGACTTGAGTATTTATAAGTGAGAGAACCCACTCACCTATTACCTTAAGGTTTTTGGTGAATATGTGGTGTGTCTCTCACAAAAAAGTTGCTCTAGAAAAGAAATCACACAATATGTCTATATTGAACACAAGACATAGACTGTGTCATCCTTGTCCGGTTCAATATTGGGCCCGTAGACATTTATCCTATTACGCAGGATGGGCAAATTCCATCTAGGTCACTCATGTCCCTCAGAATGCTTCGTGGAGTACCCATCAACTGTCTTTATGGTCATCCAGTTACGGACAACGTTTGATCAATAATAAGACACTCGACTCTACATCTAGGGTCCATAGTGGTTTCAGGTCGAAGGGTGATATACACCATTATCACCATGAGAATAACTTATGACACTTTGCATAACATTCTATATAGTATTCTCATAGCGGGTCAATCTAGTATAAATATTACTCTTAATATTCATACATATGTTTAAGACTTGATAACTCCTTATCCATGATCCATGAGATGTGATCATCAGTCTATATACATAATAGTCTTAATGCTTTAATGTTATCCCACTTCACAATAAAGCTCGACTATAGATACTTTAAGAATAGTGTCCTTATGCTTAATGGGATCTCATGATTAAGTCACACTTGATACAAACAGACTAGCTATTCTAGGGACTTTATTAAACAAACATAATAAAGAAAAAGCCTTTTATTATTAATAAATAATTCTATACAAGTACCAAAAGTATTGGCCTCTAGGGCTTACACCAACAAACACAAGTAAAATGTTAGTAAATGAGGTTAGAAATTATAATGAATGATGGTTTGGTCATTTTTTGGAGAACACTCAACTACTCACCCACAAACATGAAAATATGAACCTATACATCATTTATGAAAAGGACTCCAACTTGGATAAAATCAACAAGTATGTCACTAGCTCCCACAAATGGAAAAGGAGCAATATTTTTATACAATACCATGCGGAGTAAGATACTTACAATCTCACTTATAAAAATGTCTTTGTTTTTGGGACAAATTTAGCGCTATGTTAAGCAATCGTAATTAGACTTATGTAGAAGTCACAACTATCTGAGACCGGTCAATAATAATATTTGTGCTAATACATGCTAGAGAAATGATATGTAAACCATTACTTCAGTCCATACTTCATGACACTTAGGACAAACTTATGCATCAATCTAAAGTACCTTAAGTGATCCATGATCACTTAGAAGATATATTTAAAATGATGAAAGTTCATCAAGTACCAATCCATACATCATGAACAAGGTGGACACAAACCATCCAATTGATCAAAAGGAAAAGAAGGAGATGAAGAAGAATGAGACAAGAGAAGTCACACCCAAATTGAACCAAAAGTTTGATCAAGTAATCATCAAAATCAATCATCCATTTTGGTGGATTAGGGTTTTCACCCTATCAACACCCAAGATCCATTGAGTTTGATGATACTTGAAGTCTAAACCATCATGATCCAAGACCAACAGAAGTTCACAAAGGTCACACACATATAAAATGCAATTAAGTGAAATAAAAATGCACCAAAAATATTTTTAAATGAATTTTAAAATAGAAATAAAATGAAAAATACATAAAGTCCTTCAAAACACCAAATAAATGGCCAAGAAAATCATGAAAGGTTAGAAATAAAATAAAAAACATGTAATAAAATTTTCAAAATTAAAAAATGAAGGAAATTATTTTTAAACCAATTAAAACAAATGAGAAAAGAGAAAATTGATGAAAAATACAAAATCGGTGAAATAAAATATGAAAAAATAAAAATCAGATGAAGAATAAAAGAGAATTTTAGAAATTATTTTGGGATTTTTTGGATAAAAAATGAAATTACTATGAATTTTAAAAGAAAAAGCAATTAAAAAAAAATAAAATCATAAAAAACACAGAGCCTTAGATCACGCCTCATTAATTGACGTGGCGGATTCAACACTCAAGATTTTAGAAAATATGATGGAACATGCTGCAAGCAATACACAAGATCGAATTCAAATCCAACTAATCAGAACATTTTGTTCTTCCAACATGTCTGACCAAACTCAGATAAACTGAGAAAACTCTGATCGTCTTCTTCGGTGAGCTCTCACCAGAGCTTCATCGTTTGGTACATTCAGAACATGATACCACCACCATTATGATCCTCTTCTCATCCCGAATTCGACCTCATGCTTCAAATTCATTTATATAAATTGAGCAAAGGGAATTTCAAAGAAGTTTCAGAAACAAGCAAGTCACGAAAAATTAAATTAAATAATGAACACGATCAATCAACACCAGATAAGTTAGGGGAAAACATCATAGAGTGAAGGACTACATTGTGGTAACTTGTTTGACTTCAAATGATACTCAGAACTACCTTGTCCAGATGGTGATCAAAAGTTGATGAAACTCAATCTGGTTAGAGCACTTCAGAAGGTCTCAGAGCTTGGGAATTGTTGCAAAAGTATCAAAAGATGCTGAAGATGCTAATGGAATCAAGAAATTGAATTGAAACAAACTGAAACTCAAAACACGATAGTTGAATTTTCTGGAAAAATTTCAAGTTGCATCCGGGATTTCTTGGCTCTCAAAAGCTTGGAAATGAATGCAATAACTTCCTTTATTTATAGGGAATGTGTTTGGATCCAAATACGTGTGAAATGATGCAGAATTCGTGCAAAATAAATTTGATACGAATGTGAGAGAAATGTGACTTTAAACTCCTCAAAACTCAGCCAAATGATGCATTTTTGGGGTCAATTAACTTTCGGAGACTTGTTTAAACATGTTTAAGTCTAAAACACATTCTAATTGGACTTGGAATTGATATTAGTGAAGCTCAAAATTCGGGCAATGGTAATTTCTTCAGTTACAAGTCACCATGTTCAACCCAATGGGGCATCCTACTCAGAAGGCTTTTTGATCCCATTCTTTTTGCAATATGTTGACATCATGGTAAAGATTACAATGTACCAATAAAGGTTGCATTTGGATGCTTGAGCATAAATTCATGTCATGTTGAAGTTGGCGTGAAAAACTAATCATATAACTTAGAAAAAATCGAGTGCTTCATGGCTGAAAATGACCTGTAATGTTTCAATAAATTCCACGGTCTTCCAAGCATATTCTGACCTTGATCCTTGAAGAAAACTTGTAGAGGACATCTAAAATTACACTATGCAAAACGAATCATCCTCATATGTTGAAAATTGAAGAAGTTATGAATCTTGAAAGTTGAGGAAAAGTCACTTGAAAATAGGTGAAATTTCACTAAGTCCACAAATGACCTATAATGTCTCCAAACTTTTGATGATCCTCCAAGCATAATTGTCTCTTGTCATGTAAAAATAAGTTGTAGAGGATGTTGATAAGAGTCATACGCAAAAATCATCATTCAAAAATATTGAGAATTGAAGGAGTTGTGATCCTAGGAACCTTGACTTCAAAATGTTGACTTTTTAGTCAAACCACTTGGAACAAGCTTGTGTACTTAGACTTTCCTTGCATTTAAAAGCACATGGGTGATAATATGAACTCAAAATAAGGTGTCCTTGATTGCCTCTTGATTAAATGACCCAAATCTTGAAATTGCTTGTTGAAGAAGGCATGGAAATAAACACATGAAGCTTTGACTTTCCTTGAGAAGTAAGCCATAAAACTTTAAGATGCACTTGATTGAAAAGCCCTATTATGCAACATAAACTTAAGAAAAATAAAACATATTTTTTCTATTTTGATTAGTGGTTAGATAAGCAATTAATCATGTAAACACAAAGGTAAAACAAAACAACAAAGAGGTGTTTGGTTATCCCTACAAGAAGCAAACCCAAAGATAGATCGGGGGAAGGACCAAGGTATGACCTTGTTTGTGTGCAAGGATGCAAATGATATGTGTTATCTTAGGGTGTAAAATTAGGGTATGACAGTATGATCTTTCTATGTGAGCGTGCATCTCTCAATCATGACATTCATTAGAGACATTGGCATTTCATCTAATCTTATTAGCATTACATTCATTCACCTATTGGCTGAGGAATCAAGAGTATCCCCTTTATCTCAAGACATTATCCGTTTCATTTTCATTGCACTTATTTTCATCTTTGTGCATCCATTATCATTTATTTGGGATTAAGACAAGAATAAAAAGAAGTTTGATTTTGTTTCGACCTTTTCATTACTTGTGTCATTCCTTAATCATTAGGCTATAAGTAGTGGATTTCTTCTTGCCACATATTTAGTTTTTATTCTTAACATGAGGTTTTAACTATGAAAGTTTTGTTTTGACTCAACATAAGGCATATTCATTCACAATCTCTTTTACCATATGCATTAATTAGCCATTTTTGTCCATTCATTCGTACACTTTTGTCTCTAAAGAGAGAGAACTTCATTTGTAAATCATTAAAGAAAAGGTGAACTAAAGTAAGAATATTTTGAAGCATGATACAAGTTACCTTTTGAATTTAATGTTTCAAATTACAAATTAATTTGACTTTTGTTCTACAAGAAAATTTGGTCATTTTTTTGTACAAGGTATTACTATGTCTTTAAGTAATGTGAAAATTGAATTATTTTGGTGTAAAGCATCATGGAACCTTCAAATACTTTTGATTTCAAAGGATACAAAGAACCAAGTTACAATGCAAGCATGTTGCTATTTGGTTGTAAGTGATACAAAAGCCTAAAAATATACAATGTATTGAATCATAAGTTTTGTACAAGATCATAAATAAAAGAAAAGTTACAAAAGGTTAATGACAATCATGGTTGTGAATATCCCAAGTCAGCATTACTCAAAGTGCTTCGTCATCCAAATCAGTCATTAATCCTTCTACAGACATATACATCATTAGAAGCCATTGTTCCAACTTTTCATGACTTGAAACCTAATATCAAGAGAGGAGGAGTCAGTTAAAATAGAGTCATGTTACAATTAAGGCAAGGAATACGACTCATAATACAACTCCACTTTGGAAATCACCAGTGATATAAAGGGCCACTTTACAATAGTAAATATTCAAAAAAAAATAGTGTAGCAGTAATTTCACATGTTACAGGCAGTAAAAATCAATTAAAGTTTCATTGAGGACCACATCTTCAAGAACATTTTCATCTAAATAATCAAGTAAATAAATTATACAAAGGAGAGTAAGTCACACAACCTTCTTCCCTCTTGTCCAGCAAATTGATTCCCCATAATTCCTACAAAATAAGGGCCAACATCAGAAGATAAATAAATGAAATGAGAGAAGAGATCAACAACCTCAAGGGATAGATGGAAAAGGTGATGGAAATGTCTCAAAATTTGACTAACAGAGAAGAGCCTATGCACACTGTTATATCTGAGATCACATGTCCTTATTTTGAGCCATAACGTCTATCAAGGATCAACATGGCTTGGCCTGGGTTTGGTATGTCGGTGAACTACTCACCGCCCTTTGAAGCTTCAAAAGCGGGACCATTTGCTCAGCAAGTGGTACAAATACTAGCGGTGATGGAAATGCAACCACCCTTGTGGTTCATACTAGGGCTTTTGGACCCTTTGATAACCCTCGGTACATTTATCATGATTCCGCCTCAAACAATGATGAGTAAGATGAAATAGGAGAACAAGTCGATGTCAAGTAGGGATTCCATACTTTGGAAAAGAGATTACAAGCTATGCAGGATGGCGATATCTTTGGTATTGTCGCCGTGGATATGTGCTTGGTCTCAGATTTGGTCATCCCTGATAAATTCAAAACCCCCGACTTTGAAAAGTACAAGGGGCATACATATCCAAGGATCCACCTAGTGATGTATTTCAGAAAGATGGCCGCACACACCAAAAATGACAAGCTGCTCATACACAGTTTCCAAGATAGTTTGAGTGGAGCTTCCCTCAAGTGGTACATGGGCCTGGAAAATAGTAGAATTCAATGCTGGCAAGATTTAGCTAATGCTTTTATGCGGTAATATAAGTATAATCTTGACATGCTACCAGACCAGATGCAGTTACACAGTACGACAATGAAGGAAAAAGAGTCCTTCAAAGAGTATGCTCAACGCTGGCGAGAGGTTGCCACTCAAGTATAGCCTCCTTTGTTTGAGAAATAAATGAAGGGAATATTTGTGGAAACATTGAAAGATCCCTACTTTGATGGATTGGTAAGTAACGGTGCCTCGGGGTTACCGATTTGGGTTCTATCAGTGAATGTATTGAGAAGGGTGTGAAAAGTGGAAAGATTCTTAATAAGGTTCTTTGTGTTAACCAGAGGAGGAACCGTCAAAGAAGGCCACAACATCATTTGACATATCAACAACCACCTGCATTTGTGTCATACTATCTACCACCGTATATAGCTGATGTTGCACCAACTTACTCACAAGCTTCTCGTCCTACTTACCCGGTCTATCCACAAACTTTCACGCTAGTGTATCAACCAAATCAAGTGGAACCTCCACGCCAACAAGCGCCTATATCCCAGAATTATCAATAACCATTGCCCCAGGCTTCTCACAATGCACCTGTTATTCAACTTTAGATCCCTACCCCCATTTACCGGTTAACCTCCTCCTTGGTAAGACCCCAACACTCATTATGAGTATCATGAAGGTGCACCAGAGCTTACACTTGATGGTTGTTTTGTTCTAAAAGCCAAAGTTCAAGAACTGATTAATAGTAAAATCTTGTCCTTCAAATATACTTAACCAAATGTGTCGAATAACCCTCCACCACCTCACGGATGGCCCATAGTTAATTCCATTGAAGAAGTATCTGGTGATTAGTCTATCACAGATGTAAAGAATGTGAAAACTCCGTTGATAGAACTCCATGCCTGATTGGTGGAGTCCGGTTTGATTGAGAAGAAACATGATGATTGTGTTGAATGTGCTACTCAAATGAAAGGATATCTAGTGGTCCAAAAGAATGTTAAACAATTGATGGATCAGGGAATAATTCAATCCAACCATATTGGATTGACTAAAGATGTGGTCGTGATCGAGCCACACTTTGAACTACCAACACCGTTGGAGATCGAATTTCAAAGAGCACCCAATATGCAAAAAGGAGGAATCATATATCTTCACCAGTTAGGATCCAACCAACTCCTTTCCCTTACACTAGTACTAATGCAGTACCCTGGTGTTATAGTGCAACTGCTTTTGTGAATGTCCAGGAGATACCTATTGAAAGTAGATCTGTGATTTCTGCCAAACTAGATGTGCCAAATATTGCAGGGGCAAGTTTGATTTTTGCCAAACTAGATGTGGCAAATATTGCAGGGGCAAGTAGGATGACCTGTAACATGCATATTTTTGAACCTATGCTACCCCAGAAGGAAGATGTGGAAAAATTGATCAAAGAACAAGGTATTGAGACATATCAACCCCACAAAGAGATGGATGTTGCTAATGACCCAACCTTGCACCAAGAAGTTGTTGAGTTCCTAAAGTTGATCAAAAGAAGTGACTACAAGGTGGTGGATCAACTCCACCAAACTCCCTACAAAATCTCGGTCTTATCATTGTTGTTGAATTAGGAAGCTCACATGGAGGCTTTAATGAAAGTACTCATGCAAGCACATGTGGTACAAAGAATTACCGTGAATCAATTCAATGTAATTATATCTAATATTATAGTCTGTCGTAGCTTAAGCTTCCATGATGAAGAACTCCCGAAGGAAGGAAGTAACCATAACAGAGCGCTACACATCTCCATGAAGTGTCTGGACGATGTGTTAGCCCGAGTCTTGATGGACACAATATCATCATTAAATGTGATGCCAAATTCTACATTGGCAGAGCTCTCCTGCAAAGAAACTATGATGAGACTTAGTGCAATGATAGTAAAAGCCTTTGATTGATCGCGAAAAATAGTGATCGGAGAAGTAGACTTACTCATACTGATAGGTCCACATGTCTTTCAAATAACCTTCCAGGTTAAGGACATTAACCCTCCACATAGTTATTTGTTAGGTAGGCCATGGATCCACGCTACGGGCTCAGTCACTTCTACTCTCCACCAGAAGATGAAATTCATAATTAAAGGAAAATTGTTCATATTATATGATGAAGAAGACCTGTTGATCAGCCATCTTTCATTGTTTCAGTATGTATAGGCTGTTAAAGGGGCGTTGGAAACTTCTTTCTAAGCTCTTGAAATTTCTAATACGGTAATTTTGAGGAAAGGGATCAAGATGCAACTGTAAGCTCATCATTCACTTTATTGAAATGGGCTAAGGCAATGCTTGAGAAAGGGAACCATGAAGGCTGGGGTCAAGTGATCAACATTCCAGAAAAGAGAGACCGCTTTGGAGTAGGGTACGAGCCCCTAATGGAGAGAGATTTCCAAGATCCCGCAAAGACCAAATTCAAGAGTTTCCAAGAGGTGTTCCATAATGTTGGTTTCACCTATGACAATCAAGTGGCTGCTTTAGAAGACAACACGATGGATTTAGAGACACCCTACATGGTATACCATTGTGCCACTGCTCTAGACAATTTGGAATCCATTGATTTACCCGAAGTATTGCATTTGTCAAGTGATTTATTTTTTTATAAAATTCTTTTGCTCTGCCCAAGGCTTAAGGATCATATGTAGGGCCCATTTGTTTTAAATGATTATCATTATTAATAAAAGCATCTTGTTATTCAAACTTCTTTTATATTTTCATTTTTGTCTTAAGAAAATGGAAAACTTTTCAAAAACTACAAAAACACTTTTTTCTTTTGCATTTTACTTTTTCCACTTTCTAAAATCAGCATTAAAATTATGCAGAATAATCACACTACTTGAGGTAGTACATGATATGTCACACTACTTTGTTGATCTTAAAAATGGATCCGCTAAAGTACATTTTCGAGAAGCCTACCTTGTCCAGAAGACTTTCCCGTTGGTAGATGCTACTATCTGAGTATGATATCTAGTATGTCACCCAAAAAAACTATCAAAGGAAGCGTATTGGCAGATTATCTTGCACATCAGTCGTTGGAAGAGTACCAGTCCATGACTTCCCAGATGAAGATATTGTGGCCATAAAAGATTGTGAGATCCCAGGTCCAGATGAAGGACCCGAACCTGGATCACGTTGGCAACTCGCATTCAACGGTGCTTCAAATTCCACCAGACATGGTATTGGAGCTATTATAGTCTATCTGAATGGTGGTTTCACCCATTTTACAATAAGATTGTGCTTTGGCTGTACAAACAATATGGCAGAATACGAGGCCTGTATCATCGGTATTGAAGTTGTAATCGACCTCCGCATCAAAAATCTTGAAGTATACAGAGATTCTGATTTGGTAATTTGTCAAATCAAAGGAGAGTGGGAAACATGGGACTCCAAGTTGATCCCATACCGCACTTATGTCATAGAATTGATAAAGTGCTTCGATGATATTACTTTTCATCACATTCCAAGGGAAGAAAACCAGGTGGTAGGTGCTTTGGCTACATTGGCCTCAATGTACCAAGTTAGATTTTGCAATGAAGCTTCGCTCCTTGTAGTAGAGAGGAAAACTGAGCCAGCCTATTGTTAGTCAGTTGAAGAAGAAATTGATGACAATCCATGGTTCCATGACATCAAATGCTACCTAGAAAGATAAGAATATTCAGCAAGCGCTTCAACTATGGATAAGAAGACTCTGAGAAAGTTAGCGTCCAAATTCTTCCTGAGTAATGGTGTGTTGTACGAAAGAAATCATGTCATGATCCTGCTCAGATGCATGGATAGACAAGAAGCATACATGTTAATCAAAGAAATCTATGAAGGGTCCTTAGGAACTCATGCCAATGGGCATGCCATGGCAAAGAAAATACTAAGGGTTGACTATGGATGACGATTTTCGCTATGCCAAAACTTTCCACAAGTGTCATATTTATGTTGATAAGGTGTATGTGCCGCATACTCCTCTGAATGTTTTGACATCCCCTTGGCCATTCTTAATGTGGGGCATAGATATGATTGGTGCCAAAGAGCCTAAACCTTCCAATGGTCATATTTTCATCTTGGTCTCCAATGATTATTTCACGAAATGGGTAGAAGTTGCATCTTACACCAATGTGACGAAACAAGTGGTTGCTCGCTTCCTCAAGAAAGAGATTATCTGTCGTTATGAAAATCCTAGCAGGATCATCACAGATAATGGGATGAACTTGAACAACAAGACAATGACAAAGTTATGTGAAAACTTCAAGATTGAGCACCATAATTCTTCTCCATATAGTCTGAAGATGAATGACGTTGTTGAAGCAGCAAATAAAAACATTAAGAAAATCCTGCAGAAGATGGTAAAGACTTATAAGGATTGGCACGATATGCTACCCTTTGCATTACATGGATACCTGACATCAGTTAGTACTTCAACATGGGCAACCCTTTTCTCTTTGGTATATGGGATGGAAGCAGTCCTCCCAATCAAAGTAGAGATCCCTTCAATGAGAATCTTAATGGAGACCGATCTTGAAGAGGCTGAATGGATTCAAAACCGATTTGACCAATGGAACCTCATTGATGAGAAGCGTATGACCACTTTGTGCCACATGCAACTATATCAAAAGCCACTCAAGAGAGTGTTTGATAAGAAAGTTCGCTCTCGAGAATTCAGAGAAGCTGATCTCGTGCTCAAGAAGATCTTGCCTATACACAAAGGTTCACGTGGAAAGTGGACTCCAAATTACGAAGGCTCATATGTTGTTAAGAAAGCCTTGTCTAGAGGAGCTCTAATCCTTACAACGATGGATGATGAGGAGCTTCACCATCCAGTGAGCTCTGATGTAGTTAAAAGATATTATGCCTAGAAAAAATACAGTCCGCTAAGTCGAGAACCCGAGAGGGCGACTTAGGAAAGAAAGGGGAATCCTGGTGGACTGAAAACCCGAAAGGGCGGTCTATGAAATTTTTTGGGATATACAAAATGTCAACTCACTAAGTCGAAGACCCGGAAGGAAGATTTAGGCAAAAAAAGAGCTTCTCAGTGGATTGAAACCCGAAAGGGTGATCCAGGAAAAAGTTAGGGATTTTAAAAGGCAAATATACTACATTAGGCAAGACTAATCAATGTAGAAGAGCCAACAATAGGGAGGATCAATCCAGTTACACTTTTTGGAAGCAAGGTTTTAAAGACTCATGGTTATAGGGAAAGTACTGTTTATTGTGATTCAGTGTGAACCCGTTTCCATTGCCATTTTCAATTTGTTTCCCTTTGTAATATCTCAAATGAAGCTACACTTTTGTGTGCTATCATTTTATGAATGAAAGTTTGATTTATTAATTTCTTTCCATTTTTCGTATTCCTTTACCTCATTCCTTTTACAAAATGTCATTTACTTTTGATGATATAATTTTGAAACTAAGGAATAATAAAACATATTAAGATACACAAATACTTTAACATTTGAAATGGTTAAGAGGAAATTGATATTTTCTTAAGAGATCATGAAGTCTTAAAACACTTTTGAAATACCACCAGAAGAATATTCCTGGGGGACTTGACCATGTTTTTTCCAAAGGGATTTTCAGCTCAATGAACGACTGATAAACTTGAAAAGAATGCTCAGAAGCATCCATTTACTTCAATATTTGGAAGAGTTCCATGTGTCGAGGAATCTAGAAGATTCCAAATCTACACTAGAGATCTCTTGTGCTCTCCACATTAATCCAATCTTTGCATTACATGCGTTCATGCATCATAGATCATGCGTAATTCACATGCATATTATACAACTTCGCCAATAACTTACCCTGTTGATCAATCATCTTTCATCGTTTAAGTATGTGTAGGCTGTTAAAGGGGTGTTGGAAACTTCTTTCTAAGCTCTTGAAATTTCTAATACGGTATTTTTGGAGGAAAAGGATCAAGATGCAACTGTAAGCTCTGTAATACCTCAAAATTTGCCCCCCTCATTCATGCATTCATTTTTAGGTCATTTAACATTTCATATTGCATTTCATCATGTCAATCGGAATTAGATCCAAGAAGCTTGAATATCATCCAAGACACTTTGTGGGTCCTATCTGGGTGATCAGTCGACACAAGGGAATGGCTTGAGATACTTCCAACATGTTCAAATGGGGTCTATTCATCAGTCAAAACATTAATCTTGAAGGAGCAAAAGTTTGTTCATTAGCTGTCATGCTCGCTAGGCGAGCAGAATGGGTCGCCTAGCGAGTCCCAAGAAAAGCCACCAGAATCACCTACACTCAGAGGAATTTCTTGAACTGTCATGCTCGCTAGGCGAAGCCCATGCGTTTTGAAAATAAAAAATAAAATAAAAAATAAAAATAAATAAATAAATAAATAAATAAATAAATAAATAAATAAAATATAACAGAAAAATCTTGGACTTGGACCTCTCTCATTTGAGCCCACAAAGCCACGAAAATCAGGTTATAAATTCTAAAAAAAATTCAGTGAAAAAAAGGCTAGAGAGATTCTAACTAATTCAGAGCAACCTCCAGAGACTGAAGGGAACTCATCTGCAAAGAACCAATTCCCTCTCATATAAACCCTAAGATTGTTCTGCAAAGCCAACGGTGCAATTCAATTTCAATCGATCCTCCCCAATCAGGTATGCCCTATTTCCACTACTTTATACTTTCAACCTGAAATTTCTGAATGTATGAGGTATTATGGGTGAATTTGGAAGAGTGGGTATCGTTATGTTTTGCATGTGGGCACATGTTTTAGTATGTATGTCATGTCTTGATGTGTGGATCCTTGCCCCTTGACTTTGAATTTTGATACCCTTTTGATGCATATGTTTGACAAGAGGTTTAGGCCTCCTACACTTGGTTGCTTTTTGTGAGCTCTTTTTGTGAATTTTAATGGCATGATTCATGTGGTTACATTTTGATTTGGGGCAACTCTTGATTGCACCCCATCTTGTCACTCTAACCTGTTTGTTGAGTTTTTTGTGAGGGCTCACATGACTCCTGAAAGGATAGCTTGCTTGGCATTCCACTTTATTTTTGGGATACCATTTGGAGATTTATTCCGATTACCTGTATTGACTTGCTTTCTTTGATGGTGCCAGCTCGAGAGATCTCTGGGTTTCTTATTTCTTTAGCTGTTATTACTTCGGATCTTTATCCGTGTGGTAGATCTCTTGATCCTTTATCTTTCCCGCATTTTATGGCTTTCTTAGCTGGAAGACCTCAATAGGAGGCAATATTTTCTTTTGTTTGTTTACTTTTGTGCCCAAAAACCTCCAAGAAGAGGCATCAATGCTAAAGACCTCCCTGAAGAGGCAATTGATGGATAAAGGGGATTAGTAATCAATCCCCCGTTACTCAGTGTGTCGTTCTTTATGCTCACACTACGTGTCGATGCTTCAGAACAAAAGCCCAAGATCTTTTGTCCGGTCAGTCAGTGGAGAGGGTTCCACCTTTCTGAATCCCCACTTTTGTCATGAGCTCACCCCGTCCAGGGTTAAGAGCTGTGAGGTCTTATCCTCATTACCCTTTTGATCTGCTCACCCTGACGTTCAATGTCAGTGGTTAAGAGCCCATTTGATTACCTATTCCATGGCTTGTTTGTCGAGGTTGATATGACCCCTCTTGACTAAAGCCCTACCCATGTATGTTTGAGCCCCTTGGTGGCATTTTACTTTATGCATGTTTGTTTTGTATGGTGTGATCGTCTCCCCATAGGATTGCTAGGCTTCGTATAGTCTCTCGTTTGCATGTCAATTAAGGTAGCACTGTTCCTTCGTCTAGGACTTCCTTTTTTGCATGAGCATCCCTAAAATACAAACAAACTCATTGATTTTTCTTCTCCTAAAAACACGTTAACTCCTTCTACTACAGGAGAGTAAGTCTCCAAAGGTCGAGCATCCGGTAGATTGCGTAGTAACGTCGTTCGTCCAAAACCAACCCCGTACTTAGCCGAACTACGGCTTGCTCTGATTCTCATTCCAGATGAGATACGTAGGCATAAGACACGATGTCTTAGCGAGCACACTCCTCTTTAACCCATAGGTAGCCGAGCTACGAAGACTCTGATTCTCATATTCAGATGAGATACATATGCAGTGGATGCGACATCCGTGCGAGTCATTTTCTTTTGACCCCTCTTTTAGTAAATAGTACATTAGATAAACCCACACCCTTTAGACAAGAACAACAAGAGTGGATCCCGTAGAGTACTACGGATGCGTAGGGGTGCTAATACCTTCCCTTCGTAAAATCGACTCCCGAACCCAAGATTTGGTTGCGAGACCTTGTCTTTACCTTTCCTTTTTCCAGGTTTACTTCGAGCGTTTCCTTTCCCTCCTTCGGGATGAATAACGCGCGGTGGCGACTCTTCTGTCATTTCTTTTCTTGCCGGTTGTTTTTTCGCATCTCCTTTTTATAGGTTGCGACAGCTGGCGACTCTGCTGGGGACCCTGGTTTCCCTGAGCGAGTCCCTCCTAGCTTTTGTAGGTTGTTTGTTTATTAGGTGTTCATTCTTTTGTACAATTATTTATTTTTCATCATTTACCTGCTTCATTGCATTGTGTACATATCATTGCTGTATCTGTTGGCTCTGCTGTTGGTTTGTTTGTTTGTTGGGATGGGGTGTTCTATGAGAGATAAGCCCATTACCCAGGCTTGAGTGTACACACAGGTTTTAGAGTGGATAGTCATGAGGCTTGCGTGGCGTGTTGCTACGTTAAGTCGTTCATGAAGACCCACATCCAGACGAGGTTTCTTTTGGATATATTATGTCCTATGGGTGTTCCATAACGGCAGATGTTCCTCTAGAAATCGTCGACTCTGGTGACCATTTCCCGAGAACTCAGTCGAGGCCTCTCCTCCGAGACGTGATTATGTTAGCTCTGGTGGGCGCATTCTCGCTGATCAATCCGAGGACCCCGAGACTGGGAACTTGCTATTAGGATGTCCTGTTGAGGGGAGTCAGTGGAGGTCTTTTATCCCGTAATAATGCCAAACCTTCAGTGGTAAACGTATTATTCTCGACCGAAGGGCCGAAGTTGACAAACTTCTGTTCTTAGAACCTACCAGTGAGGGGCAGGCTAAATTCAGGAAACCTTAACCTCCAACCAACCCGGTTTTCTGGAGTAGAGCTTTGATCTTGTATTATATTCTTCAGTGGGTTTCTCTTCAGACAGTGCAACCCGACAGATGTTCAAGCAGATACAGCAATCCTGATTCCCATGTCACATCATTGCATCACATCATTTTGCATTCATATCATTTAACACATGTTTATCTATTTCTAGGGGGGTTTACATCTTCCTCTTGATTCCGGTCGGGGTTTCTCTGGTTCTCTTAAGATGAATATTGGCAGAAAGAGACATGTCGCCTACAAGTTTTCTGTGGTTTGCTTGGAGCCTATTCAACAGCTGATGAGGTTAATGGATCACGGTTCTCTAGAAGGATTCCGGAAGGATTACGGTTTGATTCTAAGTTTCGTTACGGTTCTCTCCAAAGATCAACATGATGCTCTCTTTACATTCTTGCAGTTCTATGATCCTCCATTGAGGTGTTTCACATTCCCGGATTACATTCTGGTCCCTACTTTGGAGGAGGTTGCTAGTTTTCTCAGAATTCCTATCAAGCCGCAGTTGCTATTCTACAGTTCCGAGTTTCTGCCCGATCTCAGCATGGTTGCTTCAACCACATATTTGGGGGAATCAATCTTGAAGGCTAATATGTGTCAGAAGGGAGAAGTTAATGGTTTTCATCTGAGTTTCTTACTGGGAGAAGCAAAGAAGAAGCTTGAAGATGGTGACTAGTGGGGTTTCAATGCTGTGTTGGCTCTTTGTGTGTATGGGATCGTCCTGTTTCCTAATGTGGCGAAATTTGTGGACGTAGACGCCATACGCCTCTTCG
This sequence comes from Lathyrus oleraceus, assembly GCF_024323335.1. Taxonomy (NCBI): domain Eukaryota; kingdom Viridiplantae; phylum Streptophyta; class Magnoliopsida; order Fabales; family Fabaceae; genus Lathyrus; species Lathyrus oleraceus. The sequence goes on along the minus strand of NC_066580.1, from coordinate 77,251,720 downwards.
TGTTGGGAAATCCAGTGCCGACCTTGTTGGGAGATTTCTTTCGTTCAGTGCATCACAGGAATGAGAATAGAAGGGGAGGATTGGTGAATTGTTGTGCGCCTTTGTTTTATAAGTGGTTCAGTTCCCACCTGCCCAAGTCAGGAGCGTTCGTTGATGTCAAGGACTCGTTGAGATGGTCGAAGAGATTGATGGGGATAAGAGCTAAAGATATTTCTTGGTGGTCAGACCGGGGCTTGCTTGGGGCGGATATTATTCACAGTTATGGGAACTTCCCGAATGTACCATTGGTAGGAAGAAGAGGAGGTATCAACTACAATCCTTCTCTGGCAGTCAGACAGTTTGGATATGCTTTAAGAACTCCGCCTTTGGAAAAGGATGTGGAAGAATCTCTGTTTTTCCATTCTTCATCTGATCTGACTGTATCCCGTAAGGCAGCTGAGGCTTGGCTCAAGGTGATCAAGAGAGGAAGGACTGTGCTTGGAAAAGGAGATTGCAGGACTTACCCTTAGTATGAAGATTGGCTTCAAGGAAGAGTCGAAGAGTTTGGTCTGCCATTTCCTATTGAGGAACCTTTGTACCCACCTACTCCTGAGTAGTCAACAATGGTGAACCGAGAAGAGTATGACAAATTGAAAGATGCCATGGAGGAGCTTCAATCTGAAAACTCGGAGTTAAGTGTGAAGCTGCAAGACTGTATGCATCAATTCCATGAGGCGGAATATCAGAAGAGGGAAGCCGTCAGATTGCAAGGGGAAGCAGAGAGGAAATTAGTTGTGGAGGTGGATTTCTTTAGGAAGACAGACGAAGCCTTGAGATCATCCAGTTCTGAGTTGAGGCGAGTCAAACAGCAGTTAGCAGATGCTCATGGTAAGTTAGCTGGTTGGCAAGAGCAATGGGATACATTTTTAGCTTCTCGGAAGGCAAAAGAGGAGGAGACGGTGGTCCAATTGACTTCTGATGGAGAAGTTGAAGATCCTGCTGAGGGACAAGAACCATGAGTTGCTGTGCGCCCATTCAACCAATGGCTATATCATAGATCAGTTTAACAAAGCTCAAGGAGAGATTGAGGAACTCAAAGTGCTGGCAGGTTTGAAGAAATCCAGACTTGAAGAGGTATTCAGAGAAGATGATGGGAATTACTACAAAGAGCACATCAACGAGTTGGATGGAGTTATTCACAAAAGGAATCTGCTTATCCGGTGTTTGACAAAATCTCCAGATCGTCCTGACACAGTGGCACTACTGGCTGAAGTAAGGAGCAGTTCTTATGGGTTGTATACAGGAGGCTGATTCCTGATTTTTTGTTCCTCTCTTTACTTATTGTATTGTAGTGATGATCCACAGGCTTGTTGTGGAGATCCTTTTTGATGTACTATTGGCTAAGGCCGTTTCCCTTCGCAAACTCATTTATATGATGGTTTTCCTTATTGCATCTTAATCTTCGAAGCTTATCTACGACTCGGTCTTCTTGCGTGAGACTGGAATCAAGGGGGTAGAATACCCTTTGGAATCGATAAACGTGTCATTGCATTTACATGTTCATTTGCATATCTTGCATAACAGGTACCGCTGCGGTGTTCTCATATTATTTGGTGTTCCACTAGCAGGATAGCTGACCCAGGCATTCACCGGTACGATACCCGCAGAAACCACCAGAGAGCAATGGAAAGCCTACAAGCAGAGCTCGCCGAGATGAAGATTCGCATGAATCAGTTCATGGATGTGGTTCAAGGGGTGGCTCAGGGACAGCAAGAGCTCAGGCAGATGATGCAGAGGAATCCCGCCACTACTCAACCAGAGACGTTGACTGATCCTCCAGCTGGAGAGGTTAATGAACCCAGTGGACTGGGGCCTACCCCGATCCTACTTGTCAACTCCGGTAAGCAACCCGTCCATGATGATCAGGAGGATCAGTTCCCCTTGCTTCAGGAGGACTTTGGTATGAGTCATGGTATGGACCCTATGTTTCGGAGACTGGAAGAGAGGTTGAAGGCAGTGGAAGGACAGAATCCTCTGGGAGTAGACGTTGCTGACTTGGGATTGGTCCTAGGCGTAAGGGTGCCACCGAAATTCAAGGTCCCGATATTTGACAAATACAGTGGCAACTCTTGCCCGAAGACCCATGTGCAAGCCTACTTTCGAAAGATGGTTGCATACTCCGATGACGAGAAGTTGCTTATGTACTTTTTCCAGGATAGCCTAGCTGGGGCATCCCTGGAATGGTACATGAGGCTGGACAGAGCCCACATCCGTTGCTGGAGGGATTTGGCGGAGGCTTTCATGAAGCAGTATCAGTATAATGCAGACATGGCTCCGGACAGAACTCAACTTCAGAATCTGTCTCTTAAAAGCAATGAGTGCTTCAGGGAATATGCTCAACGCTGGAGAGAAACAGCTTCCCGTGTTCAACCTCCTATGTTGGAAAAGGAAATGGCTAACATGTTCATGAACACTCTGCCCGGACCTTATTTGGAGCGCCTGGTGGGTTGCAATGCCTCCAACTTTGCTGATGTAGTCTCTGCCGGAGAGAGGGTGGAGAATTATTTGAAGACATACAAGATCCAGAGTGGAGGTGGATCCTCATCAGGGGTGAAGAAGTCGTTCATTCAGGGACAGAAGAGGAGAGAAGGGGATGCAAGTGCCATATCTTCTTATCAGAACAGGGATAACCGGAGGAATAACTTTCAAAACTATCATCAGCAACCGTATGTTGCGGCTGTGACCATTCCAGCTGCAGCACCATTACAACAACAACAACCCCAGCGTCAACCAGCTCAGTACCAACCACAACAACCGGGTAACAGACCCGCTTATCAACAGAGGCCAAGGACGATGGACCGGCGTTTCGACACTCTTCCAATGTCGTACGCTCAATTGCTTTCTAGTCTTCAGCAACTACAACTGGTGCAGTTACACACTCTGGCTCCTCCCGTCGGTAGGCTTCCGGCGGGGCACGACGCCAACGCTAGGTGTAGCTTCCACTCTGGGGCACCTGGCCACAATATTGAGAACTGCAAAGCTTTTAAGCATGTAGTTCAGGACCTCATAGATTCAAAAGCCATCGACCTTGCACCGGCTCCTAATGTCGTCAATAATCCCATGCCACAGCATGGTGGAGCAAATGTTAACATGGTTGAAGGAGAAACCAAATCAGTTGGCCAGGTCTCTGCGGTCAACGATGAAGATGGGGATAGCGATTGCGACATCGATAACTGGGTGCGTCCGAGGATCCCGGGTGAAGTCATCAACAATTGGTCTTCTGAGGAGATTGTCCAAGTCACTTTTCCGGAGGAGTAATTTTTCTTGTTTATTCATGCATGTCCAAGTCTTACGTTCCGCCCAGGGCGTAATGACTCATTGTAGGGCTCATCTATGTGGATACCTGCATTTTTTTATCATAAATAAAGGACGTCTTTTTGCATTCAAATGTTTTGCTCACTATCTTTCTATTTTTATAGTTTTCAAAAATCAAAAATATATCTGGCAATGTTTTGTTTAGTTTTCACTCCTTGTTCACACTCATAAGCACATACCATCACTCATACAGATGCACATCACCGGATCCTATTGATAATAGTTCTTCTATGGCTCGCTTCGACTTTGAAAATCCAATCGTTCAAGCTGAAGAAGAGGGTGATGAAGACTGTGAACTCCCTGAAGAACTTGCCAGGTTATTAAAACAGGAGGAAAGGGTCATTCAACCGTATCAAGAGTCTACTGAAGTGATTAATCTCGGCACCGAGGACGTCAAGAGAGAAATCAAGATAGGGGTTGCTTTGGAAGATAATCTGAAGAAAGGGCTGATTGAATTGCTGCAAGAATATGTTGACATCTTCGCTTGGTCTTATCAGGATATGCCAGGGCTTGACACAGATATTGTGGTACACCGTTTGCCTCTCAAAGAAGGTTGTCCTCCGGTCAAGCAGAAGCTCAGAAGAACAAGACCAGAGATGGCTGTCAAGATAAAGGAAGAAGTGCAAAAACAGTTGGATGCAGGGTTTCTAGCAGTCACAAATTATCCGCCATGGGTTGCAAATATCGTTCCAGTACCTAAGAAGGATGGAAAGGTACGGATGTGTGTTGACTACCGGGATCTGAACAGAGCTAGTCCTAAAGATGATTTCCCATTACCTCACATCGACATTTTGGTGGATAACACAGCTCAGTTCTCGGTATTCTCCTTCATGGATGGCTTTTCTGGCTATAATCAAATTAAGATGGCACCAGAAGACATGGAGAAGACAACATTCATAACCCCATGGGGCACCTTCTGCTACAAGGTGATGCCGTTTGGTCTGAAAAATACCGGAGCAACATATCAACGAGCGATGGTGACTCTGTTCCATGATATGATTCATCATGAAATCGAGGTTTATGTTGATGATATGATTGCCAAATCTCAGACAGAAGAATAACATTTGGTGAATCTGCAAAAACTGTTTGAGCGTTTGAGGAAATTCAAGCTGAGGCTTAATCCGAACAAATGTACTTTCGGGGTGAGATCTGGGAAACTGCTGGGTTTTATTGTTAGTGAAAAAGGGATTGAGGTGGATCCGGCCAAAGTGAAAACGATACAGGAAATGCCTGAGCCAAGAACAGAGAAACAAGTTCGTGGTTTCTTAGGGAGGTTGAACTACATTGCAAGGTTCATCTCTCACCTAACAGCCACGTGTGAGCCAATATTCAAGTTGTTGAGGAAAGATCAGGCTATCAGGTGGAATGAAGATTGTCAAAAGGCTTTCGGGAAAATAAAAGAGTATTTGCAGAATCCTCCTATCCTTGTGCCTCCGGTCCCAGGGAGACCGCTGATTATGTATTTGACAGTACTAGACAATTCCATGGGTTGTGTTCTCGGTCAACACGACGAGACAGGTAGGAAAGAGCATGCCATCTACTACCTGAGTAAGAAATTCACAGATTGCGAGTCGAGATACTCGATGCTTGAAAAGACATGTTGTGCACTTGCATGGGCTGCTAAGCGTTTGAGACAATACATACTGTCTCACACAACCTTACTGATCTCCAAGATGGATCCAGTCAAATACATATTCGAGAAGCCAGTTCTCACCGGAAGGGTTGCTCGTTGGCAAATGGTACTGACAGAGTATGATATCCAGTATACATCCCAGAAAGCCATCAAAGGGAGTATTCTGTCAGACTATCTTGCTCAACAGCCGATTGATGATTATGAGCCGATGAAGTTTGATTTTCCAGATGAAGACATCATGTTCCTCAAGATGAAAGACTGTGAAGAGCCAGTTGTTGAGGAGGGACCTGATCCAGACGAAAAGTGGACTTTGTTGTTTGATGGGGCTGTCAATGCCAGAGGAAGTGGAATTGGCGCTGTCATTACTACTCCGAAAGGTGCCCACATGCCTTTCACCGCTCGTCTGACTTTTGAGTGCACAAATAATGAAGCTGAGTATGAAGCCTGTATCTTGGGTATTGAGCAAGCCATTGATTTGAGAATCAAGACTCTGGACATCTTCGGAGATTCAGCTCTAGTGATCAATCAAGTGAATGGTGATTGGAACACCCTCCAGCCCAATCTGGTCCCTTACAGAGATTACACGAGAAAACTATTGACTTTCTTCACAACAGTAAAGCTGTATCACATACCTCGTGATGAGAACCAGATGGCAGATGCTCTTGCCACTCTATCCTCCATGATCAACGTGATTCGGTGGAACCACGCTCCCAGGATTGATGTTATGCGCCTTGATAGGGCCGCGTATGTGTTTGCTGCTGAAGTGGTAGTTGATGACAATCCCTGGTATCACGACATCAAGTGCTTTCTAAAGAATCAAGAGTACCCTGCAGGGGCATCCAACAATGATAGAAAGACTTGGAGAAGATTGGCAGGCAGTTTCTTCTTGAACAAAGATGATGTGCTGTATAAGAGGAACTTCAACATGGTTTTGCTCAGATGCGTGGATAGACACGAAGCAGACATGTTAATGCAGGAAGTTCATGAAGGCTCCTTCAGTACTCATGCCGGCGGACATGCAATGGCTAAGAAATTGTTGAGAGCGGGTTATTACTGGATGACCATGGAATCTGATTGTTTCAAATATGCTCGGAAGTGTCACAAATGCCAGATTTATGCTGATAAGGTACATGTGCCGCCAAATCCTTTGAATGTGATGTCTTCGCCGTGACCTTTTGCTATGTGGGGCATTGATATGATTGGAAAGATTGAGCCGACCGCCTCCAATGGGCACCGCTTCATCCTTGTTGTCATTGACTATTTCACCAAGTGGGTCGAAGCAACGTCATTTGCAAAGGTCACCAGACATGTGGTTACCCGATTCATTAAGAAAGAAATCATTTGTCGTTATGGGATTCCCGAAAGAATCATTATTGATAATGGTTCTAATCTCAATAACAAAATGATGAAGGAGTTGTGCTAGAACTTCAACATTCAGCATCACAATTCTTCCCCTTATCGCCCTAAGATGAACGGTGCTGTCGAGGCGGCAAATAAGAACATAAAGAAGATTGTGCAGAAGATGGTCGTTACGTACAGAGATTGGCATGAGATGCTACCCTTCGCCTTGCATGGGTACCGTACTTCAGTACGTACATCGACCGGGGCAACCCCTTACTCCCTTGTGTATGGTATGGAAGCAGTCCTACCTGTTGAAGTGGAGATTCCTTCTCTAAGAGTCCTGTTGGATGTCAAGTTAGACGAAGCTGAATGGATTCGGACAAGGTTCAATGAGTTCAGTCTTATCGAAGAGAAGCGAATGGCAGCCATTTGTCATGGGCAGTTGTATCAAAGTCAGATGAAGAGAGCCTTTGATCAGAAAGTGCGTCCTCGATGTTTCCAAGTTGGAGATTTAGTGTTGAAAAGGATCCTTCCTCCTCAGACAGATCATAGGGGCAAGTGGACTCCTAACTATGATGGACCGTATATTGTCACCAAGGTTTTTGATGGTGGGGCCTTAATGCTTGCAACTATGGACGGTGAAAACTTCACTTCCCCTGTGAACTCAGACGCAGTTAAAAAATACTTCGCATAAAATAGACCCGCTGGACAGTAAAAAGAATAGTCCAGGCAAAAATGGGCATCCCGACGAATCAAGAAAATGAAAAGGTTCGGGCAAAAATTAGGGATTAAAAATGAAAAGATCGTACACCCGGTAAGTTGAAAACCTGAAAAGGCAACTTAGGCAAAAATGGGTATCCTGGTGGATTGAAAACCCGAAAAGGGCGATCCAGGCAAAAGTTAGGGATTAAACGAATGACTGCGTTCTGAGTAGTTCTGAATCTTATCTCGTGTCAATGACTGGAAACTTTTGAAGGATAGGAAACAGCCCAATCACTCTTTTCAGAAAGCTGATCATCTGGAGGATCTTGAAGACGAGCAAGTCATAACAGAATTGGAACCCAATAGAAATCCATTTCACATTGCCATTAGATTAATTTCTGTTTTTATCTTTTGTGCGATTACCTCTTTCTAGGGATTGCTTCCTGATGTAAATGCCTATTCAGAGGCCATTCAATCAATAAAATCATGTTATTCAGTATATCTCTGTTTTCATTTTCATTTTACTGTTTTGTTTGCAAAAATGACGTCCGAATTTTTGATAAACATTGCATCATGAAACATAAGAGCTTTATAGGTACATGCTTAATAAACATTTAAAATTGTTGTAAATGTTAAGTACTTTAGATCGTCTATTCAGAACAGGTACCCTCGGGGCATTTCCTTAAGGTTCCCCGCCGATGATCGCGAATGTTTTCCCCCAACAGTCGAAGTTGGTATCTTATCCCTGCAGAGCTGATCAGAGCATCGGATTCTTCGATCCCCAGCAGGCTCTCACTGCTGTACCTCCCCCAAGCGGTTGTTTCAGAATATACACTCCCCAGTAGAGTTGACAGTGCCAGACTATATATCCCCAGCGGAGTTGACAGTGCCAGACTGTATCTTCCCAGCAGAAGCGGCTGCTCCTCAGGGTTCGATGCCAGATCGATGATCTCGACGCCAGATCCATGGTCTCTTTCCTTGAAGCAGAATCTCGGTACCGTATCGGTGTTTGCTTCCCCTGCTAAGTCGTCTCTCTCGCAGATTATGGTTGCCAGAACCACTATCGCTTACCCCAATAACAGGTTTTCAGTGCCGTTCTCTCCCCAGTCAGAGTCTCGGTATTTCGTCATTGCTAGAACACCGTGTGGCGGGTCATTTCCCCACAGAGTTCTTTACGCTGTGCATCTCCAACAACCTTGTCAGGGTCCAGAAGATAGTGATCACTTCCCCAACAGATTCCCTTGCCTCGGCTTGGCATTCTACCCAGCATTTCGCATCCCTGCATGTAGAATCATATTGCATTGCATCCTCCCAAATCGCGTAGCATTTCCATTTTCATGGAGCATTACGCCATTGAAAAATTCAAACATACGCATGTAAGCATAAAACATTCTCGGTATCCCAAGTGATAAGCCAGAAGTTGTTTCCGGTACTCAGACTGAAGATTGTTCATGACTTACCTTTACTATCCCCAGCAAGTGTCATTGGCCCATGCGCCGTCTCTATTATCTTTCCCTATTTCTGCCGATGCTGACAGGCATGAAGTTTTTCCGGTATTCAGACCGAAGTGGCATTCAGGCCAATTTTCCGATGTTCAGATCGAAGAAGTTTCCGACATTCAGGTCGATGCAACTTGTGGCATTCAGGCCAGTTTCCGGTATTCAGACCGAAGTGGCGTTCAGGCTAGTTTCCGGTATTCAGACCGAAGTGGCATTCAGGCCAGTTTCCGGTATTCAGACCGAAGTGGCGTTCAGGCCAGTTTTCCGATGTTCAGATCGAAGAAGTTTCCGACGTTCAGATCGATGCAACTTGTGGCATTCAGGCCAATTTTCCGATATTCAGATCGAAGTGGCATTCAGGCCAATTTTCCGATATTCAGATCAAAGTGGCATTCAGGCCAGTTTTCCGATGTTCAGATCGAAGAAGTTTCCGACATTCAGGTCGACGCAACTTGTGGCATTCAGGCCAACCTCTCGGTGTTCAGACCGATATTAATAATCTCATATCTTCCGATGTTCAGATCGAAGTCATTTCCAGCATTCAGACTGATGAGCGGCATTCAGGCCATGGTTATTTCTGTGTTACCATTTATTTTGGTATCCAGGTTAACATTCTTTTTCGGTATTCAGACTGACTCTCACCGTACCAGACGGATTCTTCTTTCAAGACCACCTCTTTGCCGATTGTCACAGGCATTGTTACTTCACTTCATTTCAGTGCAAATTTTCGGGCTTTTATTGTATTCAATCCCTTGATACCTCGAAAGTGCGAAAGCCGCTGCTATCTTCTTTTCGGGTCTCCAGTTGATTGAATGGGGGCAGCTGTAATACCTCAAAATTTGCCCCCCTCATTCATGCATTCATTTTTAGGTCATTTAACATTTCATATTGCATTTCATCATGTCAATCGGAATTAGATCCAAGAAGCTTGAATATCATCCAAGACACTTTGTGGGTCCTATCTGGGTGATCAGTCGACACAAGGGAATGGCTTGAGATACTTCCAACATGTTCAAATGGGGTCTATTCATCAGTCAAAACGTTAATCTTGAAGGAGCAAAAGTTTGTTCATTAGCTGTCATGCTCGCTAGGCGAGCAGAATGGGTCGCCTAGCGAGTCCCAAGAAAAGCCACCAGAATCACCTACGCTCAGAGGAATTTCTTGAACTGTCATGCTCGCTAGGCGAAGCCCATGCGTTTTGAAGATAAAAAAAAAATAAAAAAAATAAAATAAAAAAAAACGAAAAAAAAACGAAAATAAATAAATAAATAAATAAATAAATAAATAAATAAATAAAATATAACAGAAAAATCTTGGACTTGGACCTCTCTCATTTGAGCCCACAAAGCCACGAAAATCAGGTTATAAATTCTAAAAAAAATTCAGTGAAAAAAAGGCTAGAGAGTTTCTAACTAATTCAGAGCAACCTCCAGAGACTGAAGGGAACTCATCTGCAAAGAACCAATTCCCTCTCATATAAACCCTAAGATTGTTCTGCAAAGCCAACGGTGCAATTCAATTTCAATCGATCCTCCCCAATCAGGTATGTCCTATTTCCACTACTTTATACTTTCAACCTGAAATTTCTGAATGTATGAGGTATTATGGGTGAATTTGGAAGAGTGGGTATCGTTAGGTTTTACATATGGGCACATGTTTTAGTATGTATGTCATGTCTTGATGTGTGGATCCTTGCCCCCTGACTTTGAATTTTGATACCCTTTTGATGCATATGTTTGACAAGAGGTTTAGGCCTCCTACACTTGGTTGCTTTTTGTGAGCTCTTTTTGTGAATTTTAATGGCATGATTCATGTGGTTACATTTTGATTTGGGGCAACTCTTGATTGCACCCCATCTTGTCACTCTAACATGTTTGTTGAGTTTTTTGTGAGGGCTCACATGACTCCTGAAAGGATAGCTTGCTTGGCATTCCACTTTATTTGTGGGATACCATTTGGAGATTTATTCCGATTACCTGTATTGACTTGCTTTCTTTGATGGTGCCAGCTCGAGAGATCTCTGGGTTTCTTATTTCTTTAGCTGTTATTACTTCGGATCTTTATCCGTGTGGTAGATCTCTTGATCCTTTATCTTTCCCGCATTTTATCGCTTTCTTAGCTGGAAGACCTCAATAGGAGGCAATGTTTTCTTTTGTTTGTTTACTTTTGTGCCCAAAAACCTCCAAGAAGAGGCATCAGTGCTAAAGACATCCCTAAAGAGGCAATTGATGGATAAAAGGGATTAGTAATCAATCCGCCGTTATTCAGTGTGTCGTTCTTTATGCTCACACTACGTGTCGATGCTTCAGAACAAAAGCCCAAGATCTTTTGTCCGGTCAGTCAGTGGAGAGGGTTCCACCTTTCTGAATCCCCACTTTTGTCATGAGCTCACCCCGTCCAGGGTTAAGAGCTGTGAGGTCTTATCCTCATTACCCTTTTGATCTGCTCACCCTGACGTTCAATGTCAGTGGTTAAGAGCCCATTTGATTACCTATTCCATGGCTTGTTTGTCGAGGTTGATATGACCCCTCTTGACTAAAGCCCTACCCATGTATGTTTGAGCCCCTTGGTGGCATTTTACTTTATGCATGTTTGTTTTGTATGGTGTGATCGTCTCCCCATAGGATTGCTAGGCTTCGTATAGTCTCTCGTTTGCATGTCAATTAAGGTAGCACTGTTCCTTCGTCTAGGACTTCCTTTTTTGCATGAGCATCCCTAAAACACAAACAAACTCATTGATTTTTCTTCTCCTAAAAACACGTTAACTCCTTCTACTACAGGAGAGTAAGTCTCCAAAGGTCGAGCATCCGGTAGATTGCGTAGTAACGTCGTTCGTCCAAAACCAACCCCGTAGGTAGCCGAACTACGGCTTGCTCTGATTCTCATTCCAGATGAGATACGTAGGCATAAGACGTGATGTCTTAGCGAGCACACTCCTCTTTAACCCATAGGTAGCCGAGCTACGAAGACTCTGATTCTCATATTCAGATGAGATACATATGCAGTGGATGCGACATCCGTGCGAGTCATTTTCTTTTGACCCCTCTTTTAGTAAATAGTACATTAGATAAACCCACACCCTTTAGACAAGAACAAAAAGAGTGGATCCCGTAGAGTACTACGGATGCGTAGGGGTGCTAATACCTTCCCTTCGCAAAATCGACTCCCGAACCCAAGATTTGGTTGCGAGACCTTGTCTTTACCTTTCCTTTTTCCAGGTTTACTTCGAGCGTTTCCTTTCCCTCCTTCGGGATGAATAACGCAAAGACCAAATTCCGGAGTTTCCAAGAGGTATTCCATAATGTCGGTTTCACGTATGACAATCAAGTGGCTGCTTTAGAAGACAACACGATGGATTCAGAGACACCATGCCTGGTGTACCATTGTGCCACTGCTCTAGACAATTTGGAATCCATTGATTTACCCGAAGTATTTCAATTGTCAAAGTAATTCAATTTTCTAAAATTCTTTTGCTCTGCCCAAGGCTTAAGGATCATATGTAGGGCCCATTTGTTTTAAATAATTATCATGATTAATAAAAGCATCTTGTTATTCAAACTTCTTTTATATTTTCATTTTTGTCTTAAGAAAATGGAAAACTTTTCAAAAACTACAAAAACATTTTTTTCTTTTGCATTTTACTTTTTCCACTTTCTAAAATCAACATTAAAATTATGCATAATAATCAATGAACCCGTTGAACTTGATAACGCTACAATCCCTCATAACTTTGAACTCCCTATTAACCAAGATAAAGAGGAGTGTGAGGACGATTATGATCTTTCTGAAGAGATGGAAAGGCTGCTCGTGCACGAGGCCAAAGCCGTTCAACCGCATCAAGAGCCAATAAAGGTCATCAACCTGGGTACAAAGAAGAAAATAAAGAGGTAAAGGTCAGAACTACTCTCGAAGCCAGCATCAAGGAGAGGTTGGTAAAGATTTTGTATGAATATGTGGATGCGTTTTCCTGGTCATATCAAGATATGCATGGGCTAGACACAAATATTGTGGAGCACCGACTATCGCTTTGACCAGAGTGCCCACATGTGAAGCAAAAGTTAAGGAGAACCAGACCCAACATGTCCATCAAGATTCAGAAGTCAAGAGATAATTCGATGCAGGATTTATAGCAGTGTCCAAATATCCTCAATGAGTTGCTAACATTGTACATGTTCTTAAAAAAGATGGTAAAGTAAGGATATGTGTTGCTTACAGGGTTTTAAACAAAGCCATTCCAAAGGACGACTTCCATTTACCACATATTGATACACTAGTGGACAATACTGCCAAGTTTTTTGTCTTCTCATTCATGGATGGGTTCTCAGGATATAATCAAACCAAGATTGTGCCTGAAAATATGGAAAATACCACCTTCATAACCCCATGGGGAACGTTTTTCTATAAGCTGACACCCTTTGGTCTAAAGAACGCTGGGGAAACCTATCAAAGAGCGATGGTCACCCTCTTCCATGACATGATGCACAAAGAAATTGAAGTATATGTCGATGATATGATCACCAAATCACAAAGCTAAGAAGACCATATAGATTAATTGCATACGCTGTTTGAGCACTTGAGGAAGTTCATATTACAGTTGAATCCTGCCAAATGCACATTCAATGTTCGATCCGGAAAGTTGCTTGGATTTATCGTCAGCCAGCAAGGAATTGAAGTAGACTCTGATAAAGTCATAGTTATTTAAGAGATGCTCGTTACACGTACATAGAAAGAACTCAGAGGGTTCCTAGAAAGATTGAATTACATCTCCAGGTTTATCTCTCACATGACAGCTACGTGTGAGCCTATGTTCAAATTACTAAGAAAGAATCAAGAGGCCAAATGGAATTATGGTTATCTGTCATACCCCAAAATTTGCCTATTAATTTTTATGATAAATTGATTCATGCATGGCATTCATTTCACATTTGCATTCATTCATTAGCATACATTCTCATATAAATTATAAATTTTAATTTATTTATTATGTGATACAGATATAAAAAATAATAATAATTTTGGTTATCTGTATGATATAATAAATTTTCTATATATAAATAAAATAGTTTTAATTTAATGATAAATAAAAATAGATTTGAATTTTAATTGTATAATTAAAATTTTAAATTAATTTTATTTGTTAAAGCTCATTAAATTATAATAACTATTTTTTAAAATTAGTGACTCATGTTCCATTTATTCATTATTTATAAATAGTATTTATTTAGTAATTCACGTTTTTTACTTAATAAAATTTATTTATAAGAGTAACATTTTTTAAAAGCTCATAAATATAAAATAATTTTGGTTGGTATAAGTAAGAATAAATTTTTTTTTTGATGAAAGTAAAAATAGAAATAGGTTTAAATTTTAATTCAATTATGTAACTAAAATTTAAATTAATTTTTATTTAAATTATTCATTATTTATAATAATATTTGTATTTAATAAATATTTAGCAAGGTTAAACCCTAACTCTCCTAAAGTATAGGAAGGGATCCAAATATTTAGCAAGGTTAAACCCTAACTCTCCTAAAGTATAGGAAGGGATCCAAATAGTTAGCAAAGTTAAACCCTAAAGTATAGGAAGGGATCCAATATTTAGCAAGGTTAACCCTAATCCACACCATTATAAATACTTCATATGGCTGCAGCGAAAAGAGAAGAGGAAAAAGAGGAGAGATACAGCATAAGAAGATACACAAGGCAAGGCAGAAGCAAGAAGACTCACGGGCAGGGAAAGAGAAGCAACCATAAAGCACTCATAGCCTGAATAAGAACACACACATACAGTGAGCAAGCTAGAAGAATCAAATCCCCAGTAAGTGTTCATTATGGAATTTGCATCCAGCATGATTACCTTGCAATACTCCTTAATTCATGCATGAATAATATTGGTTTAATATATATATTGAGATGATGTATTCATGGTTTGGTGGATGTTGATATTGCTTTATTCAAGTATGCATCTGTTCTTGATATGTCATAGCATGTTGGAGAAATTCTGTTTGCATGATTAAAGAATTATATTTGCCATTTAATTATTATTATTATATGAGTGTTGTTTCTAGCATGATTATGTTTATTTCACATGCTGTTATTACATAATAATGATGATGATGATATAATGGTGATATATAAATCCTTGGTTGTCTTTAACATGTATGTGTTAGGTTTGTTTTATCATTATCACTTGCAGTAAAGAGAACTAATACATGAGTAAAATAATATAAGCTTCTTGATTTGTGCATGGCTATTTTTTATTGCATGATGATTACATATGATCTTATTTTATGTGTGTGGTTTGATATAAGATGAAGTTACAGGTTTGTTGTATTCACATGAAAGAAACCGCATGAGAAAAAATAAAGTAGCTTGCCGTAAGAGAGAAAGCTGTAACATGCATGGTGGTGTTGTGTCAAAATGGAAAAATCCATGTAGAATTAATATATATTTTAATGAAGGCGAATAAATAATGAATGAACCAACATGGCACGTTGGTAGCTTCCCCCTCACTGCAACGTAGAGGTCCTGGGTTTGAGCCCACTGGACCTATTTTTTAGCTTTTCAGTGTTTTTACTATGTTTACTCCCTTTCCACTATAATTAATTCACCACTATTTTTATATTATTAAAATAACCCATTAATTAATTTTCTAATTAATATATTATATTAGTTATTTAAACTAGGATATGATTTAATCTAGTTTATTAATTAAATTTTCATATATCACTTAATTAATTAAAATGGGCTATTTGAATAATAAAATCTAATTATATTATTTTTTTCTCTTTTCTTTTAAAATTTCTATCAATTTAGTCTAAGTTTTTCCATAAATTCATAAAAAAAAGTTTCTATTATTATAGACTAAAAATATTCTTAATTCATTCTTAAATTTAGTTTATTTATTTCATTTGTCATGAACTTTCTATGTAATAGATTTAATTAGGATTTTTTTTTCTTTCTTTTTAGTTTAATTAGGTTTTATTATTTGGTATGCCCTTTTAATTTTGTACTCGTTAATTAAGATTTAGATATTTTATATCCCCTTTTAAATTATGTACCCCCCATCCCGAAGCCATGTAATAGCGTAGTCTTATTTTTCGCACTTTAATTTTTCCATACTGTGAATATAACTGTCTAGATGTATGCTAATAGGATTGCATGGAAAGATAAATAATCGAACTTAGATAAATTAATTCAAGATAATATATCTGAATCCAATCATTTCCACACTTGCACCTCTAGGGTAACCCTCTCTTTGTTGCCTTACGATATTACGGTCATGTCCCGCGAATGTGGGGATACCCTTAGCAAAGACCTTTTCGATTAAATCATCATCATCCCTAAACAGATAAGTCATAGTCCCTTCGATCAAAAGGTCAATGTCCCTACAAGATAAATCATAGTCCCTCGAACGTTGCCTTCGAATATATGACCTTGTCCCTCGAACGTTGCCTTCGAATATATGACTTTGTCCCTCGATGACCCTTCGTTGTAGCCTACGATTAAATGATGATCGTCTCTTCGAATGCTAAGGTATCCTTACAAATGTTGCCTTCAATGACCAATCGACGACCCCACGATGTCCCTTTACATCCAAAGGATAAGACTACTTACTTCTCAATAGTAAGGACAGTTTTACCCTCCTAAGGATAGGAAATACCTATAAAGACCTTGGTTAGGTATAACTCTTAAATGCTTGCTCACAACTTAAAATACTTTTCACACCTCACACTTTTCAAAACATCTTTTAGAAAATCACCACTTGGTATACATTCGCACCAGAATCATCGCCGAGTTATATTTTTCTAAACATCTTTCAAAATCAAACGAGATAAACACTTTGTATACATTCGTACAAGAATCATTACAAAGTTAAACTCTCCTTTCAAAATTTCAAACACTTTCTCAAACAAGGAAAACATAAGTGAGTTAAGCAATTAAGAGCCCATGGATAACCATGGATACAAAGGGTGCTAACACCTTCCCTTTGTATAATGTACCTCCCGAACTCAAAATCTAATCAAGGTCTTTCCTGTTCTTTTCCGCCTTTCCTTATTGGATAAAAGAAAAGTCGGTGGCGACTCTTGCTATCCGCAACATTGCTTTTCAAAGCAAAAACACAAAGTCAGTTCACCGTATCACAGAACTGGCGACTCTGCTGGGAATCTTAAAAAGAGAGGTTACCTTAAAGATAAGATCACTTATGTTTTCGAATTGTTTCTTTGTCTGATTTACTTTTAAGGGATTGTTTGGGTATTCTATGCTTGAGTGAAAGATCCTACACCCGGATCTAGTGTACCTTAGGTAAGTAGCAAGAGATCATCGCGACTGTCCGGTGTATACTGGAATGGTTAAAATGATGGCTACGGTTAATGTGACACTTTGGATGTCCTGATGTTCCTCATGTTTACTTGAGAAAAATTTGGCGTCTGCGTGGTGTCATCAAAGCATTAACCAGACCTTTAGAACCCTAATTGACTCATCCTAGCCATTAGAAAGTAGTGAGATAACTGACTTCGGTTCCGACTGGGGTTGGTTGATACTCGATACTACACTCTTTGAGATTGGACTTTAGGAAAATTTTGGTCAACCGCTTGGTGTTGCACTGAAGTGGACTTAAGGAAAGGTCAATGATTTGAGATCCTTCTAGAACCCGGTTACTATTCTAGGACAGGTTGAACCAACCAAACTTCAGTGGGAAGGGTACTTACCTATGGAACTCATGCAAGCCTTAAAACCTAGGAATGATTGTGGTGTGACTTGTTTGTGCTTGTTACTTACTTGACATCATAACATCATAACATCATGACATCATGGCATTGTACTAACCATTTCGAGGACTTAGGGATTTAACTTTGCTCTGTTTTGTAGGGCTATGGCTTCCAAGAAGACCATCCGGATCAATTTTGTAGCGACCTCTCTTCAACTCAAAGATTTAGTGTCAGAAAAAGAAAAAAGAACAAAAAAGAACAAAAAAGAGAGACAGAAAAAGAAAAGAAAAACTAAAAAAAAATCAAAAAAAAAACAAAAAAGGAATAAGAAACAAAAGACAGATGTACAGAAAAATAAGAAACTTAAAAAAAAAAAAAAAAAACAAAAAAAAAAAAAAATTGCAAAGAAACAACCGAGACCGACTTCTTTCAGTCCAGCAGAGCTAACCCCTCAACCTCACCCAGAAACGTCATAAAACAAGCAAATGCCTACCCTCCCCGCCGCACATCAGAAGCCCCTTCCCGCAATCAGCACGACTACCCATCCAGCCAAACATCCCACCAGACACACTCCCAACCCTCCACCCGATCCTCACCCCAACCACCTTCCACCCACCCTCACCCGCCCGCAGAAAAACCGCACATCACCCCGCTACCCTCCTCCCAACCCGCCAAGCCGACGCGCCTACCCCTCCAACCACGAACCAACCCTCTCCTACCCGCAAATTGCAATCAGAAAACTTCCCGATCATGCTCAGTTCATCAAGAAACATGGTTATCTCCTCAATTTAGTTACCACCGGTTTCAAGGAAGATATGATGAGAGTTCTATTCCAGTTCTTCGATCCTAAACATCATTGCTTCACCTTCCCAGATTATCAGTTGGTACCCACATTAGAAGAATTTTCCAGGTTGCTTGGGATACCTATCCTTGATCAAACACCTTTCAGTGGTTTAGAAAAGATTCCGAGGTCTGAAGAGGTTGCCGCGGCTTTACACATGACAAAGTCCGACATTGAAACTAATTGGGTAACAAGAAGTGAAGTTAAGGGTTTACTTGCCAAATTTCTGATAAATAAGGCCCGAGAATTCCTAAAAGCTATGAGTGTCCATGCTTTCGAAGATGTTCTAGCATTACTAATCTATGGTTTGGTGCTATTTCCTAATCCGGATCAATTCATAGACATGAATGTTGTTAAGATATTTCTCACTCATAACCCTGTGCCCACCTTGCTTGGAGACATTTTGCATTCCCTTCACACTCGTACTATGAAAAGGCAAGGGACTCTCATGTGCTGCGTACCTTTATTATCTAGGTGGTTTATTTCGCACCTTCCTCAATCAGTCTTGAAGAATGAGCAAAATTTGAAATGGTCTCAAAGGATAATGTCGCTCTCCCATTCAGACATCCATTGGTGTCCCCAACCCAAAGAAAATGTTATCATCATTGACCGTTGTGGAGAATTCTCTAACGTACCACTCCTGGGGATAAGAGGAGGTATTACTTATAATCCTGCTTTAGCCCTACGTCAGTTTGGTTATGCTCGAAGAGATGGTCCACATGAAATAATTATCCAAGGCACTGTGTTTGACTATGACAACGATTCTCAAGGTCTCCGTCAAAGGTTTGTACGAGCTTGGGGCATGGTGAAAAGAAGTACTTTAGGACAGAAAAACTCTATTCCTATGGAACCTTATCTCAGATGGGTACGCGCCAGAGCTCGTGAGCTTATCATGCCATATCTTGCAATCGGACCTCTGATTGTTGAACCAAAAGTTGAAGGAGGTACCCCTCAGATCATTCCTTATCCATATATGCCTACCAATGTTGAAGAATTGAAGAAATCTTGGATCCAGTTGAGAGAGGAAAGGGATACTTTTGAAGCTCAGTTCTGTGCTGAAAGGAAGAAAGTATTAGAGCTCACCAGCCAGCTTAATGAGGAACGAAGTCTCAATGCATATCTCCGCCCAAAAAGAAGCCGTCCCTGGGAGACTTGAGCTTTCATTTTTCTTGTAATGAACATTGATTAAAGAAATTATTAATAAAAGTTCCCCTTTTTGGTGGTTTACGCAAAGTTAAATTCCAAAAGTCCTTGAAAACATTTCATACATTGCATAGCATAACATAACATTGCATAACAGGTACTCTAAAGGATCAATGTTCTCACGGTCTTCCTCTCAAACAGAAAAATGGCCCTCGAACAAACTGTCAAGGATCTCCAGGCTCAGAATGCTCAATTCCAGGAGATGATCTTGAACTTATCCAAGGGGCAGGAGGAACTGAAGACTCTATTGCTCGAGAAGAAGAAAGACAAGAAATCTGTGAGTTACATTAACCCGGGAAGAAGGCTTAAAGGACAGGCTCCAGGAGTCAAGATTGGAATTCCGAAGGATAAAGAAGATGAGACAGAAAATGATTCGGAAGATGAGAATGCTGATCCCTTCAACCCTGAGGACGACTATGAAAATTATGAAAATTATGAAAATGAACAGTACTCTCCGAAAGATGATAAGTATAAGTTGCTGGAAGAACGTATGCTAGCTATGGAGGGTCAGAAGGCGCCCGGTCTGGATTTCGAAAGCTTAGGTCTGGTCTCTGATGTGGTCATTCCTCGCAAATTCAAGGTCCCCGCTTTCACTAAGTATGATGGTGCGTCTTGTCCTCAGATGCATCTGAGAGCTTATGTGAGAAAGATCCAGCCGTATACCACTGATAGGAAGCTATGGATCCATTTCTTCCAAGAGAGTCTGTCTGGCACACAGTTAGAGTGGTATTATCAGCTCGAGAGCTCTAACATCCGCACCTGGACTGATTTAGCGACAGCTTTCTACAAGCACTACCAGTATAATTCTGAATTAGCGCCTACTCGGCTACAGCTGCAGAATATGACTATGGGCTCTAAAGAAAGCTTCAAAGAATATGCTCAAAAATGGAGAGATTTGGCTGGCAGAGTCAAACCCCCTATGACTGATCGAGAATTAGTGGACATGTTCATGGGTACACTGACTGGCCCATTCTACAGCCATCTATTGGGAAGTTCCTCATCGGGTTTCACTGAACTTATATTGACGGGTGAACGTGTTGAAAGCGGCATTCGAAGTGGAAAGATACAGGCGGCTACCTCTGCAAGCACCAAAAAGTCCTATCAGGGGAAGAATGAATCAAATGCTGTGTACGGTCAAAGGGGTCATAACAAGAAAAATCGTGACCATACTGTTGGAGCAGTTACGATTGCAGCACCGCCATCTCAAAACTTCCAACACAGACAAGACAGGCCAAGAAGGCAGTTTACCAAGATCAATATGACTTTAGCACAAGCACTGCAGGGTATGCTAAAAGCAAATTTAATTACCCTCAGAGATCCTCCTGCAAATCCCAACACTACTTCTCCTCGTTATAATCCCAATGCCAGGTGTGCATATCACTCCGATAGCCCCGGGCATGATACAAACGATTGTTGGTTGTTGAAGAATAAGATTCAGGATATGATCGACGCTGGAGAAATTGAATTTGATCCTCCGGAGACTCCTAATGTCATCACTGCTCCTATGCCTAATCATGACAAGACTGTTAATGCTGTGGATGACAATTCTCACATTACTAATGTAGCTGACTTAGCATCTCCTCTCCTGATCATCAAGAAGAATTTATTGCAAGCTGGTTTATTTCCAGGTTGTGCTGAAAATTGCGATCTCTGTATACTCCGACCCAATGATTGCTTGAAGTTGAGGAATGGTATTCAACGGCTGATGGATGATCGTACAATTCTCTTTGAAAAGATTCCTAAGGTGGAAAACCCTATTGAAGAAATATCTGTGATTGCTAGGTCCAAAGTTCCAGTGAAGATTACCGCTACTAGAGTGCCTGTGAAGATTACTGCTGAGCCCAAGGTAGCTCCCCTAATTATTACTGCACCTGGCCCAGTACCGTATTCCTCAAGCAAAGCCATTCCGTGGAATTATGGAGGTGATGTTTACATCCACGGCATAAAGCAAGATGATAATTCTGCTAATCCTAATGACGTTGACATTGTTGGGACTAGTAAAATTACTCGAAGTGGAAGGATCTTCTCTCCAGAAATCTCACCTCCCGCCCCTGAAACTCGAGGAAAGGGACCAGTAATCAATCCTTCTCAGTCAAAGACACCAGTCGAAGTTACTACCGAAGATGTTGCCAAGCAGGAAATGGAAGAAATGCTGAAAATCATCCGTAAGAGTGATTTTGATGTGGTAGAACAGCTGGGGCATACTCCGTCTAAAATTTCGATGTTATCCTTGTTGTTATCTTCTGAATCTCATGCCAATGCGTTGATAAAATTCTTGAAGACCGCTCATGTACCTCAGGAGACATCTGTCGATCAGTTAGAAAATTATGTTGCTAACTTGGCTGTTGATAATGGCATAGGCTTTTCTGATGCTGACCTGACACCAGCAGGAAAGAATCACAATAAAGCTCTGCATATCTCCATTGAGTGTAAGGGGATCACCTTGTCTCATGTGTTGATCGACAATGGCTCTTCTTTGAATGTGCTACCGAAAGCTGTGCTCGATAAGCTTGACTGTAAAAGCATTAACTGAAACCTAGTGACGTTGTGGTGCGTGCTTACGATGGTGCGAAGAGTGTTGTCCATGGTGAAGTGGTTCTCCCTATCAAGATAGGACCTCAAGTCTTCAACACTACCTTTTACGTAATGAACATTCGTCCTGCCTATTCCTGCTTGCTGGGACGCCCTTGGATCCATGGGGCAAGTGTTGTAGCTTCGTCTCTCCATCAAAAGCTGAGGTATCCAATAGAGGGCAAGATTGTCACTGTGTGTGGAGAAGAAGAGTATATTGTCAGTAGTGTGCATACCTTCAGATACGTCGAGATGGATGGTGAATTCTTTGAGACTCCTTCTCAGTCATTTGAAGTAGTTCCTCCGACCAGTCCTGTCCTTAAGCCAACTTCCCGTGTGCCCAAGGTTATTCGTGCTCCTCCTGCTATGATTTCTCTGAAAGATGCTCAAGCCGTGGTTGAAGATGGTGGTCGTACTGGCTGGGGTCAACTGATCGATGTACCGTACAAGTCTGATAAATTTGGCCTGGGGTTTAGCTCTGAAAAGATAGTCAAAGATCAGATTAATGCTGTAGAAGATGCTGATAGCGATTGCGACTTGGATAGCTGGATTTTCCCAACAATTGGTGACGGACTCAATAATTGGAAGGCTGAAGACACTATCCCGATTTCCTTTAGTCAGGAGTAATTGTTATTGCTTATTTTAGTGTTTCAAATTTTGTAATTTTTATTATGAACAATTGAACTTCTTAAAGCATTGTGTCTATGCCCGGGGCACAATAGCTAATTTGTTAAGGGTTTTGTCATTTTCATAAGCATATTCACATTCAATAAATCAATGGACTTTTTGCATTCAAATATTGCGCTCTTTATCTTTCCTGTCATCTTTCAAATAAGCTATGTTTTCTTACACACACTCACGTAACAAATTGCAGATCCATATCCACTCTGGATCCTGTTGATAATAATTCTGCTACTGTTAATTATGGCTTTAAAATCCGATCTACCAAGCCGAGGATGGAAGTGAGGAAGATTGCGAAGTGCCTGGAGAGCTTGCCAGACTGTTACTGCAAGAAGAAAAGACTATACAGCCGCATGAGGAATCAATTGAAATTGTAAATCTGGGTACTGAAGTAGACAAGAAAGAAGTCAAAATAGGAGCAGGCTTGGAAAACAGTGTCAAAGAAAGATTGATTCAGATGTTACATGACTATGTAGAGATTTTTGCTTGGTCTTATGAAGACATGCCAGGACTGGATACTGATATAGTAGTACATCGTTTGCCGATGAAGGAAGATTGTCATCCTGTTAAGCAAAAGGTTCGTCGCATGCGTCCTGAAATGTCTGAGAAAATCAAAGCCGAGGTTATGAAACAATTTAATGCAGGTTTTCTAGCTGTTACTTCTTATCCTCAATGGGTTGCTAATGTGGTACCAGTGCCAAAGAAGGATGGTAAGGTGCGAATGTGTGTAGATTACAGAGATTTGAATAAAGCAAGTCCCAAAGATGACTTTCCACTTCCGCACATTGATGTTCTGGTAGATAACACCGCTCAACACAAGGTATTCTCATTCATGGATGGATTCTCAGGTTATAACCAGATTAAGATGGCACCTGAAGACATGGAGAAAACTACGTTTGTGACGCAATGGGGCACTTTCTGTTACAAAGTAATGCCATTCGGTTTAAAGAATGCAGGGGCAACATACCAGCGTGCTATGGTGGTTTTGTTCCATGATATGATCCATCATGAAATAGAGGTATATGTGGATGACATGATAGCCAGATCTCATACTGAAGAAGAACATCTCGATCATTTATACAAACTGTTTGAGAGGTTGAAGAAATACAAGTTGAGATTGAACCCGAACAAATGCACCTTTGGAGTAAGATCCGGTAAACTCTTGGGCTTTATTGTCAGTGGTAAAGGAATTGAGGTTGACCCGGCTAAGGTGAGAGCTATTCAAGAAATGCCAGTTCCCCGTACAGATAAAGAAGTCAGAGGTTTCTTGGGACGCTTGAATTACATTGCCCGATTTATCTCCCATTTGACTGCTACTTGCAAACCCATCTTCAAATTACTGAGGAAAAATCAAGAGATAATATGGAATGATGAATGTCAAGAAGCTTTTGACAAAATCAAGAAGTATCTCCAAGAACCTCCAATTCTGATGCCACCAGTTGAAGGAAGACCTCTAATCATGTATTTGACCGTGTTAGAAAATTCAATGGGGTGTGTGCTGGGGCAACATGACGAGTCTGGTCGAAAAGAGCATGCAATATACTACCTTAGCAAAAAGTTTACCGACTGTGAAACAAGATACTCACTGCTTGAGAAAACTTGTTGTGCTTTGGCTTGGGCTGCTCGCCGACTAAGACAGTATATGTTGAATCATACCACTTTATTGATTTCTAAGATGGATCCTATCAAATATATATTTGAGAAACCTGCTCTCTCCGAAGAATAGCAAGATGGCAGATGATTTTAACAGAGTATGATATCCAGTATACTACCCAGAAAGCAATCAAAGGAAGCGTGTTAGCTGATCATTTGGCTCATCAAGCAGTTGATGATTACCAATCTATGAATTTTGAGTTCCCTGATGAGGATGTTATGCTTGTTACTGATTATGAAGACCTGGACCGGATGAAGGACCCGAACTGGGATCCCGATGGACTATGGTTTTTGATGGATCTTCTAATGCATTGGGCAATGGTGTTGGTGTTGTAATTATTTCTCCCAAGGGTTGCCATACGCCTTTCACTGCTAGACTATGTTTTGATTGTACCAATAATATGGCTGAGTATGAAGCATGTATTTTGGGACTCAGAGCTGCTATAGACCTGAGAATCAAGTTTTTGAGTGTGTACGGAGACTCAGCCTTAGTAATCAGTCAGATCAAAGGAGAATGGGACACTAAACATCCGAATCTCATCCCTTATCGAGAGCGGGTGTTGACATTAATCCCATACTTTGAAGAGATTACATTCGAACATATTCCACGAGAAGAGAATCAGTTGGCAGACGCATTGGCTACCATGTCATCTATGTTCAGAGTCAGATGGGACAATGAAGCTCCCATGATCACCATTGAACGATTAGATGAACCAGCATATTGTTATGAACTTAATGCTGATGAAGTAGAAGAGAAACCTTGGTTCCACGAAGTAAAAAGATATTTAGAAACTCAGGAATACCCTGAAGGGGCATCCATCAATGACAGAAATTTCTGAGGAAGTTCTCCGCTAAATTCTTTTTGAGTAATGGAGTATTATACAAACGTAATCATGATTCGACTTTGCTTCGCTGTGTGGATAAAAGGAAGCAGAAAAGATTATGGAAGACATGCATGACGGTATTTTTGGGACTCATTCTAGTGGACATACGATGGCCAAGAAGATTCTGAGATCAGGGTATTATTGGTCTACCATGGAAGCTGATTGCCACCATCACTCCAGAACTTGTCACAAGTGCCAGATCTATGCGGACAAAGTACATGTACCTCCTGCTCCATTGAACGTGTTGACAGCCCCTTGGCCCTTTGCAATGTGGGGCATTGATATGATTGGAGAGATTAAACCTACTGCTTCTAATGGACATCGTTTCATTCTTGTTGCTATTGATTACTTTACGAAGTGGGTAGAGGCAGCCTCATTTGCTTCTGTCACCAAGAATGTGGTGGCACGGTTCATCAAGAATAGTCTTATTTGTCGGTATGGCATCCCTGAAAGAGTTATCACTGATAATGGTACTAATTTGAACAACAAGATGATTACTGAACTCTGCACGCAGTTCAAAATAAAACACCATAACTCTTCTCCGTACCGGCCAAAGATGAATGGCGCCGTAGAAGCTGCTAATAAGAATATAAGAAGATTATACAAAAGATGACAGTAACATACAAAGACTGGCATGAGATGTTACCATTTGCTCTTCATGGTTATCGCACTTCAGTACGCACTTCGACAGGGGCAACTCCTTTCTCTTTAGTCTACGGAATGGAAGCCGTTTTACCAGTGGAAGTTCAGATTCCCTCTCTAAGAATTATGAAAGATGCAGGCTTAGATGAAGATGAATGGATTCAGACTCGACTCGATCAGATAAATTTGATTGATGAAAAGA
This sequence comes from Lathyrus oleraceus, assembly GCF_024323335.1. NCBI lineage: Eukaryota > Viridiplantae > Streptophyta > Magnoliopsida > Fabales > Fabaceae > Lathyrus > Lathyrus oleraceus. The sequence continues at coordinate 77,225,800 of NC_066580.1, read as the reverse complement.
GACTTGCGGCTGTTTGTCATGGGCAGATATATCAGAAGCGCATGACCCAGGCATTTAATAAAAAAGTCAAGAGACAGGTGTATCAAATTGGCGACTTGGTGATAAAGCGTATCATTCTACCACAAGGTGATCCTAGAGGCAAATGGACTCCCACATACGAAGGGCCATTTGTAGTTAAGAAGGTATTCTCTGGTGGAGCCATGATGCTTGCTACAATGGATGGCGAAGATTTCCCGCATCCCGTGAACGCGGACATAGTTAAAAAATACTACGCATAAAAGAGACCCGCTAGGTCGACATATCTAGGCAAAAGTAAGGGCATCCCGGCGAACCAAAAGGGTTCGGGCAAAAATTAGGGATAAACATATAAAAATGTACACCCGGCAAGTCGAAAACCTGAAAAGGCGGCTTGGGCAAAAAAGGGTATCCTGGTGGACTGAAAACCTGAAAAGGCGGTCCAGGCAAAATTAGGGATTAAAGCGTATGACTATGTCCCGTTCTCGGTCAGCTTCACCAAAGTCAAAGAGACTGAACAAGCCAATCACTTCTATCCGACAGCAAGAGATGAGATGCTTGAAGACATAATAGCAGTAGTAGAATTAAAATCAATAGGACTTTTTTTTCATAGCTGTTTTTTCTTTGCTTTCTTGACAGCATTGATAAAAAAGGTCAAAAGACAAGGTGTATCAAATTAGGCACTGGTGGATAAAGGCGTATCATTTCTACCACAAAGTGATCCTAGAGGCAAATGGACTCCCACATTACGAAGGGCCATTTGTCGTTAGAAAGGGTCTCTGGTGAGCCATGATGCTCCTACAATGGATGCGGAGTTTCCGATCCGTGAATGCAGACATAGTTTAAAAAAAATACTAACTCATAAAGAAGACCCGCCAGGTCGACTATCTAGGCAAAATTAAGGGGGCAGCCCGGGAACCAAAAAGGGTTCGGCAAAAATAGGATAAACATATAAAAGTGTACACCCCCCGGCAAGTCCGAAAACCTGAAAAGGCGGCTTGGGCAAAAAAGGTATCCGGGGCGGAAAACCGGAAAAGGTGGGCCAGGCAAAAATGAGGGGATAAAGCGTATGACTATGTCCACAGTCGCGTCAGCTTCAATCACCAAAGTCAAAAGACGAACAGCCAATCACTTCTAGCCACGACAGCAAGAGAGAGACTTGAGGACAGAATAGCAGTAGGAGAATTAAAATCAATAGGCTGTTTGTTCATAGCTGTTTTCTTTTGCTTGCCTTGATAATTTCCTCTTACTAGGATTTCTGTCTCCTTGTATTAAAATTGCTTGTTTATAGGCCCTCTTTCAAAATCAATACATTTTATTACGGACTCTAAGGCCCTCTTTTCAATCAATACATTTTATTTCCAAAAGATACTTTTGTTTTACTTTCTCCGTTTTGTTTGCATAAACGTCCATTGATTTAATTCGAATTAATATATGCATTTGAATATGATTGATGTTTACCGAAAATACATGCATAAAATAGAAATAGCAATTACTAAAAGACTTTAGGATCAAGGATAAGGTTTAACCATGCGTTCTAACAAATCCGGTTGCAAATCCTATTCCCCAGCAAAACCAGTTATTCCCAGAAGAAATTGGCACTACTAGACAGACTGGTCATCTCTTTTATCCCCAGTCAGGTTCTGTTGAATATTTCTACCATCAGACAGAAATCAAATATCCCCAGCTAAGAAAGGGTCATCAATACAAATATCTCCAACCAGAATATCGGGATTTATTTTCCCATGGCAAAAATTTCAGACGCATAATTCATTCATGCATCATTTCACAGCATATACATGCATGCAATGTTCGCATTTATTTTCAAGAGCATAAAACATCTCATGCATCATGACATGGCATGAGGCTAACTCTTAGTCAAAATAAAGATTCATTCAGACGGATATCTTTATCGATTACATTCAAGATTCAGATACATCTTTCAGATATAATCCATATGAATATTCATTCTGACAAGCATTCTGATATCCTCCTAATGATGGCATCTTTAAGCCCATCCCAGACATTTATTGCAAATACAACATATACAAATATTATCAGATATAGCCTAACGTACGGCTCATTCTGATTCAGCCTAACGTATGGTTCCTTCAACTGTTCCAATACGGTCTAGCGTACGACCCATTTGGATATTCATCCCCTCAGATACTACCTAGCGTACGGTACATTCTGAAATGTAGTCTAGCGTATGACTACCCCTTTTATCATCAGATACAGCCTAATGGACGGCTCATTCTGCTACTCAGATACGATCTAGCGTATGATCCATTCTGATCTTTTATCCTCAGATACAGCCTAATGGACGGCTCATTCTGCAACTCAGATACGGTCTAGTGTACGACCCAGTCTGGCTCTTCTCATCAGATACTACCTAGCGTACGGTACATTCTGAAATGTAGTCTAGCGTACGACTACTTTTTATCGCCAGATACAGCCTAACGGACGGCTCATTCTACTACTCAGATACGATCTAGCGTACGATCCATTCTGATCTTTATTTCTCCAGATACAGCCTAACGGACGGCTCACTCTGCTACTCAGATACGGTCTAGCGTATGACCCATTCTGATCCTTATCTCATCAGGTTCAGCTCACCCTAATATCACCTAATGGATGACTCATTATACGGTCTAGCGTACGACCCAGTGTGACACCCATGTCTTCAGATATGGTCTAATGTACGACGCACTCTGAAGCTCTCATCATCAAACTTTCTGGATGGCATCTTTAAGCCCATCTCCATCAAGACTATCTTTTAATTAACAAGTGCAAATTTTTGGGGCATTCTAAGTGTTCAATAATCTTCCACCTCCAGATCACGAATGGCGTACATACCATTCTAATTCTCTCGGTTTAAGAATATTGAGCGAATTGTCAAATATAATTGAAGGTGAACAGGGAGGGCCGGTACGAAGTCGTCAACAAGGGGGGAAGCCTGGGGAGGGGGAACGCGGACAGGGGCAGCTGTCATACCCCAAATTTGCCTGTTATTTTTATGATAAATTGATTCATGCATGGCATTCATTTCACATTTGCATTCATTCATTAGCATACATTCTCATATAATTATAAATTTTAATTTATTTATTATGTGATACAAATATAAAAAATAATAATAATTTGGTTATCTGTATGATATAAATAAATTTTATATATATAAATAAAATAGTTTTAATTTAATGATAAATAAAATAGATTTGAATTTTAATTGTATAATAAATTAGCGTGCGACGACACAATAAGGCGAATAGATGCGAATTTCTCGAGTGAAAAAGGGGGGGCGCAAGGCATCAGGAGCACACGAACGGGATGAGGGCCATATGACTGGAATGAGATGGAGAGTCTCGCATTTTAATTAATTTTTTTTGTAGCTCATTAAATTATAATAACTATTTTTTATATTTAGTGACTCATGTTCCATTTATTCATTATTTATAATAGTATTTATTTAGTAATTCACGTTTTTTACTTAATAAATTTATTTATAAGAGTAACATTTTTTTAAAAGCCCATAAATTATAAAATAATTTTGGTTGTATAAGTAAGAATAATTTTGATTTTTTTTTGATGAAAGTAAAAATAGAAATAGGTTTAAATTTTAATTCAATTATGTAACTAAAATTTAAATTAATTTTTATTTAAATTATTCATTATTTATAATATATTTGTATTTAATAAATATTTAGCAAGGTTAAACCCTAACTCTCCTAAAGTATAGGAAGGGATCCAAATATTTAGCAAGGTTAAACCCTAACTCTCCTAAAGTATAGGAAGGGATCCAAATATTTAGCAAGGTTAAACCCTAAAGTATAGGAAGGGATCCAAATATTTAGCAAGGTTAAACCCTAATCCACACCATTATAAATACTTCATATGGCTGCAGTGAAAAGAGAGAGGAAAAAGAGGAGATACAGCAGAAGAAGATACACAAGGCAAGTAGAAGCAAGAAGATTCACGGGCAGGGAAAAGAGAAGCAACCATAAGCACTCATAGCCTGAATAAGAACACACACATACAGTGAGCAAGCTAGAAGAATCAAATCCCCAGTAAGTGTTCATTATGGAATTTGCATCCAGCATGATTACCTTGCAATACTCCTTAATTCATGCATGAATAATATTGGTTTAATATAATATTGAGATGATGTATTCATGGTTTGGTGGATGTTGATATTGCTTTATTCAAGTATGCATCTGTTCTTGATATGTCATAGCATGTTGGAGAAATTCTGTTTGCATGATTAAAGAATTATATCTGCCATTTAATTATTATTATATGAGTGTTGTTTTCTAGCATGATTATGTTTATTTCACATGCTGTTATTACATAATAATGATGATGATGATATAATGGTGATAATATAAATCCTTGGTTGTCTTTAACATGTATGTGTAAGGTTTGTTTTATCATTATCACTTGCAGTAAAGAGAACTAATACATGAGTAAAATAATATAGCTTCTTGATTTGTGCATGGCTATTTTATTATTGCATGATGATTACATATGATCTTATTTTATGTGTGTGGTTTGATATAGATGAAGTTACAGGTTTGTTGTATTCACATGAAAGAAACAGCATGAGAAAAAATAAAGTAGCTTGCCGTAAGAGAGAAAGCTGTAACATGCATGGTGGTGTTGTGTCAAAATGGAAAAATCCATGTAGAATTAATATATATTTTAATGAAGGCGAATAAATAACGAATGAACCAACATGGCTCGTTGGTAGCTCCCCCTCACTGCAACGTACATGCTAATTTTTTAGCTTTCATGTTTTTACTATGTTTACTCCCTTTCCACTATAATTAATTCACCACTATTTTTATATTATTAAATAAAACCCATTAATTAATTTTCTAATTAATATATTATATTAGTTATTTAAACTAGGATATAATTTAATCTAGTTTATTAATTAAATTTTCATATATCACTTAATTAATAAAATGGAGGGGGGGGGGGGGGGGGGGGGGGGGGCCTATTTGAATAATAAAAATCTAATATTTTTTTTTCTCTTTTCTTTCTTTTAAAATTTCTATCAATTTAGTCTAAGTTTTTCCATAAATTCATTAAAAAAAAGTTTCTAATATATAGACTAAAAATATTCTTAATTCATTCTTAAATTAGTTTATTTATTTCATTTGTCATGAACTTTCTATGTAATAGATTTAATTAGGATTTTTTTTCTTTCTTTTAAGTTTAAAGTTTTATATTGGTATGCCCTTTTAATTTTGTACTCGTTAATTAAGATTTAGATATTTTATATCCCCTTTTAAATTATGTACCCCCATCCCGAAGCCATGTAATAGCGTAGTCTTATTTTTCGCACTTTAATTTTTCCATACTGTGAATATAACTGTCTAGATGTATGCTAATAGGATTGCATGGAAAGATAAATAATCGAACTTAGATAAATTAATTCAAGATAATATATCTGAATCCAATCATTTCCACACTTGCACCTCTAGGATAACCCTCTCTTTGTTGCCTTACGATTTACGGTCATGTCCCGCGAATGTGGGGATACCCTTAGCAAAGACCCTTTCGATTAAATCATCATCATCCCTAAACAGATAAGTCATAGTCCCTTCGATCAAAAGGTCAATGTCCCTACAAGATAAATCATAGTCCCTCGAACGTTGCCTTCGAATATATGACCTTGTCCTCGAACGTTGCCTTCGAATATATGACTTTGTCCCTCGATGACCCTTCGTTGTAGCCTACGATTAAATGATGATCGTACCTTCGAATGCTAAGGTATCCTTACAAATGTTGCCTTCAATGACCAATCGACGACCCCACGATGTCCCTTTACATCCAAAGGATAAGACTACTTACTTCTCAATAGTAAGGACAGTTTTACCCTCCTAAGGATAGGAAATACCTATAAAGACCTTGGTTAGGTATAACTCTTAAATGCTTGCTCACAGCTTAAAATACTTTTCACACCTCACACTTTTCAAAACATCTTTTAGAAAATCACCACTTGGTATACATTCGCACCAGAATCATCGCCGAGTTATATTTTTCTAAACATCTTTCAAAATCAAACGAGATAAACACTTTGTATACATTCGTACAAGAATCATTACAAAGTTAAACTCTCCTTTCAAATATTTTCTAAACACCTTACTGTTCTCAACAAGGAAAACATAAGTGAGTTAAGCAATTAAGAGCCCATGAATAACCATGGATACAAAGGGTGCTAACACCTTCCCTTTGTATATACCTCCCGAACTCAAAATCTAATCAAGGTCTTTCCTGTTCTTTTCCGCCTTTCTTATTGGATAAAAGAAAAGTC